>NW_028274823.1:71639109-71942140 GCF_037043125.1 Eumetopias jubatus | reverse complement strand
GGAATTTGGGTTTCTGAATAAAAATTTTTCTCGATTAATGATACAGTTCATTATCACTTGTCTATTTTGGATTGCAACCATAAGGGTTAAGTGACTGCAAGTTGTTACTGCACGAGAACCTTGTTGGTATTTAGGGTGAGCGTTTGGTGGCCAATTTGGTGATATCTGCTCTGGGGAGGGGTGCTGATGCTTTTTCCCTCCATTACTCTGATGTTAAAATGTTATGTTAAAGCAAGAACTTAAGTGTACATAGAAAGAAGACTTATTTAGCAGCTTTAGAAGATTTGTGTATCTAATAAAAAGCTAGTGGTGTACCCCAAAATGATATTGGTAATCCAAAGAGTAATTTTTGATGATCTTAAATATATACATATATATATATACATACATATATATATATATATAATATTCCCCTTTTCTGGCCCTGTTGGGCAGTAATATCACTGCAAACTGATTTTTCCAGCTTATTATAGCATATCATTTATATATGTCAGAAATTATTTAATGAGAGATCTTTCTCTTTCATACTTGCTGAAATAGCCTATATTTAATGAACACAATTTAACCTTTTTTAGTTACTCAGGTAATTATTATTGCGCTGGGGTGTGATGATTCAATTATGTACCTAGGGGTTAATAAACTAGGTAGGGGTGTTCTTCCTTCCAAAATATAACCCCAGACTGCTATGCATTTTGAATTCTCAGGTATATATTCCTTAATTCATTTCTTTCCTTTTTCTGAGCTGCCATTCTTGCCACTGGTGATGTGCCTGCCTGAATCCTCTCTCTTTTGCTGGTTTTAAGTTCCTGCAGAGTAGGAAACCACATAGTAAAACCTGATGGAAATGACCTATATCATGAGAACAAAATTAACCCTAATTTCAGGACATTTGCTCAGGGTGAAATGCTTGAGCTTGATTGCATGAGTACTGATACCCATTTTGGATTTTCTTATGTCTTTTTGGTGTACTTTTGCGTTCTGAACTGTCTTCTGTGTTGTCATTTTCACCTGCACAAGCTCATTGCTGGATCACAAGGGCTTTCCAAACAAGCTTGCAGACATAGGTTCTTCTGCTCTGTAGATCGTGACTGATGAGCTGAGAGTTAACACAAAGGGGCTCAGGAGACACCTGGAATCTTAGAGATTGTCAGCCAGCACTTTCTACCACAGAGGACATAGCTAAAGGCCATGGAGGACTCTAATCTGTGTCCAACAATTTCTCTATTTCTAATGGTTCAAAGTTATCTTTCAGATTAACTTTGAAATACTAAATTTTGTTTTGAAAGAGGTTGAGAAAAAAAAAATGGTCCCATTTCAAGAAAAGCAACATCTGTTGTAACTTAGAACGTGAAACCGTGACAAAGCAATTGATGTGGTTATAGTTCATCAGCGTCCCCCTCAGCTAGACAAAGACTAGCGGCCCCTTGGCCTGTTGACTTTGACCCTCACTATGTAGTATATGGGGTCAGGGATCCTTGTCCACCAAGAAAGTGGAGTGCGGTAAAGTAGAATTGAAAAGTCAAAAACGTTGGCAGTTTTGGGGTTGATCACTGGAAGATTTCTACCCTAATTACATTTTTGGGTTTATAGATTCTGTCCCCTCTGGGACGAATTAATGAAGCAGTGAACGATCTCACCAAAGCTATCCAGCTTCAGCCCTCAGCACGGCTGTACAGACACCGGGGGACCCTGTACTTCATATCAGAGGTGAGTTGTTTTTGCCTGGACACATTCCCTTTTGTTCACTTTTCCGTTTACTTTGGAAAGCTACTATTTGATAGATTTGGTTTGGGGGCTGTATAATAATATGTTTGTGATAAAAGACAGTTAAAAAAGCACTTCCTTTAGCTGAAATTGAACCCAGTAGAGAAATGTTAAGTACCAAGAGCACATTTTCTTGCTTGAGCTGTCAGCAGTAACTAATTCTAGACTCGGGGGAAAAAAAGAGAGAGAAGAGAAATTTGGTTCATTGACTATACTTCAGCTTTTTCTGCAAATGTCGGCATAGGGAAATGGGTGTGCATGTTATCGATGTGATGATTGAACTGATAATCACACCCAAGAGCCAGAACTAGAACTAACATGGTTTCCCAAACTGTAGCTTCTCTGTGTAAGTGACCCGGATCCGGCAAGGTTATCGTTTATCATCATAATGATATTTATGGTTGCCACAGTTATTTTTGTGGGTTTACGTCATTTTAGTAACAATTTTCTGTTGCCAAAGAAAATAGGTTTGAAAAAGTCTCAGCATAACATATTTTAAGGTTGACCTATGGCATAATTATTTGACAAGTATTCAGTGTAATAAGATGATAGTACCAGAAAATAAATTGTCAAGTTTCTCTAACAGATTGTAACCGTAATACTATTTTTTACAAATAATCTTTTTGTAGTTGAGACAGTCTATTTAAATTAAACCTTTGGGGTTTTTTCCCATCAATTTCCTAAGAAAATCAACTTTCAACAAAACAGGGTAAGAATTCAGCTGATATTTATAGATATGAGATGTTCCCTTTAAAGCCAAAAAGGACACAGAATGAATTGGGCTGTTTTTTTTTCCTCGACCAGTCAAAAGTAAGAAATGTCTGAATGTCTAATGAATACTACTTTTTTCCCCCTGCTCTCCTTTTTGTAGGACTATGCAACAGCCCACGAAGACTTTCAGCAGTCCTTAGAACTGAACAAAAACCAACCTATAGCCATGCTATACAAAGGTCTAACTTTCTTTCACAGAGGACTTTTGAAGGTGAAAGTGTTGTGTACTGTGTATACAGTGTCATGATTCTGCTTTTCTCTCACGGTGGGAGGACCTTAGTGGGGTATCGTTTGGCGTGTTTTAAAATGACATCTCACGTGTCCATCTAATCGGTTTATTTTAGGAAGGAGTTGGAGTCAACATACTGATTGAGTTCCTACTATGTGGGAGGTACTTGGAGGAAGGCGCAGGTGGAGAAAGGATAAAGGCTTAGTGAGAGGGAGAAAGAATTCTTCACACTTGACACTGAGAAAAGATAGAGTTTACAAAGTTTTCTTCCACCTATAATTTATCATATGGTAGACACACTAAAAGAAAGTAACATGAACAAAGTGCCTTGGCAACCGAGATAAGAAAGATTCACTTAAACTGCGGCATTAGAGAAGGTTCTAGAGAGCAAGTGGATCTTGTCCTGGGCCTTGCAGGTGGAGTGGCTTGGGGGCAGCAAGCTACTTCAGGCAGAGGAAAAGCATGAGCACTGGCATAGAACATGGAGATACAACCAGCTTGTGGTGTAGCAAATAGTCGGGTTTGAGCGTAAGGGAGATGAGGTGGCAAATGGGCCGAGGGGAGGCCCTGAAATGTTTAGAGTGCTATGCTGAGCATCTTGACATTAATTTGTAGGCCCAGAGGAGATGCAAACTCTAGATCTGGGGGAAAGTGTGTCACTGAGAGCCAATCTGCCATGTCGGAAGAGGATTCTGACACGCCAGTGACTGGGGAGGTTAGGGGCAGAGGGCCACGGGGAGATGTTGGCAGCGTCCCCGGGGTCAGAGCTGGAGACCTGATCGGGCCTTTGGGGGCTGCAGGAGCAGGCCTGGAGACAGCTCTCCAACAGGCACGTTGCTGCTGCCGCTTGGGCACCGCTATTAGTGGGGAAGGAGTTGAAGGAAACAGGAAAGATGTTGTCCAAGCCCACTGACATGTGGGGTGGCAATGTCACCTCCAGCCTGTCCCTGCCTCCCGCCCTTGGTCCAGCCCCGAGTGTGCTTGGGACCTATTGTGCAGCAGCCTTGCTGTGGGGCAGACACCCAGCTGGGAGCCAAGAGTGGAACTCTGGTCCTCACGGTGGCGTCCTCGGTGCCCATGGCCCGCACAGGGTAGGCGCTCTAGTGCAGGACCCATTCCCGTCTGGTTGAAAACCGGCTGGCCTGAGAGTCAGCCTCTGTGGGGTGGAAAACACCTCATGCTGACTCAGGGGTCAAGAGAGTCTTCCCAGACAGGTTGTTCTTCTCCTGAACTTTGAAAGCTGTGAAGAATTTCAATAGCGCATGGCAGGGAAGGGTACTCTGGATGAAAGAACATGCATTTTATCGTGGAAAGTAGTTACGAGGATTGTGCACACACTCTTGGAGTGTAGGGACAGTTTAACTTCAAAAAGGCCTCTGTTGTAAATACTCAGTGTTATGGGCAGTGCCTGTCACTAAGTACTAGGGGAATAAATGAATTTCTGGGACAGAGCCTTGGATTTGGACTCAGAAGGCCTTGGCTTGAGCTTCCGCTCTGAATCCTGCAAACTCGACCACCAGCCAAGTGACTTAAGCTTTTCAGCCCCTCCTTCTCCATCTGTCACGTAGAGATTAGTCTGCTCCCCGCCTCTTGAAGGGGTTGCAAGGATTCAACAAAATAATGTGTATGAAGGAGCTGTGAGCACGGATCAGGTCTCAGTTATTACAGATTTGGTTACATGTGAACTTTTCATTTATTCTCAGTTTCCTGGACTCTAAAAAGGTAACTCCCATCCACTAAAACCCAACCCAGAGGGAACTGCAGCTTTCCTTTCATACTGTCCTTCCTGCGAGTATGTGGAGGGTGCTGCGCACAGAGACTCTTCCCGCCCTCCCTGGGGCTTAGACCGGCAGCCGCAGGCGTGGAGAGCGGGTATTTAGAATGTGCCTTGGCAACTGCAGATGGGCTTTTCCATCGCTTCTCGGCCTTCTGGCTAAGGTCAAGTGCAGCTTATTTTGTATCTGCCCCCTCTTCCTCTCACCTTCTCTCAGTCGCCTTAAATTAGAAAATTCAGAATCACAATACTAGATTCGAAGTCTATGCCTTGAATATCTCATGGAGGAGAACAAGATTTGAAATGCAAAAAAAAAAAAAAAAAAAATACCAACAACCAGTACTGAGAGGTTAAAAAAATACTTTTTAAAGTAAACAAATGCAAACAGAGGCTTTCACCGTGGGTTCTAAAGCAGGGTTTAGGAATGTGGGCAGGGAGGGCTCTTTGTGTTACTTTGAAATGAGAATTTTTCAGAAAAGAGCTGTAGCAGAGATGCTAACTACACATTGGACAAGGGCTGAGATTCGGTTTGGTTTATTCCAAATCCATGTGATGAGAACCTAGACATAGTACTTCCGTCCCACAAGCAGTAGAAGCCCCTCAGTGAACCAGTCTTGCCAAACTATTTGGTGCTTTCTCCTCTTCACTGTGCTCATAAACACAGCATCAATGTGTGTAATAGCTGGGAACTTTTTCTTTGCATTTTTATAGATCTGCTGTCCGAGGAGGTCAGAGTGTTTACGTATTGTCTCATTCATCCCAGCGGCATCCCCATGAAGTATAGAAGGAGCAGAGGGTGTCCCAGTTACACAGATTGGAAAACTGAGTCAGTGGTGACATGCCTTCATTAAATTAATGAACTTAGTTTAGATATCTTTATTTCTCTTGTTAACTGTAGAGACAATGTATTAAATGGACCAATGAACTGGAGCTATCTTTATATTCTAAAGCTGGTCTCTTCAGGTCAAATGCAATTTAGAAATTAATTAAGTGGGTGGTGTGCTTATTTACTTTACGATGTAATACATTAGAAATTACTTAGGCAATATTATGTGACAAATGTCGCAACTGTCCAATCTGGTAGATATAGCAGACATTTTGGATTTCCCTAGGGAAAACACAGTGAAAATTTTTATCTGTGATGTAAGGATATTTCAAGAATTGTATATCCCGAGCACATATTTTTTGATCAGCCTTCACTTTGAGAGTTCCCTGAGACCGTTCTCTTCGTTATAATAAACGAGAGAAGTGCAAGGGATGGCTGCCCACCACTAGCCAGGACGATGGTGGCATAAAGGTGGTGATGGTCCCACTTGCTATGAGGACAAACTCACAGCCAGTTCATGTGCTTAGAGATTGATTCATTCGAACGTAGTGTCTTTGTTCCCAGTGGCTTCAGATCTTGATTCTACTATGTCCCCTCTTTGGCAGAATGAGGTAGAGAGCTGTGCAGTGATTAGACAGGAACCCCGAAACCAAAGACTCTTAAAAGCTGAAGAGAAATCAGACTTTGAAGAACTGTGGCGTCCCAGCATGCTGTAAGTGCAGTGGGCAGCAGATGTCTCCCGGGCATCTCCCCTAGACGTCCACAAACACCCCAGACTCACCACGCCCCAGCTGGACCCCTGACCTCCTCCCACCCCCGCCCCACCCCACCCCACCCCGCAGCTGTCTCCCCTACTTCCTTACGTTGGTTCACGCTCTCACCTTCTACCCAGGCTCTTCAGCTTTGAAGCTTCCTTCCCTCCCTTCTCCCTCATCCCCCATATTCACGGCCAGCAGATTCTTTGTTGGCCTTTAAGAATATCTCCTGAGTTTGACCCTCCTTTTCTGTCCTCAGAGACACTGTCTCAGTTTGAGTTTCCATTATGTCTTGCCTGGACCTCTGCAGCCACCTCCTCGTTGGGCTCTCCTCCCTCCCCTGTCCAGCCCGGCTCCTCTGTTGTGGCCCGTGGCAATCATCTCGAAAGAGTCAGTTTTGTGAGGTCCCACACCTGCTCACAGCCCCCAGCCCCCACTGCTGGCAGGGTGATGGCTGGACTGCGGAGCATGGCAGAGGCCCTTCCGCTTCTGGCCAAGCTCCCCACACCAGCCTGGTCCCTGTCTTTTCCTCTCCCCCGCTTCCCCCCGTGCACCTGCACTCCTGCCGCCCCGCCTTCCCCACCGGTGCTGAGCACCCTGTCGCTGTGCACCGGCATTCCCCCCTGTCCACAATGCTCTCCTTCTTTGCCAAACTCCTTCTCATTCTCCCAGACCCAGCTCAGTTGCCACTTCCTCCATGAAGCCTCTCCTGGTGTCCCAGGCTCAGTTAGTTCTTCCTTTCTCTTTATTCCCTAGACTTTTACTTGTGTCTCTATCGTAGCTCTTAGTTTATATTCTAATAACCTGGTTAAGTAATTGGCTTTCTAACTAGACTGAGTTCTTCAAGGACAGAGAGAATGACTTGCTTGTCTTTGTGTCCCCTGCCCCTCACACTGCCCCTGGCACATAGTAGGCGCTCAATACATGTTTGTTGGATTAAAAATATAGTTGTAGTACTCCCAAAAGATCAAGACTATACCAGGGCCAGAAGCCTAATGAGGAGTAGTCTTCAACATTTCTGAAGTGTTAAAATTTATCCATTCTCATCCTTCTACCAAACAGATTGTGGGACTCCTTAAAGAGCAGGTGGTTGTCCCCATTGTTGCCTTAGAAGAGTTTGAAAGCCAGCCCCTCTGACCCTGCTGCCCCCTACAGAGGAAGTCAAGAAGCAGGGAATGCGATGATTTTCTGAAAAGAATTTGGATTATGTGCCTACAAAATCATTAAATATTTATTGAGTGCCTACCATGTGCAAGACATATGACATCTTTAGTAGTTTTTTTGCTATGAATTATCTAATTAGGTGTGAAATACACAGACATTTTGGTCTTTCTCATTAAAGCCATTAGAGATCATGATACTTTGTAGCCGCTAACTTAAGTAAGACATGTCTTTTCCTTGGGAAATGTGTGAAATGTCTTCATAATTTTTTATCACAGTAAATAGTCAAGTCATAATGGAAAGTACATTGAATACAGTTTAAGATGGGAATGTTTATTGTGAAGCAGAATGGTACATTTTATTAACAGTTTCCAGAGGATTCCACAGTGGCCAGGTGCGCTGTGTGTTCCCTAAGGACTCCTCACCTGTGCCCCCTTCTCCGATGCCGGCAGAAGCTATGCCCCAAACGCCCCCAACTCAAGGTTTCTGTTTTATTTTGTTTTGCTGTTTCTTTTTCCTATAGATCATGGGAATCCTTCTGATTCCCAGTCAGTCTGGGAGGGAGCCCTGTTGCTTTTTTTATGGACAACGTCACGCTGGGCTTGCTTTTTTGTCTCTTGAGTGGTTCAGTTTAAGGGCTGCTGGTTATGGTCATTTAAGATTATACTTCGCACAGCTAGTAAGCTGACTTTTATTCTGCAAGGCCTTTATTAATTAAAGAAATGATGTTGACACGAAGCTGATATCGTTAGTAATCAAAGCCCTAATGAAATAGGTAGTGAGAAGCCGTTTTCCCATTCTGAAAGGGAGACACTTTTACGGCTCTGTTATTATTCATAGCAGTGCATTTGTTTACTGTTGAAATTAAATCCTCCTGACTCATAGTTTGTCATACTCTCTACCTCTCTTTTTTTTAAGTCCTCATATTCAAAAAAATCACTCCGAGACATGTGTAATATATTTTTAAGTCCTTTAGTGATTTAAGTGAAACTCTATTTTAACAGTTATGCAAATGACATAATTTTCTATATACTTTTTTCAGGAAGCTATTGAATCCTTCAAAGAAGCCTTGAAGCAAAAAGTTGATTTTATTGATGCGTATAAAAGTCTGGGACAGGCCTATAGGTAAGAAGAACAATAGTAATCGGGGTAGGAGGGAGGGCGTACAGTGGGGAGACAAGAGAGCCTCACATAGTAGTGTTATTTTAAAAGAAACTGCATTCCTTAACCAAAAGAGATTGTCATTCTAAGTCACATAGGCATTTATAAGCTTGTTGAGACCTTCTCTGGAATATAGAAAGAACCATGTGTCAGATGATATCATGATATGTATTATTACCTCTTTATTACAGCTTTGCTTCATATAGGTCTCGAAAATGTTAGTTCTTCAAGGGTTATTGTTTTGAATAGTGGCATTATATGCTGTTGAGTCATAGATACTGGTGCTTTTCTAGGTGATAAGTAAAGTTAATTCCCACATCATTGTAATTGTTTGAAGATTCCTAGATTAAAGGGATGGAAAATTATGCCGCATCCCTATCATCGGTATGATTGATTATGATATAGTTATTATGCATCTGTATCAGGAGTGAGGAGTTGTGCCTAGACTCTGATGTCCTGACTTCATGTGTCACCCCGGCCAGTAGTAGAGCTTACTCTGACTTTTGGCTTTCAACAATTTTTACACTCTGACC
Organism: Eumetopias jubatus; assembly: GCF_037043125.1. Lineage (NCBI taxonomy): Eukaryota > Metazoa > Chordata > Mammalia > Carnivora > Otariidae > Eumetopias > Eumetopias jubatus. The sequence goes on along the minus strand of NW_028274823.1, from coordinate 71,933,166 downwards.
CGAAAAGGAGATTGCATGGCGTGAAAGAAGGGGCTCAGTGTTCAGGAGTCAGGAGATTTGGTTCTAGTTCTAGATTGCCCATTTCATACTTGTGTGTCCTTAATTCAAGAGGTTATTTATCTGATGGTGGTAGTTGGAGACGCTCTCTTACACTAACTTGAAGAAAGCGTCTTTGAGTTCGTCTTGGGTTTAAATGATGACCTTTATCCTTGCTGTCCCACAGAATTGTTGGGGACATACATTGAAAACAGATTTGAAAGCACCCAGAGTAATTAGTAAAGTGCTATAGAAATATAAGCGAGTGTTATATTATATAAAAATATTCATTATTTACAGAAAATTGACACATGGGACATTTTGAAGGTGCTTTTATTATTTGTAAAAATGTAATATGTAAAAGAAGGCTGGCAATAATCATTTCCATTCTGAAATGATCACAACTCTAAAATACACTTTTTAAAAAAATTTTTAAATTATGAAATGATTTACCAGATTTTAAGTGAAGTACCTTCTGTGACAGGAATATATAATTTTAAGCCTCTGAATTTGATTCAGAATGATGACCCTGTGTATGATTGTAATCTACATAGTTGTTTTTTTGTTTTTTTCCAAAGAAGAAGCATGGTTTTATCTAAATACTAAAAATTACAGTTTTTTACGGGTGGGAGCTCATGAATGGGGGAAAAGGATTTGAATAAGCACTTGCCTTTGGAAATCAATACATTCATTTTCCCCAAAGACTTTCAAGGGCTTTGTGGTTATCCTCTAATCTGGTAAAATTTAGGAAAAATAAGTGGGATGTAGCTGACCTCTAGAATGGTAAAATAGAGAAGAACATCCGCAGCAAGGTATCTGATTCACACATGGGACTGTAATCCTGAGGCTAACTTACTCTGTGTGTCCACTGAAATGTTCTGCACTGTGCTCATAACTGTTGTTAAATACCTAGAGAACTGGGCAATTTCGAAGCTGCCACCGAGAGCTTTCAGAAGGCACTGTTGCTCAACCAAAATCATGTGCAGACCCTGCAGCTTCGGGGAACGATGCTTTATCACCATGGCAGCCTGCAGGAAGCCCTGAAAAACTTCAAGGTGGGCATCCCTAAGTGAGAAATGCCGTAACAGGTCTCAGATTGTTCTTCAGTGACTTTGAGTGGGATGAATAGGGAGGAGGGCCAGGAATCGTGTGTACACCTTAACAAAAAGAAAGAAAACCATTGCCATGTCTTAAAGACTACTTTACAGAGCATGTATTTGGTGTGATTTAGCCTGGAGGAAAAACGTTTCCAACTCCAGACTGAAGAATAAAGCACTTAAAACTCATCCGCGACTGTACTGATAGTAATACAGCATTTTCTCCTTCCGCGCGTCAGCGGTGTCTGCAGCTCGAGCCCTATAATGAGGTGTGCCAGTACATGAAAGGACTCAGCCATGTTGCCATGGGACAGTTCTATGAAGGAATAAAAGCACAGACTAAAGTCATGCTAAATGATCCTCTCCCGGGCCAGAAGGCTAGCCCAGAGTATCTGAAAGTGAAATATCTCCGAGGTAAGTCACAAAATGGCTCATTGAATTTTAATGCTCAGAGCTGCAGAAATCATATTGCTTGTCTCTCTTATGTTCCATAGGAGACAGCTGAGTCTCGAAGACACGAGGTAGCTTGATCATAGCTGCCCCCCACCCCCCGCCTTGGTTAGCGGCAGTACCTGGATTGTATAGGGCCCCTGTCTTCTATTTTTTTTTTTTAATATTTTTTATAAGGGGCGCCTGGGTGGCTCAGATGGTTAAGCATCTGCTTTCGGCTCAGGTCATGATCCCAGGGTCCTGGGATCAAGCCCCTCATCGGGCTCCCTGCTAGGCGGGGAGCCTGCTTCTCCCTCTGCCTCTCTCTCTCTCTCGCTCTGACTCTCATGAATAAATAAATAAAACATTTAAAAAATAAATCTTTTTTATAAGATTTTATTTTTTTATCAGAGAGAGAGAGAGCGAGCAGGAGCAGGGGGAGTGGCAGGCAGAGGGAGAAGCAGGCTCACCGCTGAGCAAGGAGCCTGATGTGGGACTCGATCCCAGGGCCCTGGGATCATGACCTGAGCTGGAGGCAGACACTTAACCGACAGCCACCCAGGTGTTCCTGGGCCCCTGTCTTCTAAAGACTGGTCCAGTACTTTGCCACTGCCTACATATTTTTTCTTTTTTAAGTTAAAAATATTTTACTCAAGTCAGAAAAACCTATTTTGAGCTGCAAGTGACAGTCATCTGGGTATCGATGTGTCTTCATCACATCTCGTCTAGAGACCTAGGAGTCAGAGGAAAGTAACAGTTCTGAGGTTTTTACTGTTAAATGTAAACTTGGTATCTTTGATCTGTGTCATTCCTTCATTTCACAATTCTCACATACTTTGGAGACATTCAGTTGGGATGAGGAAGAAAGCCAATCTTTAAGCTATCTTTGGTTTGTCAGAGTCTCACTTTTTTCTCTGCCATACGTAATGGCATTTTTTGGTTGTTTTTTTGTTTTGTTTTGTTTCAAATCAATTTTTTAATCGAAGTACAATTAACATTCCGTGTTATATTTGATTCAGGCACACAATATAATGACTCAAGAATTCTGTACATTCTCAGTGCTCATCACGGTAACATTTTTATTGTTCACACAGAGCACAAACCTTTACTTCCCCCTTCTGCTCTTTCCTTTGTCATCATTAACCCTCTCACACCAGTCCTGTCCAACTGTAAAAAATACGAGCCCTGGAGTTGTAAGTTTGTAGTAGCCACGAGAAAAGTAAGAATAATCATGTGGAATTAATTTTAATAATACATTTGATTTGATTTGACATATGCACAATATCAGTTCAACATGTAATTAATATGAAAACACTTCATTAATATCATTAGGTATCTTACATTATTTTTTTGTACCAAGTCTTTGAAATCGGATGTGTATTTTATACTTATAGTACATCTTTATACTTACATCTCAATTAGGATGTTAAATTTTCATTGGACATTCTTAATTTGAATTCTTGTTTCATAAAATTTAAAATTGAAAGGGTAGATTCATATATGTGCGTTATTCCAAACATTCTGAAGTTTTCTAATAATTGGCTCAAATATCAATTTTTACATTTAGATTAATTAGATTAAAATTTAAAATACAATTTCTCCATCACTCTGGCCACATTTTATACTTTTATTTTTCTTTTTTGAGAGAGAGAGTGTGTGCACAAGCGTGAGCAGTGAGGGCGGGAGAAGAGGGAGAGGGAGAGAAAGAATCTCAAGCAGGCTCCATGCCCAGCATGGAACCCAACACGGGGCTCAATCTCACGACCCTGAGATCATGACCTAAGCCAAAACCAGGAGTTGGATGCTTAACCGACTGAGCCACCCAGACACCCTCCACACGGGCCATGTTTTAAGTGTTCACTAGCCAGGTGGCTAGGGGCTGCCTACTGGACAGCATTGCTCCTCACTCTAAATTATGATTTCCTCTTGTTTCCTGGTTTAGTAGAACATGTGAGCTGTAGACTGAAGGAGGGGCACTCCATATTCTGGTATTTTTCTGCACTGCTTCTATAGCAATAAGCAGCAGTTAGTTGATGAAATCATGTACATAGTTGATTCATATCAATTGACAGAGAACCAGGCTCTGTCTGACACTGAACTTGGATTCTCAGATTCTGCAACCAAAAAGTGAGATCTTTGGTGCTGTTCATGGAAAAATGATGAAAACTTAGCTAAAGTGGACCCGGATTGACTGGCTTATGTTCGATCTTGGTATTTTGAGTTACCCTGTATCATATAATAATAATAACTTACTACAATTTGGAGTCTCCATTTAGAATTCTTAGAGTTCTTGGAATTCTTGGAATTAATGCTTTGTTACAAAGTATTTGTATGGCAACCAGCAATAAAAAAGATTTCTTCAGCAATATTTGGGTGTGTCAGATCTCGTCTCCTATCTGCAGAGTATTCTCGATATCTTCACGCACACCTTGATACTCCTCTTACGGAATATAACATTGATGTGGATCTGCCTGGAAGCTTTAAAGACCACTGGGCTAAAAATCTACCTTTCCTCATAGAAGACTATGAAGAGCAGCCAGGGTTGCAACCCCACATAAAGTAAGTGCTTTAAATGAAAACAACCTTTCTTGCTTTTTCAGGCTGAGCTATAAGCTCATCCTGATAATGCTTGCTCAGTAAATGGCTTCCTATCCATGTTTCTCAGGAATTTATTTTTGGATTTGGTATGTCTGCAGATATTTCTTTTAGTTTGTAAGGTACACTGAAACTTACCTTTGGATATCACCTTTCCTTTTAGCCCGATCTTCCTGCTAATTTTATGCAACCTTCAAACTTCAGATGTACTTGTTGATATACATTACTATTACCATTTACTTTTAAAACAAATTACTCAAAACCAAAACTTTGAAATTACACTGCTGGCCAACTACTGTTGCATTATGACTAAAGGGCTATCTGATTACAAAACAGTTAGATCTAGGATAGAAATTCCTGGGAGTCTAGCAATGCCTTAAAAATTAAGAAAAATCTGCAAAGATCAATCCCCTCACTGTCTAAAAGAAAGAAAAGCAGGGGACAGATTCAAACTAGAGTGGTGAATGATAGGCACATTGGAAAGGAAGAAAGTCTCCTGGAGGTGAGGGCATCTAACAGCCAGTACAATGGAATGCCTTGAGGCATAAGCGAGATGGGTTTGCTGAGCTTTTTTAAGGAGCTAAAGTGGTTCCATATTGGAGGACCATATTCACAGGATCTCAACAAGAGCAAATGCAGATCCTGCCTGAGAAGATAGTAGTGCCAGTTTGGGGGTCCAAGTATTCCCACAGATTAAGATCATTAGTATAAGAATCAAAAACCAAGATCACCAAAATCATATGTGAAAATCAACAGAAATAACAAACAACAGATTTAAACTCTCAAGGACTTCAGATATTGGAATTGTTGAATACACTAACTCCAAATGAAATGTTTAAAGAAACTATGAAGAAACCACAAACATGAGCAAGAAACAAGAGATTATTAAAAATGACCAGGCAGATTAAAAATAAATTGGAAGCTTTAGGAATAGAAAATATAATCATTGAAATAAAGAATTCAGTATGTAAGCTAAACAGCAAATTAGACATAACAGAGAAAATTGCAGAAGTGGAAGATAGAGCATCAGGAATTATCTAGAATGTAGCACAGAGAATCCAGGCGTTAGAAAACATGAGAGATAGAAAATGTGGAAGATAATAAGAATGTCTGGCATATATCGAGATGAAATCTTGGGAGGAGAGAATGGAGGAGAGGCAATTTTTGAAGACCTAGTGGCTAACAATTTCCCAGAATTAAGGAAACCTAGATCTACAGATTTTTTTAAAAAGCAAGATAAATGGGAAGAAATCCATATTCAGACACATCTTAAGTAACAGGAGAGCACATAAGGAGAAAAAATTTTTTAAATAGAAAAACACCTACTTAAGGTCAATCACCTACTTAAGGTCACTAATTGGACTGACTGTAAGCCTCTCAACATCAAAATGGCAGCTAGAAGATAATGGACTATCTTCAAAGTGCCGAAAGGAAAACTAACTTTCAACCTAGAATTCTATACCCAATAAAACTATCTTTTATGAATAAAGACCAAATAAATATATATTCAGATAATAAAAAACTGAACCACCACCTGCCATTCACTATAGAAACTTCTAAGGCATGTAATTAAAGAAAAAGGCAATTGATCTCAGGCAATATTTGAGATACAAGAAGGAATAATGAAAAAAGAAAAATGGTAAGCATGAGAAATTGGTAAGTCTAAATAAGCATTGTCTATATAAAATAATATCTGATTGGGGGCTTTATAAAAAGGACAGAAATAAAATACTGGGCACAATAACAAGTAAGTTGAGGGATAGCAAGAAGAATTAAGTATTCTAAGGGAATATGGGTTAAATATTATGTTAAAGCTTTAAGTTATACATAAATATTTAAAATATCTAGGGTGAGTACTAAAAGTTAGAAACAAAATGTATAGCTTCTATATTAGTAGCAAAGTAAAAACAAAACAAAACAAAAAATTTAAATCTAAAATCAACCAGAAAAGGGGGGACTGGGAGGCATTAAACAAGTGGTACAAGTAAAAAGAAAAAAATAAGAATAGGTTGAAATAATCCAGACATATTAATAATGACAATATATCTAAATGGATTTAATGTCAAAAGACAGACATAGTTGGATTGGAATGTTTTAAAAATCCAGTTAAATGCTTTTTACAAGGGGCACATAATGCATAAGGACACAAAAATTGAAAGTAGAGGAATGGAAAAAGTTCTACTTGGGAAACACTAAAAGAATCCTGATGTAGGTATTAATATTAATAGATTTTTTTATTTATTTTATTTTTTTATTAACATATAATGTATTATTTGTTTCAGGGGTACAGGTCTGTGATTCTTCAGTTTTACACAATTCACAGTGCTCACCATAGCACATACCCTCCCCAATGTCCATCACCCAGCCACCCCATCCCTCCCACCCCCCTCCACTCCGGCAAACCTCAGTTTGTTTTCTGAGATTAAGAGTCTCTTTTGGTTTGTTTCCCTCTCTGGTTTTGTCTTGTTTCATTTTTCCCTCCCTTCCCCTATGATCCTCTGTCTTGTTTCTCAAATTCCTCATTTCAGTGAGATCATGTGATAATTGTCCTTCTCTGATTGACTTATTTCGCTTAGCATAATACCCTCTAGTTCCATCCATGTCGTTGCAAATGGCAAGATTTCATTTTTTTTTTCAGTTTTTTTTTTAAAGATTTTATTTATTTATTTGAGAGAGAGAGAATGAGAGACAGAGAGCACGAGAGGGAAGAGGGTCAGAGGGAGAAGCAGACTCCCTGCTGAGCAAGGAGCCCGATGCGGGACTCGATCCCGGGACTCCAGGATCATGACCTGAGCTGAAGGCAGTCGCTTAACCAACTGAGCCACCCAGGCGCCCAAGATTTCATTTTTTTGATGGTTGCATAATATCCAGTTGTGTGTATGTGTGTGTGTGTGTGTGTTGTGTGCGTATACCACAGCTTCTTCATCCATTCATCTGTTGATGGACATCTAGGCTCTTTCCATAGTTAGGCTATTGTGGACATTGCTGCTATAAACATTGGGGTGCACATGCCCCTTCGGATCACTGCATTTGTATCTTGGGGTAAGTACCCAGTAGTGCAATTGCTGGGTCGTAGGGTAGCTCTATTTTCAACCTCCATACTGTTTTCCAGAGTGGCTGCACCAGCTTGTGTTCCCACCAACAGTGTAGGAGGGTTCCCCTTTCTCCGCATCCTTGCCAACATCTGTCGTTTCCTGACTTGTTAATTTTAGCCATTCTGAACAAGTCAGGGAACGACAGATGTTGGCGGGGATGTGGAGAAAGGGGAACCCTCCTACACTGTTGGTGGGAATGCAAGCTGGTGCAACCACTCTGGAAAACAGTATGGAGGTTCCTCATACAGTTGAAATTAGAGCTACCGTTCGATCCAGCAATTGCACTACTGGGTATTTACCACAAAGATACAAATGTAGGGACCCGAAGGGGTACGTGTACCCCAATGTTTATAGCAGCAATGTCCACCATAGCCAAACTGTGGAAAGAGCCAAGATGCCCATCGACAGATGAATGGATAAAGAAGAGGTGGTATATATACACAATGGAATATTATGCAGCCATCAAAAGGAATGAGATCTTGCCATTTGCAACAACGTGGATGGAACTGGAGGGTGTTATGCTGAGTGAAATAAGTCAGTCAGAGAAAGACATGTATCACATGACCTCACTGATATGAGGAATTCTTAATCTCAGGAAACAAACTGAGTGTTACTGGAGTGGTTGGGGGTGGGAGGGATGGGGTGGCTGGGTGATAGACATTGGGGAGGCTATGTGCTACGGTGAGCGCTGTGAATTGTGCAAGACTGTTGAATCACAGATCTGTACTTCTGAAACAAATAACGCAACATATTTTAAGAAAAAAGAAAAAGAAGAAGATAACAGGAGAGGAAGAAAAGGGGAGTATGTCAGAGGGGGAGACGAACCATGAGAGATGATGGACTCTGAAAAACAAACTGAGGGTTCTAGAGGGGAGGGGGGAGGGGGATGGGTTAGCCTGGTGATGGGTATTGAGGAGGGCACGTTCTGCATGGAGCACTGGGTGTTATGAACAAACAATGAATCATGGAACACTGCACCAAAAACTAATGATGTAATATATGGTGATTAACATAACAATAAAAAAATTTAAAAAAAAATTTTAGCCATTCTGACTGGTGTGAGGTGGTATCTCATTGAGGTTTTGATTTGTATTTCCATTATGCTAAGTGATGTTGAGCACTTTTTCATGTATCTGTAGGCCATTTGGATGTCGTCTTTGCAGAAATGTCTGTTCATGTCCTCTGCCCATTTCTTGGTTGGATCATTTGTTCTTTGGGTGTTGAGTTTAATAAGCTCTTTGTAGATTTTGGATACTAGCCCTTTATCTGATATGTCATTTGCAAGTACCTTCTCCCATTCTGTCGGTTGTGTTTTGATTTTGTTGACTGTTTCCTTTACTGTGCAAAAGCTTGGTGAAGTCACAATAGCTCATTTGTGCCCTTGCTTCCCTTGCCATTGGCGATGTTTCTAGGAAGAAGTTGCTGCAGCTGAGGTCGAGGAGGTTGCTGCCTGTGTTCTCCTCTTGGATTTTGATGGATTCCTGTCTCACATTTATGTCTTTCATCCATTTTGAGTCTATTTTTGTGTGTGGTGTAAGGAAATGGCCCAGTTTCATTCTTCTGCATGTGGCTGTCCAATTTTCCCAACACCATTTATTGAAGAGACTGTCTTTTTTCCATTGGACATTCTTTCCTGCTTTGTCAAAGATTAGTTGACCACAGAGTTGAGGCTCCATTTCTGGGCTGTCTGTTCTGTTCCAATGATCTATGTGTCTGTTTTTGTGCCAGTACCATACTGTCTTGATGATTACAGCTTTGTAATAGAGCTTGAAGTCCAGAATTGTGATGCCGCCAGCTTTGCTTTTCCTTTTCAACATTCCTCTGGCTATTCGGGTTCTTTTCTGGTTCCATACAAATTTTAGGATTACTTGTTCCATTTCCTTGGAAAAAGTTGATGGTATTTTGATAGGGATTGCATTAAATGTGTAGATTGCTCTAGGTAGCATAGACATTTTCACAATATTTGTTCTTCCAATCCATGAACATGGAAAGTTTTTCCATTTCTTCATGTCTCCCTCAATTTCTTTCATGAGTTATTCTATGGGTTTCTGAGTACAGATTCTTTGCCACTTTGGTTAGATTTATTCCTAGATATCTTATGGTTTTGGGTGTAATTGTAAATGGGACCGACTCCTTAATTTCTCTTTCTTCTACCTCGTTGTTGGTGTATAGAAATGCCACTGACTTTAGTGGGTTGATTTTATATCTTGCCACTTGACTGAATTCCTGTATGAGTTCTAGCAGTTTTGGGGTGGAGTCTTTGGGTTTTCCACATAAAGTATCATATCATCTGCAAAGAGTGAGAGTTTGATTTCTTCTTTGCCAATTCGGATGCCTTTTATTTCTTTCTGTTGTCTGATTTCTGAGGCTAGGACTTCTAGTACTGTGTTGAATAGCAGTGGTGAGAGTGGACATCCCTGCCATGCTCCTGACCTTAGGGGAAAAGCTGTCAGTTTTTCCCCATTGAGAACAATATTTGCTGTGGGTTTTTCATAGATGGCTTTTATGATATTGAGGTATGTATCCTCTATCCCTACACTGTGAAGAGTTTTAATCAAGAAAGGATGCTGTACTTTGTGAAATGCTTTTTCTGCATCTGCGGAGAGTATCATATGTTCTTGTTCTTTCTTTTATTAATGTATTGTATCACATTGATTTGTGGATGTTGAACCAACCTTGCAGCCCAGGAATAAATCCCACTTGCTCATAGTGAATAATCCTTTTAATGTACTGTTGGATCCTATTGGCTAGTATTTTGGTGAGAATTTTTGCATCCATGTTCATCAGGGATATTGATCTCTAATTCTCCTTTTTGATGGGGTCTTTGTCTGGTTTGGGGATCAAGGTAATGCTGGCCTCATACAATGACTTTGGAAGTTTTCCTTCCATTTCTATTTTTTGGAACAGTTTCAGAAGAAAAGGTATTAATTCTTCTTTAAATGTTTGATAGAATTCCTCTGGGAAGCCATCTGGCCCTGGGCTCTTGTTTGTTGGGAGATTTTTGATGACTGCTTCAGTTTCCTTACTGGTTATGGGTCTATTCAGGTTTTCTATTTCTTCCTGGTTCAGTTTTGGTAGTTAATACGTCACTAGGAATGGATCCATTTCGTCCAGATTGTCTAATTTGCTGGCATATAGTTGCTCATAATATCTTCTTATAATAGTTTGTATTTCTTTGGTGTTGGTTCTGATCTCTCCTCTTTCATTCATGATTTTATTTTTTGGGTCCTTCCTCTTTTCTTTTTGATAAGTCTGGCCAGGGTTTATCAATCTTATTAATTCTTTCAAAGAACCAGCTCCTAGTTTCATTGATCTGTTCTACTGTTCTTTTGGTTTCTATTTCATTGATTTCTGCTCTGATCTTTATTATTTCTCTTCTCCTGCTGGGTTTAGCCTTTATTTGCTGTTCTTTCTCCAGTCCTTTAGGTGTAGGGTTAGGTTGTGTATTTGAGACCTTTCTTGTTTCTTGAGAAAGACTTGTATTGCTATATACTTACCTCTTTGCTGCATCCCAAAGATTTTGAACAGTTGTGTTTTTATTTTCATTTGTTTCCATGATTTTTTAAAAATTCTTCTTTAATTTCCTGGTTGACCAATTCATTATTTAGTAGGATGCTCTTTAGCCTCCATGTATTTGGGTTATTTCCAACTTTCTTCTTTTGATTGGAGTTCTAGTTTCAAAGCACTGTGGTCCAAAAATATGCAGGGAATGATCCCAATCGTTTAGTACCGGTTGAGACCTGATTTGTGACCCAGGATGTGATCTATTCTGGAGAATGTTCCATGTGCACTAGAGAAGAATGTGTATTCTATTGCTTTGGGATGGAATGTTCTGAATATATCTGTGAAGTCCATCTGGTCCAGTGTGTCATTTAAAGCCTTTATTTCCTTGTTGATCTTTTGCTTAGATGATCTGTCCCTTTCAATGAGGTGGGTGTTAAAGTCCCCTACTATTATTGTATTATTGTTGATGTTTTTCTTTGATTTTGTTATTAATTGCCTTATATAATTGGCTGCTCCCATGTTAGGGGCATAGATATTTAAAATTATTAGATTTTCTTGTTGGATAGACCCTTCAAGTATGATATAGTATCTTTCCTCATCTCTTATTATAGTCTTTGGTTTAAAATCTAATTTGTCTGATACAAGGATTGCCACCCCAGCTTTCTTTTGATGTCCATTAGCATGGTAAATGGTTTTCCACCCCTCACTTTAAATCTGGAGGTGTCTTTGGGTCTAAAATGAGTCTCTTGCAGACAGCCAATCGATGGGCCTTGTTTTTTTTATCCAATCTGATACCCTGTGTCTTTTGATTAGGGCATTTAGCCCATTTACATTCAGGGTAACTATTGAAAGGTATGGATTTAGTGCCATTGTATTGCCTGTAAGGTGACTGTTACTGTATATTGTCTCATTCCTTTCTGGTCTATGTTACTTTTAGGCTCTCTTTGCTTAGAGGACCCCTTTCAATATTTCTTGTAGGTCTGGTTTGGCATTCGCAAATTCTTTTAGTTTTTGTTTGTCCTGGAGGCTTTTTATCTTTCCTTCTATTTTCAGTGACAGCCTAGCTGGATATAGTATTCTTGGCTGCATATTTTTCTCATTTAGTGCCCTGAATATATCATGCCAGTCCTTTCTGGCCTGCCAGGTCTCTGTGGATAGGTCTGCTGCCAATCTAATGTTTCTACCTTTGTAGGTTACAGACCCATTGTCCTGAGCTGCTTTCAGGATTATCTCTTTGTCTCTGAGACTTGTAAGTTTTACTATTAGATGTCGGGGTGTTGACCTGTTTTTATTGATTTTGAGGGGGGATTCTCTGTGCCTCCTGGATTTTGATGCCTGTTTCCTTCCCCAAATTAGGGAACTCCTCTGCTAAAATACTCCAGTATACCTTCTGCCCCCCTCTTTCTTTCTTCTTCTTCTTCTGGGATCCCAATTATTCTAATATTGTTTTGTCTTACGGTATCACTTATCTCTCGATTTCTCCTGTCATGATCCAGTAGTTGTTTATCTCTCTTTTTCTCAGCTTCTTTATTCTCCATCATTTGGTCTTCTGTATCACTAATTCTCTCTTCTTCCTCATTTATCCTAGCAGTTAGAGCCTCCATTTTTGATTGCACCTCATTAATAGCCTTTTTGATTCTAGTTCTTTTATTTCTCCAGAAAGGGATTCTCTAGTACCTTCTATGCTTTTTTCAAGCCCAGCTTGTGTCTTTATAATCATCATTCTGAACTCAAGTTCTGACATCTTACTACTGTCCGTATTGATTAGGTCCCTGGCAGTCAGTACTGCCTCTTGCTTTTTTTTGAACTGAGTTTTTCCATTTTGTCATTTTGTCCAGAGAAGAATAGATGAATGAGAGAACAAAATGCTAAAAGGGTAACAATGACTCCAGAAAAATATACACTAAACAAATCAGAGGAGACCCAAAACTGGGGGGAGAAGAAAGGAAAAAAAAAAGAGAGAGAGAGTATGATCAGGCTGGTGAATAGAACAGAGCCACACCCTAGATTTTGGGTGTATTTTGGTCTGTTAGAAGAAACTGCCTCCCAAAATTTTAAAGAAAGAAAAACTTTTATGTATACAAAAATAAGGGTAGGGGCGCCTGGGTGGCTCAGTTGTAAAGCGTCTGCCTTCGCCTCAGGTCATGATCCCAGGGTCCTGGGATCAAGCCCCACATCAGGCTCCCTGCTCAGCGGAGAGCCTGCTTCTCCCTCTCCCACTCCCACTGCTTGTGTTCCCTCTCTCGCTGTGTCTCCCTCTGTCAAAATAAATAAATAAAATCTTTAAAAAAAAATAAGGGTAAATCTGATGAAGGGATGAAATATGACTGTAAAGATGAAAATTAAAAAAGATTTTAAAAAAGGAATTGATAAGATGAGAAGTTGGTTGAAAAAAGAAAGAAGAAAAAAAAAAAGGAGAGAATGTGATCCGGCGAGAGAGTAGAACAAAGCTATACACTAGATCTGGGTATGTTTTGGTCTGTTAGAAGAAACTGTATCCCAAAATTTTAAAGAAAGAAAAACTTATATATATACAAAAGATAAGGTTAAATACAATGAAGGGATAGAATATGACTTTCAGAAAGTGGTCGCTTTTCTGTTCATAGAGTTGCTGCTATTCTTTTCTTCGATCTCCTGCTGAGTTTGTAGATGTTCAGAATGGCTTGATAACTATCTAGCTGAATTCCTGGGAGAGGACCAAATTTAGGTCTCCTACTCCTCTGCCATCTTGCTCCTCCAATATTAATAGATTTAAAATTATTAATTTTAATTTTATTTTTTAAAGATTTTATTTATTTGAGAGATTGAGCAAGAGGAGAGTATGAACAGTGGGGAGGGGCAAGGGAGAGGGAGAAGCAGGCTCCCCACTGAGCAGGGGGCCCGACATGGGACTTGATCCCAGGACCCCAGGATCATGACCTGAGCCAAAGACAGATGCCTGACCAAATGAGCCACCCAGGTGCCCCTATTTTTTTTTAAGATTTATTTATTTTAGAGTGTGTGTGTGAGCGGGTGGAGGGGCAGAGGGAGATAGGGAGAGAATTTCAAGTAGATTCTGCTCGTGCAGAGCCTGACGGCTCAATCTCACAACTTGAGATCATGATCTGAGCTGAAAGCAAGAGTCAGATGCTCTGACTGAGCGCCCCTAAAATTTTTTTTAATTACTGGTAACAAAGATTATTACTACATAAGGACAGAAGTTCAAGTCACCAGGACGATATAAATCTAAACTTATATACACCTAATAAAATAACTTTAAAAATTGATAGAAATACACAGAAAACAATAAATTCAGTATCCTAATGAGAGATTCTAATTTTTGGTAAGTCAGACACCAAAAACTAGTAAGAATTTAGACTATTAGAATAACATAATTAACAAACTTATGGTTTACTATAGAACTGTGTACCCAATAATCAAAGAATACATATTCTTTTCAAGTACACTTAGGTCATTTATAAAGACTGACCACTTACTATGCATATTTAAATACATTTCAAATAAGTGGTGTCATAATTGACCACAGTATAATTAAACATACATATAAGGAAAAAAATCTTCCTTATTTGGAAATTAAAAAGCAGACATAATTAAAATGTGGACTAAAGATGAAATCTACAGTGGAAATTTGAATATGCTTTAAAAATGAAAAAAGATGAAAACACATACCAACACTTGTGGAATACAGTGAGATCAATATTGTAAGAAACATTAATGTCTTTAAATGTTATACTAGAAAAAAAGTCAATAGGTATAAAAATTAAGGAGTAGGAAAAACAACAAAGAAAGCAGAAAGGAGGGAAAATAAGGCTGAAGAGAGAAATTAATGAAAATTAAATATAAAACAGACTTTCTTCAAAGTCAAACTTTTGTCTTTTTTTACTAATAAAATTTCTGGTGAGATTGACTTTTTTTTTTTACAAAAGTAACTAAAAAGCTGAAACTGTTAGAAATGCTAAAAAGAGATATAACCACAGATGAACAGATATTAAAATGCTCAGGATGCCATGAAAATTTGCATACAAATAAATTCAAACCCAAAAAAATAAATGGACTGGGGCGCCTTGGTGGCTCAGTTGATTAAGAGTCTGCCTTCGGCTCAGGTCATGATCCCAGGGTTCTGGGATGGAGCCCCGCATCAGGCTCCTTGCTCAGCGGGGAGCCTGCTTCCCCATCTACCTGCCACTCCCCGTGATTGTGCTGTCTCTCTTTCTCTGTGATATAAATAAATAAAATCTTTAAAAAAAATAAATGGACTAATTCCTAGAAAATCATAATTTATCAAACTGACTTGAGAAGAAGTAAAAAGCCTGAATAGTTCTGTGACTATTAAAGATATTGAATTGGTATTTAAAAATATCCCCACTTACACACACACCACACACACACACACACACACACACACACACACACACACACCAAAATCACCAAGCCCAAATGGTATCACAGAAGTGTTCTGTCAAACTTGCAGGAGAGGGCGCCTGGGTGGCTCAGTTGGTTAAGCGACTGCCTTCGGCTCAGGTCATGATCCTGGAGTCCCGGGATCGAGTCCCGCATCGGGCTCTCTGCTCAGCAGGGAGTCTGCTTCTCCCTCTGACCCTCCCCCCTCTCATGTACTCTCTCTCTCATTCTCACTCTCTCAAAATAAATAATAAATAAATCTTTAAAAAAAATAAAAAAAAACTTGCAGGAGAATAGAAGGTAATATTTCTAAATTATTTTGTAAGGCCAGTATAACAGTGATACCAAACGTGATAAAGATTGCACATGAAAGGAAAATTAGAGGCCATTCTTACTCTTAAGTGTGGATTAAGAATCCTAAACAAAATCCAAATTCATCTGTATATAAGAAAGATAATATCATACCAAATTGGGTTTTCCTAGAAATAAAAAGGTGATCTAACTTCAGAAAATGTATAAATATAATTGCCAGTTGGTAGATTAAAGGAGAAAAACCATATTAATTATGCCAACAGATACAGAAAAACAAGTAGAAAAAAATAACCATTTACACTTTAAAACTCTTAGCAAAGTGGAAGGCCAAAGTACAATAGTCCCCCCACTTATGTGTGGGGGATATGTCTCAAGACCCCCAGTGGATGCCTGAGACTATGGATAGTACTGAACCCTATGAGTACAGTTGACCCTTGAACAACATGGGTTTGAACTGCACAGATCCACTTTTATGTGGATTTTTTTTGATAAATACCATAGAGTATTATAAATGTATTTTCTCTTCCTATGATTTTCGTAACGTTTTCTTCTCTCTAGCTTAGTTTATTGTAAGAACACCATGTATGAATGATTCATGAACACCATGAATACATACAACGTACAAAGTATGTGTTAATCAACTGTTTTCATTATTGTTAAGCTTCCAGTCAACGGTAGGCTATTAGTAGTTAAGTTTTGGGGGAATCAACATTTACACACGGATTTTCAACTGCAGGGCAGTGGAGGTCAGCATCCCGTGCTTCCAACACCAGCACTGTTTGGGCCTCCTCTACCACATCTTTTCCCGTACATATATACCTGTGATAAGTGTGACTTATAGAGTAGGCATAGTAAGAGATTAACAATGGTAACTAATAATAAAATAGAACAATTACAGCAATATACATAATAAAAGCTGTATGCAATTTAAAACTTATTGTTTCTTTTTGGAATTTTTTATTTAATATTTTTGGACTGCAGAGCACCCCAGGTAACTGAGACTGCAAGAAGTGACGAGTAGACGGGAGGGGAGGACTGCTGTGTTTCCTCGGCCTGATAAATGGTTAACCTGTAGCAAACATCATTTTAATTAATGAAGTGTTAGATATAATCACATTAAAATCAGGAGCAGTAAGTAAATAAATAAATGAAAATAAAAATAAAATCAGGAACAAGACCAAAAAGCCTGAAATCATTGCTTCTCTTCAGCAGTGAAGTAGAGGTTCTAGACAGTGCATAACAGAAGAAAAATCAAAGTTATATAGATTTGCAATTCATATGTTTTTTTTAAAAAAAAAACCCAAATCTACAAACAAATTATAAGAAATGGTGCATTTAGCAAGGTGGGATTGTAATTAATATACTTATAAAATTCATTTGCATTTCTGTATACTAGCAACAAACAAGAATACCATTTAAAATAGCAATAAGTACTTAGGAATATATCTTACAAATGTACAAAACCTGTATGGAAATCATTATAAAACATTATTGAAAGTTACTGAGGGAAAACAAATAGAAATACTGTTTAAGAGTAAGAAGTTCAATAATATCAATGGGTCAATTCTCTGCAAATTAATTATAGATTCAATACGATGCCGTTCCAAATCCCAACATTTTTTTGAGGAACTTGATAAGCTAATTCTGTCAATTGTATGGGAGAACAAAGGCCCAAGAGGAATCAGGATACTCCTGGAGAGGATGATGCCCAGGCTTGGAGGGGGACGTTTCTCATTCTACCAGACAGCAAGACTTCGGATAGTCGTGAAGACAGCATGGTTGGCATTGGTGCGGGGATACCCAGATGGACCAAAGGAGCATAGCAGAGAGCTTAGAAGGATTTATCTGGAGAGCCTAGATAAATGACAAAGGTGGACCATAGATCAGAGAGGATCTCATCCAGCGGGAATGCTCCAATTAGGTTGTCATATGGATAAAAACAAAATTGATTTTTATGATGGTGTAGTTGTGATCCAGTTCCAGATAGATGAATGGCACATTTTTTTTTTAAATTTTAAGAGAAAATAGAAGTGAATAGTTTCTTAATTTTAAGGTTGAAAAGGATTTCTTAAGACACACAAAGTGTAGACCTTAGAAAGACAAATGGATTGGACGACATTGAACCTAAGAACTACTGTTTGACAAGAGACTCCATAAACCATGAATAGCTAAGCCAGAACTCTGAAAAGGTACTTGCAACCTGTAAACTGATTAAGTATCCAAAATTAGTATCCAGAATTTATGAAAAATTTCTACAAATTAAAAGGTGAAAGTCAAATAACCAGTAGAAAATTGTGCAAAACACGTGAACGAGGGAAAGCATGAATGGCAAATTTGGTTCATAAATACATCTGACCCCATTTCTCACCTGGGAGTTGAACAAATATTACAAAGTGTGATAATAGTAATATTGACCAGAAGGATGGGGGGGGGGGGCCAAGGAGAATTTTTATATACGCCGGGTGAGAGTTGAAATTGCTATAACCCCTTTGCCAGCTGTTTGTGATTATCTTGAAAAATTGAACATTTGTACGTTCTACAGTCTTACAATTCTGCTGTGTATATTCAGTAGAGAAACTTGTACTTGTGCACATGTCCGACAGGAGATCTGTCCCAGACTGCTGATAGTAGTGTTTGTTCAAATGGAAAACTGAAAATCATCCCCCAGTGTCCATGAACAGAAGAATGGATAAAAGTGATACCAGCCCACGTGGGATACTGTACAACAATATAAGCAAACAACCCATATGACAATGTGGATTAATCTGAAAATATAAAGTTGAGTAAAAAACAGCAAGTCAGTAAACTACAATGTCGTATCATTTTTCCCATAAAGTTCATAGGCAAAACTATAGAGTATATTGTGTAGGGACATACATTTGTAACCTAGTTTTTAAAAAGAAAAAAAGGAATCATGAACATAAAATTCAAGATAAGTCCTCTCTTGCTGGGAGGCAGGAGAATAGGGTGGATGGAGAAGATAGCATACAAATAGACATAATTGTTCTAGTTCTTAAATTGGGTTAATGAGGTTGTATGCTTCTGTGTGTATCAATTATTATGTAATCAGAAGTATTAAAATAGACTAGTCAGAGAGGTTATATATATTCTCTACCACTCCTTTTTAGAGAATCATCTGTGTGCAGAAGAGCATTAACATGGCAGGCCTGCACTGCTGTCTCTAGAAAAGTCTGCTGGCCCCTGGGTGGCATCTGGGCACTTGGATTTTAGGAGTTGACGAGTGGCTCACTGTACCTAAGCTGTTTGTTCAAACAGCATGGTCTATGCTAAACACCGACTTTCCTTCTGGGTGTCTGGAATATGGGTACTTGCCGGCTAGTGGCTGCTTATATGATCAGCCCCCGATAGAAACCCTGAGCAATGAGTGTCTCATGAGCTTCCGTGGTTGGCAGCATTTCACACGGGGGAGTTAATCCTCTGTGTCTCCCCTGGGAACGGGCCCATGGAAGCTTGCGCCTGGTTTGCTCTGGACTTCGCCCCAGGAGCTTTTCCCCTTTGATGCTCGTGCTTGTGTCATTTTGCTGTAATAAATCACAGCCATGAGGACAACTGTGCAATCCTCTGATTCTTCCTAGTGAATTACTGAACCTGAGGGTGGTCTTGGTGACCTCTACATAACCTATAACTTAAAATTGCAAACTTTGTTATGCAAACTTCAAGGAGGTTGGCAGCTAAACAATTCATGCTAGTCACATAGGCCATTTCTAAGTATACTTGGTATAGTATGACTTGGGGCAGGGGTAGGGGATGAACATAGGGCAGAGATTTGGTTGCATGTTGATAAAGACAGTCCATGCAGTTTATATATTCTGGGGAAGTTTTTTAAAGCAAATAATGGTCACAGGTATCTTCTGAATTGCACTCCAGTTATCAGTGTTACTCTCAAGCATGTGAAAATAATTGTGTGTGCACACACTCACGAAGATTCCGCCTTTCAATTTGTGTGTGGTTAGGTGCCAAGCACTGAAGTAAAGATTCTGTGGTCATAGGTTTCTTGATTAGTTTTCCAGTGGAGGAAGTGACTGTTTTCCAGGTGAAATTGGATTACCAGACATCTGTCGTAAAAGTCCTTACCATGTATGTAATGTTTCTTCCAGAGACGTGTTACATCAGAACTTTGAGAGTTATAAGCCCGAGGTACAAGAGCTCATCTGTGTAGCTGATCGTTTGGGATCACTGATGCAATATGAGACACCTGGTTTCCTGCCAAACAAGAGAATACACAGAGGTATTCTGAAACTGTCTGAACATGGAACTATTTCTGACATAAGAGCAGGGATTGTCAAACCATGTTGTGCTTAAAAAAAAAAAAATCATTTGTGCTGTTGACTCAGAATCTCCATTTGATCGAGACAAAAGTGTAGCGATTCATTCACAGAGAATTCTGGAAGAAGACTGCCGCCAGCATGACTTTTATGCTGTTGCAATAGTGTAGATACAGAATATAGGTCTTAGGTCATCACTGCAGATCAGACGGTTCATCCACGGGAGCTGTTTGCTTAGTGTGGGAGCGAGGGAGAATTTAAACCTCCAGTTGCATCAGTAGGAGGCAGAGCTGGGAGGAGACAACTTTGGGGGTGCCTCTATGTTCCCCTGATAGATTTTAGTTTTATTAGGACCGTCACAACTGTAATGTATCTCTGGTCTTGTTAAATTACCAATACTTAACGATTCTTTCTACAGTGACTCTGGAGTTATCCTCAAGACTGTGTAAAGTGGGTGATAATCAGTTCCTCTCAAGTGTACTTACAAATGCTTGTTTTCTCAACTTTTCCTTCTTTTAGCCATGGGTTTGGCGGCGTTGGAGGTCATGCAAGCTGTCCAGCGTACGTGGACCAACTCGAAAGTTCGAATGAATGGGAAAACACGGCTAATGCAATGGAGAGACATGTTTGACATCGCAGTAAAGTGGAGACGGTGACTAATCTTTAAATGAAAATAAACTCGAAGTGTTATTTTAAAACAGTAGAAGCCTCCTCTAGTTAACAGGTGTTTTGAAATAGTATAGTTGACGCACAGTATTCCGTGAGTTTCAGGTGTTTGGCATAGAGATGTGACCAGTGTGTATGTTACACCATGCTCACACGAGTGTAGCTACCACCTGTCCCCAAACAGCACTGTTACAGTATCGCTGACTGTGGTCCTCGTGCTGGGCCTCTCATCCCTGTGACTTGTTTCCATAACTGGAAACCCGTACCTCCCACTTAGTTAACAGGTTTTGAATCTTGTTTTGTCTGCTAACAATAGGCCTTAAAAGTTACATTTTCCTCTCTCAAGTTTGTCAGAAATTACTGGCATCATTATTCTTTGCAATACACTCAACTAGTGTTTATGAATTATAGGGATTGAGTGCTGTCAAGTTTCCAAGCATATTTTTTAAGTGAAGTGTTTTAGAAAAAGCAGTCCCTTTGAAAGAGCACAATATGATCTGTGGTGCCTTTGAATGAACTTCGGTGTACCAGTCCTTTGATAGTTGAAGTGTGTGCCTGCCTAACCAGCTACAATTTAGTAGGAGAAACCACTGATGCTCATTTATATGAGAAAAATACTGCCCTTCTAGTAAACCTGTACTGACTTCCTACTTGGTCCAACTGGAACATCTATTTGGAATCTGCAGGTTGGTGTTGCATATTTTTAGATGTAACAGGCTGAGCAGTTGCTTTCTCCCCGCTTTTGCAAAGACTTCTCATGTTTTATTGTTAATGCTTTTGAGCATTTGTAGGTTTTATAAGGTCTTCGTCTTTAACAAGCTCCATTTTATAGGATTGCCGACCCAGACCAGCCAGTGTTGTGGTTAGATCAAATGCCAGCACGAAGTCTTAGCAGAGGTTTTAATAACCACATCAATTTGATCAGGTAGGAACCTTTTGTGCATCTTTCCTATTTTCATGGGAGTTTATTCCAAATAGGTCATGGAGACCGTGAGTGACCCTTGCTCCTTCCCTGGTGACTTTTGGACAAGGGCATACACAGATTAGCTCTGTACCTGTGGGGTCCTGCCTGCATTCACTTCAGCTAATCCAGTTGCAGGAAGAAATGCAGGACATGCCATGCTCCTTCCTCTGGCTCTTCTCTTTGATGCACAGCTCAGTTGAAGGGAAGACCGCCAGATTTTTGCCTAGGATGTCCTTCTCAAAGGGTCCTAAAACATCATAGCAAGTAATTAGAGGGAGAACATTACATTTCCCATAATACCCTGATTATGTTGCGTGGCTCAAAGAATTCTTGGACAAGAATTGTGGTGGGGGAAGCGCTCCCCTGTGCCATGTCTAAAACCCCAACAAACAGAGGGGTTGGCTCCGTAACACTCTGGTAGCTAACCTTCCTGAAAGGGTGAGCCAGGTTAATGGGAGAGCTTCTGTCTTGTCCAGAGCCTCTGCAAATTAGGGACATGGGTACTTATCCACCTTCATGTGCTTAGCCACCCTCGAAATAGATGATGAACAGATGTTAAAGAACATCAGCTTCAAGGGGAGCCATGAATTTACTTCTAGATAAAATTTACAAATGTGGTAGTTGTGTCACGTCTAAAATGCTTCTCCTTCCAGAAGCCTGATCAAGAAAGTATCCTTCAGTACAACTCTGACGTTAAGTTTAATGGAAATGTCACTTATACTTTTTTTTTGACTTCCTAGAAAAAAAAATTCTTTTCCTTTTGTGACTTGTGTGTTCCTGTTTTTCTAATTTGTGGCATATATAGCTAGACTCCGCTGGCTTTAACTGAAGGCCACTGTCCATGTGTTGTGCTGTGCAATAAGTGACGTAGCTTAGTGAGGCCAGACTGGTAAACTGCGACGTAGCATGTTAAGAGTGATGGTGGTCATGTGTACAGGACGCAGGGGGACACAGAAGAGGGGTGTCCATCACCAGCCTCTAGGTGATGCTTGTGCTGTTTGGGGAGATGGGAAGCAGAGAGGTGGATGAGGCATGGATGCACAAGCGAGTCAGGCATGGTCAGGAAAGGATGACTCCTTCATTAGGACTGGTGATTAGCTTACAATTCAGAGAGTATCGTCAGGGATTGAAGCTTGAAAAACAGGCAGAGACCCAAATATAAAAACTTTCTTTCAAAATATAAATAACTTTATATGCCATTTAAGGCTTTTTTTTTTTTTTTTAAGATGACGGAGAGCTGTTCAGAGCTTGTAAGCAGAGAAGTGGCAGAGCAGATTTGCACATTCAGATGGTCACTTTGGCTGTCGGTGGCAGGATTGCTGAGAGAAGGTGGTGACCCGGGAGGGAAGGGAAGTGGTTGGAAAGTTGTGTAATAATTCGGATGAACAAGGATCAGCTTTGTGGAAGTGAGTGGGGAGGGGGGGACGGGGTGGGTCTTAAGAGTGTCGACTCAGGAGCACTGGTGGTGGGTTGGAAATGAGGGAGAGCGTGGGGAGCCATGGGGGACAGTCCCCACTCTGGCTCAGGTGTGCGGTCCTTCCAGTCGGCCAGGTGACAGTAGGACAAAAAGTAGGTGGCCGTGTTTGGGGCTGGGGCTGGCGGCAGTGCAGGGTACAGGCGTGACTTCCTGCTCACAGTTGTGGATTTGAGGTTTGAGATGTCGATAGGGAACCCAGGGAGCAGTTGGGTGTGTACGTGTCGGACACAGGTGTGCCAGTGGGGTGTGTACATCAGCATGTTGGCTGTACATGAAGTTCGGGGGGAGAGTTTTAAAACTAGGAGGTGGGGATAGAAATGTGAGTAAAATAATATTTAGAGCAGGCAGAGACGAAGGCCACACGTGAGCTCGACTGCAAGAAGGAGCGGGAGCAGATAATATTACCGGGAGAACCAAGGGAGAGGAGAAAAACTAAAGGGCTTCCTAAAAGGAAATTGGCCTAGAAGTACTTAGGGATTTTTCTTCCCATTTTGGCATCTCCGGGGCTGAGTTTGGTGCCTTTCCTACCAGAAAAAGCTGCAAGAGCTGACGAACCATCTTACCAAGACAGTTCTTTGCTGCTTCTATTCATTGGTCGCAAGCAACCACATTTTCCAAACTTTTTTGCTACATTATTCTCTTGGCTCTCTTATTGTTCATTTGAATCAACTTGGAAATCAGATGTTGTTTCAGATACGTTCCTTTGTAAAAAGATCCTTCAATTTTTTTTTTCTTACAGGGGTCAGGTGATTAACATGAGATACCTGGAGTATTTTGAGAAGATTCTTCATTTTATTAAAGATAGAATTCTTGTTTATCACGGGTAATCCTTCAGTTTTCTTTTTCATAGTAATTGCTAGCTTTGATATATTTTACATCAGTTATATTTGCAAAACTTGAAAACTAAGCCTATTGACAGACTAAACAAAGTATATCAAATGTTTACACAGTGTTTGGAATCATAAAGTCTTTCAGTAATGACTTATCAACCTTCTTTTAACAGCTTCACAAATCCACAGAGTGTTTTTAATCTTACAATATTGTGACTTTTCTGATCTCTTTTCTCTAAAGAGAAGGACGTTTCTTTGAATTTCTTTATTAAGGATTTCAGCCGTCATATTCATTCTCCCTCACATGAAAGGCCATATGGCATAGATATAATAACAAAACACTGGGGGAAAAAGAATTCTGAATGGATCATTATCACCAAGAAAATATAAAATTGGTATAAAAACCTAGCAGGATACTTCCATTTGAGCGACTTCAGAAAGGAAAAAAAAAAATCACTTCTAATTTCAGAGATGGCATAGGAGAATCAAGGTTTCATGGCCAAACCAAGATCCATACATGTATATATACACACTGGCTGTCAATCTGTTCTGCTTTTCCCTGTTTCACTTTCTAGATGGGCTGCTATTTTCTTAATTGCCATCTGCAGCCCCAAATTCATGAGGATTAAACCATCCCATTATTTAGAAACTTTTGTTCTGGCCCACCATTTTGAATATTGAGCTGCTCACAATTGAGGATGATTTATTTAAATTAAAGGTAATAGCAATTAATGTAATTAATTATTACATTTCTGTATTAATTTTAGTTGCCATCTCCCTCTCTCTCTCTCTCTGTCTGTTGCTCTTTCTCTTTTTAAGAGCTAATAATCCTAAAGGATTATTGGAAGTTAGAGAAGCTCTGGAAAAGGTACACAAAGTAGAAGATCTTCTTCCGATTATGAAGGTAAGTTTATCGTCAAAATCCTGGGAGGTGTTTTTAGAAAAACAAACAAACTAGAGCACTTTTTAAAAAGAATTCATAACTTTAAATGCATGTTCATTAATATTATGCTATAAGTATTTTAAAATTTATAAGGCATTCTACCTGAAAACACTAATGTAAACACACTCTGAATAAGAACCAAAATAAGACACAGGCATCAGTCTCAAACATAAAAGCAAATCTGTGAGGAAGCAGTTGATACAGGAAACAGAAGGAAACTAAAAATCTCTACAGTTGAATTCTGCTTCTGGATACAGTGGAGTACTGAGTACTTGACTGCCTTTCCACACCATAGCAATTCTAAAAGTGGACAAAATACAAGGCAACTATTTTCAGGTGTTGGCAATTACAAGACTGTGATTTTCGAGAAGAGGGGAACACCTGAGGTGAGCCCAGGTTCACCCCAGCTCTCTACCTGGGTTAGGTACTAAACCACTGTGCATGTGGAGCCTAAACAGACCATGGTGGTCTTACTGAGCTAAGGAGGCAGCGATTGGAGCTGGGATCTGTTCAAGTGTCTGGACTTTACAGGGCAGAGTCCAGAAGAGGAGGGAGCTGCTCAAGGTGAGGAGTACCTGGAGGTCAGCATGGGAGATCCTTGTCATCCTTCGCTGAGAGCTCGACTGTGTGCGGGCAGTGAGACTCTGAGAGGCTCTGCAGAGAGTGGCCGCTGTGGGGGTGAGAGCTGAACAGAGCTATCAGCAGTTTGACACCACTGAGAGACAGTGGAGTTGTGGCCTTGCCAGGATGGAGGGATCCCATGAGCACCTTGAGCATCTTGTGACGACCCCAGGAAGGACACACTTTAGGTGTAAGACCACTTAGAATGAGGTTCATATCCTAGGACAAAATAGAGTGCCCTTACAGAGAAAAAAACCAAGCCTGAAAGGATTAAATGGATCTGCTAGTGATTTGACTGCCTGCCAACACAAAACTCAACACCCTTTAAAGGAAGGAAACACAGTCTAGACGTCTTAATTATTAGATAAATGAAGAAGCAGGAAAACGTGACCCATAACCAAGAAAAACAAAACCATTTAACAGGAACAGACCCCCCAGATGATGCAGAAGTTGGAATTAGCTCTTTTAAAGTCTTTGCTTCATAAACGTGTTCAAGGACTTAAAGGAAAACATTTACATAATGATGAAGAATCTCAGCAGGGAAATGGAAACTGTAAAAAGTCCAAAAGAAAATCGGAGGACCCGAAAGCCCGTGGTCTCCAATTCAGATGGGTAATCGGTTCACAAGACACGTTGTCTGTAATCCAGCACTTGGTTCACTTAGGATGCCGGACAGAGAACAAGGCTCTGTGGCATCCGCGGTCTCATCGTGAGGCCCAGCAAGGACCCAGATGTGGGTCCTGCCCCCTTTATCTCGAAGGGTGAACGAAGTCGGAGTCGGTGCCCACCCTCACAGAAGCCACTACTCAGGTTTTGCATATGGCCCAAGGTTTGTGTGCCAGTTCTCCGCTTTCCTTGTCCAGAGGCCGTCTTCCCGATCAGAAGGTCTCACAAGGGTCTGCCATCACTTCTCGGGGAGGCCAGTGATGGAATGCTACTCAGTAACAAAACGGAGCGAGGGGACTACTACACACAGCAACCGCGGTGGACCTCAGAAACACGATGTTGAGCAAAGGAAGCCACATACAAAAGAGTACGATTCCATTTCTAAGAGGTCTGACCTATGGGGATAGGTACCAGAACAATGGTGGCTTATGAGGAGTGAGGTTTACCTTAATGGGGCAGGAGGCAGCTTTCCAGAATGACGGCAATACACTGCATCTTGGTGGTATAGTGGGTACATGGGCACATGGGTATGTACATTTGTCAGAATGCATCAAATTATACATGTGAAGTTCATTGTATGTAAATTTTACCTCAATAGAAAGTACATAAACCAATTTCATAGATAGATAGATAGCAACAGAAAAAAAATAGAATTCTCATAAATTAGAAAATAATCTCAGATAGGCTAGTACATTAACGACGGCTGAATATCAAATATATATGAGCTGGAAGATCAATGAATTCTCCCAGAATGTAGTATGTAAAAGACAAAGAAATATAAACTACAAGAGATGATGAACATAGAAGATGAAGAATGGACCTGATAGAAATTCTGAAAGGAGAGAAGAAAGATAAAGAATCAGAGCAAAGAAAAAAAGAAAAGCAGAGCAATTAGTCAACAAAACAGAAGAAGGAAAGCTTGTAGAGAGATGAAAAGATCAGTTGAGGGCCCCCGGATGTTCAGCATGATGTTCAACATTGACACCTAGACACATTCTGATAAAATTTGGGGACTTCAAGGTGAAAAAGAGTTCCTCAAAAAAATTAGACATAGAACTATCATATGATCCAACAACTCCACCTCTAGACGTGTGCTCAAAAGAATTGAAAGAAGCGACTTGAACAGATATTTGTACACCCATGTTCGTGGCAGTGTTGTTCACAGTAGCCAAGGGGTGGAAGCAGCTCAAGTGTCCATTGATGGATGAATGGATAAATCATATGTGGTCTAGCCATACAATGGAATATTATTCAGCCTTGAGAAGGAAGGAAATTGTGACCCAGGCTACAACATGGATGACGCTTGAGGACATTATGCTACATAAAATAAGCCAGTCACAAAAGGACAAATACCCTGTGATTCCACTCATGTGAGGTGTCGAGAGGAGCCAAATTCATAGAGACAGAAGGTAGAATGGTGGCTGCCAGGGGCTGGGGGAGGGAGTCAGTGCTTAATGGGGACAGAGTTTGTATTTGGGAAGTTCTGTGGATGGACAGTGGTGATGGTTGCAAACAGTGTGAATGTACTTAATGCCATCAAACTATACATTCAGAAATGGTTAAAGGGGCAAATTTATGGGATGTATATTTTAATACACACCCAAAATAAAAACATCTTCAAGCTTCCAGAAAAAAACCAAATACTAAAGAAGGAGAATTCCACAGATGCCCGACTTTTCTCCAGCAATAGTGGATTCCAGAAGACAACTAAGGGAAATTTATTTGAACCCACTGTACCAGTGTTCAGGTATGAAGGTCAAATAAAAACTGTTTCAAGCATAGTCATTTAGGAATTTCATCAAATCTAGATTTTCTTTGTCAAAATGATTGAAAGACATATGTACTTTCACAAAATAAGCCCAAGAAAGAAGAAGACATGAGATATCAGAAATCATGGTGAACAAATAAGCCACTGAAATGAATTGTTAATGCCTGATGTTAAAAAAATATACATGTCTGAAATTAAAGTACTAGCTAATGTCAACATTAGAGGTTGAAGAAAGTAGAGAGAGGAAGTAAAACTGTTACTGTAAAGGTATTTATTTTTTCAATGAGAGAATATAATCACTGACTGACCCATGATATTGACAGAAAAATACATGTTTAAATATCTATATTAAAATTTAAAGGCAAACACTGAAAGAACAGAGGTAGGATGTATAATCTTCTAAATGCCTAGAAGGTAGGGAAACGGCATAAAGACAACAAAGTCAATTTAACTCAAAGCTTTACGAAAAGAGTAGGGTCGGTAAGAAATGGATGTAATGGCAGTGAGAAGTCAGCCTGGCATTATAATTGGTCCCTTAGTGAAAGATGGACGATTTCAGATTGGTGTTTTAAAGTCCAGCTACGTGCTGTTTACAGGAGACATGCATAGCAAGTTAACGTTTAAAAAGGGGAAGGGAGAAAGGTATACCAGGCAAATGCTAATGGAAGGCAGTGTGGGTGTGGCAATGTTAACATCAAAAGCAGTGTAATTCAAGATGAAGGAGACTTCAAGGGACAGATTTTATTGTTTAAAAGTGTAAAATTAAGAAATTTTAATTTTATGAACCTCTTCTCTGCCCGGGAATATAACTACTCAAAAATTTGCCAACAGCAGGTGGATTTTATTTTTTCCAATTAATGCTTTGAACTTTAACGTAAAAGTTGAATCAGTGTTCTTGTAGCTATAGTAGAGATGTTTGATTACATCAAATAAAATTTGAGAAGTGGGTAGGGCCAGAGCTTGTCGATTTCTAAGGAATAACCAGGAAACATCACTTCATGAACAAAGCAGTGAGCTAGTACTCTGCATGCCAGGGCCCACATCTGCCTCACTGGGCTTGGGTGAGCCTCTTCCACGGTCTAGATCCCAGGCTTCTGTCTACTAGGAGCAATGATTCTGGCCAGACCACAGCTCAGGGGGTTATTGCGAGTGTTAGATGAACTGATGCAGTGGTTCTCAACCTTCTCAAAGCCACTCCAGCATTAACTCAGTACCCATGTTCAATGTCCCCTTTCCTGTACTCAAATGAAATTCACAGAGAATATATCACACCTACTCAAAAAATTATTTAAAACATCACCATCGTGCCATAAAAGGAGGTCTGCCAGGTAAATCATCCATAATAGACAAGCGTGTGTGTAGCTCAGGATGTCAGCATTCAGGCTTGTCTT
Source organism: Eumetopias jubatus (assembly GCF_037043125.1). Classification (NCBI taxonomy): domain Eukaryota; kingdom Metazoa; phylum Chordata; class Mammalia; order Carnivora; family Otariidae; genus Eumetopias; species Eumetopias jubatus. The sequence goes on along the minus strand of NW_028274823.1, from coordinate 71,904,085 downwards.
CAGGAGAAGCCATAACAAAGGAGCCGTTGTTCACACCTGTTTACATTTGAACCTGACAGCTGCAAATGCGGCCCCATATCTGTGCGTTACTTGCTGACTTATGAATCATGAGCCACAGTGTTGGTGGCGACAGGGTTTTTTGAAACAGTAAGCTTCCAAACAATGTCTAATACCCTCTTCCCTCAATTGGACATGCTGTTCACATTCATGGAAAGTTCAGTGTGTATTAAAACTATGTAGTTCTGAGCCTCACGTTGGGGTAGAGATTACTTAAATAAATGAAAAACATAAAAAAAAAAACAACAACATGTAAAATATTTAGTGTCTAAGTGTGAAATGGAGTCTGGTTCCAGGCCCAGGTGATTATTAAATTATAAACAGGTTCTTCATGGACATGAAAGCCCAGTGGGGCATTGGCAGTCAGTCTTGCATCATGTGTGACTGTCCCCTGCCCTGTGGGACATCTAGTGTTCTCAGCCCCACATGCTAAGTGGTAGACCTTCCCGCCACCCCCCGCCCTCCACCCCCCTGTCCCTGTAGCCACCAAACTCTCCCATAAATTCCCCAGATGCCCCCCAGAGGGCAGAACCGCTCCACGGAGGGCCTCTGGGACAGACCTACAGAAAGAAAACTGACATGTCTCAGTTTTTCATGTTCTTTCTTGTTGGTATTTTAGGCATTACATTTACTCTATTGGGTAGAAGGCCAAGTCAGCTGAGCAGGGTTTTAATGTTTTATGTATGTCGTGGTTTAAAAAGAAAAGCCTAGTGGGCTCCAAGTCTGCAGTTGTTTAGTGCAGCCAAGAGGCCGAGCATCGCCCGCCCGGGGCCAGCCTTCTGGTGCAAGGTCACGCCGTGGTGTGGAAGTGACCATTCCCTGGCAGCACTAGACACCTAGCTTTCATCCGGGAATGTGGTGAAAGCACATATTTTTTAAAGGCACACACAGAAGTATATAAATACCTTTGGTTTTAAAGGGTTTGGTGCAATGTGATGTGACAACAGCTTCCACTGAAATATTCTTTCGGTGAAAAACCATGTTAAAATACAACTGACCCTTGAACGACATGGGTTTGAACTGCGTGGGTCCACTTATACGTGGATTCTTTTCAATAAATACAGTACAGTCCTATACATGTATCTTCCTTGTGATTTCTTAATAACCTTTTCTCTAGCTTACTTTACTATAAGAATACAGTATAGAATACATATAACATATTAACCTTTTATGTTATCAGTAAGGCTTCTAGTCAGCAGTAGACTATTAGCAGTTAAGTTTTTGGGGAGTCAAAAGTTATACAGAGGTTTGGGGGGTCGGCTACCCCTCACATTGGTCAAGGTCAACTGTATACCTCCAGCTCCCCTTGAGGCAGCTTATTGGCATATAATGTGGCTGGAGGTCATGAAGGCTTGGGTCCACGTTCCCACGCTGCCACTTCCCGCTCAGTAACTCGGGTGGGACCTGCCCTCCCAGGGGCTCCTCCTCGGTAAGATGGAGACCATGCCCTGTCTTACTGGTACGTCGTGAGCATTAGATGAGAATTGGCATATAATGTTACCACACATCTTCCTCTAGAAGCCCCTTCTCCATGGAAGATATTCCTGTTCCAGTTCCTGATTCTGGCTCTGATCACTTGTGCCTCGTTGGTCCCTGCTCCTTCTCTGCACCATTCATGACCACCTGCTGGGTCTTACTGGTTTTAGACAACCTTTCCCCCAGTAGTGACTTACGTGAAGCACAACCTCCTCTTAGTCTATCCTTGGTTCTCTTATTCAAGTCTCTCAGCCCTTTAAAAAAAGTTGGCAACACTAAACAATGTGGGGAGGATTTTTTCTGGAGTAACGACAAAATCTATTTATTGGCATTTTGGCTTTGTCAAAAATATTTTATTTTTATTTATTTTTTAAAAGATTTTTATTTATTTATTTGCCAGAGAGAGAGGGAACACAAGCAAGGGGGAGCAACAGGCAGAGGGAGAAGCAGGCTCCCTGCTAAGCAGGGAGCCTGATGCGGGACTCAATCCCAGGACCCTGGGATCATGATCTGAGCTGAAGGCAGACGCTTAACCAGTAGAGCCACATAGGCTCCCTGTCCAGAGTATTTTAAATAAAAAGCTGACATCTGAAACTGCCTTCATACTTGTCACCCCTGAAGGCCATTCTTGGCTCTATGTAATTCCTTTAACATACTTTTCTGTGGTCTGTAGAGTTGGAGTGTGTGTGTGTGTGTGTGTGTGTGTGTGTGTGTGTGTGTGTGTGTGAAATTCTCCAGTTGACAAATATAACTCTGAGTACTTTTCAAATCAAACTGCCTTGAAGGAGCACGAGCGTGAGCACAAGGTGTTTTTTGAGTTATGAGATTTGGGGTACAGCCATTCTGCTAAGAATCCAAGTTGCTGCCAATAAAGATAAACATGAGAAAATCTTAAGGGCACTCTTAGAAGGGAGCAGCACCCCCAATGACTGAGGGAGCTTGTTGCTGAGGCTCCGTGCCGGCCTCTGCTGGGGGCACTGGGCAGTGCCACCTGGGCCTGGAGTTTGTGTGGGGTGTTAGGGACAGAAAGAGGCGTCCCCAGTCCCTGTAGAGGTGTGCATGGTCATGGCCTCTTGCATCAGGATTTCTGTGACCCTTCTTAAACACGTAGAAGGTGGACTCAGTGCTACAGAAGAGTGCCTGGGGGTTTACAATGAATTACACACTAGTAATGTGAATTTTTTTTCCCTGAAAGCAGTTTAATACTAAAACGAAGGATGGGTTCACGGTGAACACAAAAGTTCCCAGCCTCAAAGATCAAGGGAAGGAATATGATGGATTCACAATCACGATTACAGGAGACAAGTATGTATGCTTCCTAAGTGTGAGTATAAAGGTGGGCTGGTGTCTGATAATTGCCACGGGAGCTTAGACGTTACCCGGCTTTTGCTTTATCCTAAAATGAAAATTATCAAGGGCCAGTGTGTAGCTATAACCAGTTATTTTGTTAACATGACTTGTAGAATATTATGCCAGCAGATACATTTTCTGACCACGCTGGATCTAACAGCTTTCTAGATATTAGGTATAATATCTAATGTGGAAAGCATTCTTCCAGGTTCTTAAAGTTCCTTGTGGGCAACACTTTTAGTGATAAAATGAAAAGAGATGAAAGATTGGCAGATTGAAGGCCATTGTAAGAGTTTTTAAGTACAGGTTTTAATATATTATGAAAGGGGTGCAGTCTGTTCTTATGGAAAATTTAGAATACAAAGATAAGCAAAGATAAAAAAAATCATTGAGTTGTTTTCTTTAAAAACTGAGATTATGCTCCACACATTGTTTTATAATCTGTTTCTTTTGTATCTTACAATTACTTTATCATGAACATTTTCTTATATTTTTGTAAGCCTTTGTAATGCTTGCATAGTATTCCATTTTGTGGATGTTGTAGCATTCCTACTAATTTTTTGTTATTGACCATTTAGAGTACTTCTCATTTTTCACTTTGTAAATAGTCCCGCAGTGACTTTTTATTAACCAGTCTAATTTATATCTGAAGCCCAAGCTTCATCTAGGAGCCTCCATATCCCTTGAATTTGGGGTGATTACCTTGCCCCTCCCCTGCAACATGTATCCCTCGGTTGCTTCGCCTGCAAGGCGCCATGATTCCTGCATCAGGACTTCTGGCTTGATTTCTGCCAGCCCCACAGTAGGGCTGTGACTTGCCTCTGCCTCTTGGGCTCCAGCTTTCTCATGTGCCTTTACTCTCAAACCACAGGAGCCTCTTTGTCAAGTTCTCTGTCAGAACCTACACAGGCTCCATGAGTAAGCACCAGCTTAGCAACTCCCAGATTTTGTGACTTTTCCATATCCTTGAGGTCTTGAACTACCCCAGACCATTTATCAAAGTACTTTTCCCAACAAATACCACACTCCCCTCCCGGGAAGGAATTCCAGGGTTTGCTGTTAACGTTTAAATTACTCCCCTGCCTTTCCACCCACTCGTGAGATATAGATCTCCTCAGATGAACTGGTTCTCCAGACAGAAAGGGAATGACAGTGTCAAAGAGTACATAAAGCTTCCCCCAGAAACGTGGCGTCTTTCCTCCATGTCTCACCGTATTCATTACATCATGCTCTGGGCTCTGAGCCCTCAAGTAGACTCTGGTGTCTCCGTCCCCGGTCTCGTGGTAGCTTCCAGTGCTTTTGTCAGTGTCCCTGAGGCTCCACTCCACTGGGTGTTAAACCACTCCCCGCTCCATACCCTCCACTGCCTGTGGATACCAGGACCCGCTCCCCTGCCAGGCAGGCACTCAAGGCCTTTCATAATGTGGCCCTTGCAACATTTCCTGCTTGCCTCAACTGTTTTCCTGCCAGAACTTGGCCTGCTCACTCAGCTGGACGGCTTGTTCCCTGAGGTCACCTCGCACCTCCTGGTTCTGAGCCTCTCTCACTCCCGTCCTGATTTTCACATTCGGGCCCCTCCCCCCGTGGAGCATTTCCCGTTGTCTTCCACATCCCTAAATTAGACCTGCTCTCCCACTTTTGAACCCTGACTCACTATGTGACCGCCCTGTGCGTGGTCTTATAATAATTCATGGCCTCAGTTCTCCCTCTCTTCCTCCATAAATGCAGCAGCTGTGCTGTGTTCCTCTTTATAGGATCTAAGAGCTGTTTATTTATATAATACATGCATGTTGCATCAAATTTGTCTCCTCTGTAGAGCCTGTCACGGAGCTAAGCGTGCAGCGGAAGCTTAAAAAAACACAGTGGAGTCCCTGAACTTCTGCGCACAGTTCTGGCTCCTGATCTTCAATCATAATAGGGAGGCTGTCTGAGAAAGTCTTTACCATGCATTCATTCTTGACTGTGTGTGGTTCCCTTCTGTAGTAGCTTAAGCTCCTATAATATGTACATTTGGTTAGACTGAACAAAATACCATATTTTATGGGAAACCTGCCTGCATATGGAACACGCCTCCGTGTGTGTAGTTAGAAAGGTGGGACACGTTCTCAGATATGTCTTGTGCCACATCAGCATACCAGTTCCTTCCTTTTTTTTGACTCCCCGTGTTTGGCTCTTTGAATTGTATAATGCATGCCTTTGACACACATTGTTGTATTTTTAGGGTTGGCAACATACTCTTTTCTGTGGAAACGCAAACCACAGAAGAAAGAACACAATTCTATCACGCTGAGATAGATGCGCTTTATAAAGACCTCACAGCAAAAGGAAAAGTACTGATTCTTTCATCAGAATTTGGGGTAGGTTTTTGTTTTTTTCCATTTTATCCGTGCTTATAACCTTTTCAAAGCCTCTACCCATTCACGGGTATTATCCATTTTATGCTTAGGATCAGCTTTCACTGATGACCTATAAGGACTTCTTTTTAAAAAATCCTTATAGAGGGCACCTGGGTGGCTCAGTTGGTTAAGCGACTGCCTTCAGCTCAGGTCATGATCCTGGAGTCCCGGGATCGAGTCCCGCATCGGGCTCCCTGCTCAGCGGGGAGTCTGCTTCTCCCTCTGACCCTCTTCCCTCTCGTGCTCTCTACCTCTCATTCTCTCTCTCTCAAATAAATAAATAAAATCTTTGAAAAAATAAAAATAAAATTCTTATAGAAACAATTCCCATATTTATTTATTTTTTAAAGATTTTATTTATTTGAGAGAGAGAAAGCACACAGAGGGAGAGTATAAGGGAGAAGCAGACTCCCCGCTCTCCCCGACGTAGGGCTCAATCCCAGGACCCTGAGAGATCATGACCTGAGCCGAAGGCAGATGCTCAACCAACTGAGCCACCCAGGTGCCCCCAATTCCCATGTTTAATAACAATAGTAATTGAGGAAGGGAAATGATCCATGTACACAGTTACTGTGTTATATGGTAAGTCTGGGCTCTGTCCATAGTTGGTCTGTAGTGACAGTAGCCTGTGGGGCATTTGGTGGGCCTCTCCTGGTCTGTGATTCTTCCCTCCGTGTCCCACCCCAATGCAAGGGGGCTCCCTAGAGGCAGGATCCGGCCTGTCACCTTCGTGGGAGTATTGTGGGCACTCCATCCAACTTCTGGAGTGGATGCCCTTGGCCCCTGGGAAATCACTTCATTTCTCTTGCATCTAATTAGTTCATTCCTATAATTAAGCATCCAGGTTTTTATATAATTAAGTGTATTTATCACCTAAATCTCAGTACAGAGGGTGTGCTCATCCGAATCTTGGGAAACCATATTTGGTATTAATGAGTACTTTGTTTTATTTTAATCTTAATACGTATTTTGACATTTCAAGTCACGCTAAAGGAGGCTGATATTTTTATGTTTATCAGAAAAGTTTTTCTGTTTTTTTTTTTAAGATTTATTTATTAATTGAGGGGGAATGGAGGAGCAGATGGAGAGGGAGAGAGAGAATCCCCAGCAGACACCCCTCTGAGTGCAGAGTCCGACTCGGGGCTCGATCCCAGGACCCTGAGATCAAGACCTTGGCCAAAACCAAGAGTTGGTTGCTTAACTGACTGATCCACCCAGGTGCCCTGAAAAAGTTTCAGTTTTAAAAACAGCTTGGAAAATATTGCCTTACCCTGAACTGTACATATACCCTTTCATTAGGAAAAAATGGTAGCGCAGAGTATAAAATACGCAAGAATGTGAAAGTAGGTTCCTGTAGGAGAGACATGAAATAATCCTCTTCCCGAGCTAAATTTTTCTTATGTCTTATCACCTTGTAAAAAACTAGTTTATAATCTAGTATTTAAATTCATGAGCATGTGTCTTTTTTTTTCTAGGAGGCTGATGCTGTTTGCAACTTAATCTTATCCTTAGTTTATTACTTTTATAATTTAATGCCACTCTCTCGAGGATCCAGGTGAGAGCCTATGACTTGAAAGTTTTTACATTGAAGAACATGTCCTTTTTGGTTGCACTCCTCCTTGTGTCTGGGCTCCAAAAGTACCCCAAGCAATTGCAGGAAATCCCCTTTGTTTTTTTTCAAAATCCACCCAGAAGTTATGTCCTTGACCTACCACACCATCAAAGGAGTTACGAAAGGTTGTTCTAAGATAGCGTGCTTACGTTTTACAGGCTGGAGACCACTCACTGGACAACACAGATGTCTTGAAGGCCTACTACATGCATGCATGTGCACTTGTATTTGAACTTTTGATATTTGCCCAGACTGTCACCCTGCCCTCTTCCCCCCTTTCCCCCGGTTTTGGTCCGTCACTCGACCTCCAGCCCTTTTTTGAGTCACCAGCCATTCTGTACTACTTGTACTATTGTGAATCAATTCTTGCTCCTTAGGAATCCGTCAGGAGCTTCTTAGGTGTCATTAAAACCAGGGTTTCTGTCTGTTCTCTGTTAGCCAGTACGACGTGCAGTAGATAGTGGAATTTGAATTTAAGATGTTTGGGCTAAAATGATACACTTGAATGTTCCTGTCTTTAACACTTTAAAAGTAAAACTCTCCTAGATGTGGTAGTAAATGTTGTTATATTAGAAAGGCACGGAAACAAGCTAGGAGCATAAATACTGTAGTATCAGCCTGTTACTAGCGTGCACTGAATATATGACATGCTTACGCCCTCCGTGTGTCCCCCTTTGATCAAGCATGGACGTGGGTGCCGTGCGGGTACCCAGCAGTTGCCCATTTGTCCTCATGGCAGCTGTGCTGGCTCCCGGGGTGACACGGGAAGGAGGTGACACGGGAAGGAGTGACACGGGAAGGAGGTGACACGGGAAGGAGTGACACGGGAAGGAGTGACACGGGAAGGAGGTGACACGGGAAGGAGGGACACGGGAAGGAGGTGACACAGGAAGGAGTGACACGGGAAGGAGGTGACACGGGAAGGAGGGACACGGGAAGGAGGGACACGGGAAGGAGGTGACACGGGAAGGAGGTGACACGGGAAGGAGTGACACGGGAAGGAGGTGACACGGGAAGGAGGGACACGGGAAGGAGGTGCAGTTCTCGCCACCCGTGCTCTTGCCCTCAGAGCCGCATCTGTTCAGCCCCTGTCCTCTCTGTGCTCAGAACTACCACCATAGTTCGAACCCGCGCCACCCCGTGCCTTTCTGACTCGTCTCCCTGCTTTCAGGCTTTTCTCCGCCCCTTCTCTGCCTCAGTTCTTTCCTTTTTTTTTTTAATTCCAGCATAGTTCACATACAGTGTTATATTGGCTTCGGGTGTACAGTGTAGAGATTCAGGATCTCTGCCCCCATTCTTTATACCTGGTGGCTCAGGTGCAAGCTTGTCCGTGTCCTCTCCTGGTTTGTCTTGGCCTTGTCACAGCTCTCCTTGACCTGCCCTTTTACTATGCTGTGGAACCTCTCGAGGGTCCTCCCGTTCCCCCTCCAGTGCACCTCCCTGCCTTTCCTCATACCTTCGTGTCCACACGGGCTCTGCCTCTGTGCCAGCCATTTCCCTTCCTTCCCCTCTGCCCCCCATGCCCCGCCTGGACCCTGAAGAGGCAGCGTGCATGCCCTTGGCCCCCGTGGGCGCCCCTCGGCTTGACTCCCTGCACCTGTAGGCTTTCCCCGCAGTGTGCGTGCTGTCTGCCTCCCCGGCCAGCCTGCTTGTTTTCAGACGCGAGAGCCTTGTTTTGGTTATCTGCACGCAGAGTGTCCTGCACAGGGCCCGTGCGGCCCGTGTGTAATAGATATGTCAGAAGCAGGAGTGAGTCTGTTATATGCCAGGAAGGGAATTTATAGGACACATCACCTTTCAAACCGGTCTGTTGGCACCTTCTGAGAATGTGTTCTGCTTTTCTTCTTTGGGGACTGAGGTTTTTAATGCTTAAACAATAAGATTAATAATTTGTATTACAAAGTGTATGGTATACGTGCTTTTTAAAAGCCAAGCCTTGTGAAGTTGCTAGAAATAGAAGCAGACACATCTTCTAATTCATTATTTCCTAAGAATAGAAAAACCAAGTGGGGAGAAAACTCCTACTTAAAAGAAACACCTTTTTTTCCCCAGAAAAAGAATATTCTGGGTCACATTTACCCTTAAAATAGTGAATCTAAATATTTTTGTTAGTAGTAAATTAGTAGATTTTTTTTTAAGACATGAAAGTATTTTTTAGTTTAATTTCTAAAGAATTCTTAAGTAAAATTTCATCTTTTACGACAGAAAATCCATAGTGAACTTTTCATATGATCCCTGTTCAGAAACCAGGACTGACAGGTAATTATTCTTTATTTACATAGTGTGATAGCTTACTCTGTGATCGTGGGAGCTTTGATGGCAAGTGGAAAAGAAGTGGCAGGAAAAATCCCCAAAGGGAAGGTATGTTGAAGCCAGAAGGGCAGATGGTTGGCTGTGTGTTTAAATCCCAGCCCTCAGATTTTTGTTTTAAGATCCAGAAGTTAAACAGATCTCAAAGTGAGCCTCTCTCCTCCATATTAATTACATTCCTAAATTTCTTTCTTTTTCAGTTAGTTGACTTTGAAGCTATGACAGCTCCTGGTTCAGAGGCCTTTAGCAAAATAGCCAAAAGCTGGATGAACCTAAAAAGGTAACTACTTGGTGGCGGTCAACAAAGGGATGTTACCTCTAAAGGGGGAGAGAGGACTTCCTGCTCCTGTTGGAGCTAGCTGGGTGATACTGGGAGTACGCTCCCTTTCCTGCATTCTTACTCTGCAAGGAGTGTAATCCATTTTTCCAAGGCTAAGATGTTCTCCTGTTGTGTAGGACCCCCGAAAGGTGAGTCTACAGATAAAAATAAATAATGAATAAAAAGCAAGGAAATTGCTTTGTGAAGGAAAAGTGACACATGTCCTCTTTGTATAATCAGGCGTTTATCTCTCTTGGCTAATTGACCCTTTATCCCACTCTCTTAGGTTCAGTATTCAGGAAGGAATTTGAAAACTGTGAGCTGGACCCATTTCAGACTTACTCTGAGTGGGAGCCCATTTTTACTGCACAGTTGATTTTGAGAAGGTGGCCCTTCGTTGTAACATAGGCGAGGAATACATGTGAGTCCGTAAATACTAATCAGACATCATCCCCAGCGGCTACCATCACGAGTCCAGCATACCCTGATCTTTCCTGGCTCTTGTTGCCAGGACTTTTGGGATGAAATGAAACCCATAGATGCTTTAATAGTTAATAAAGAACAAGCACATGTCACTGACCTTTATTCTTGCTCCTTCTCTGTGTTTTCTTCATCATAACCCCCACCAATTTTGCCTTTCCCATCTACTGGACACAGTAGCCACTCTAAAAATTGCTGGGTAATTTGCACTCTGTTTAAAACAGAGAAATTCATGTCTGTAGTGCACTCTTGTTCAGTGTGTAAGGACATTACTTAGCTTTATAACGATCGCACTGACAGTCGCACCGCGTTCCAGTGTATTCCCATTTCAAGATTACTGGCTCACGTGTGTTTTAGGAATATGACCAAAGCGTCAAACATCTTGCTTCTGTCTCTTCGATAGTTTTACAGTGTGAACCTTCCAACAGTTCTTTAAGGAATGAATAAAAAACTGCCTCCCGCTGTGCAGGTACCATTTCGCACCGCGTTCTGGCATGCATGATCTCATTCTGGGCTCAGGGCCCCGCTGTGAGTTAAGAAGACTGTGCCTGGTGCTACTGATACGGGCAGGGGGGCCAGAGAAAGGGCTGTAGCCAATAAGGAGCGAGGCCAGCCTGGACCCTGTGTCTCTGATTCAAGTCTAATGGCTCCCCCGCAGGACGTGTGCGAACAGTCACGCGTACAACAGAGCTTAATTTTCCTTTCCGAAGATTCTGGCTGAACTGGCCAGCAGCCCATTATGGGAGCCTCTGGATATAAGTCCCCAGCCACAGAAGCATCCGTTCTTTTCACAGCTCCTCCCTGCTTTTGTAAAATTGTCTGACAGCATACATACAGGGTCACTGGAAAGAGAATATTAAAATAGGAATAATGCCTTTTTTGTGAAATCGTGTTAATCTTCATATTCCTTCTTTGTGTTTTTCTTTTCCAGTATTTCACCTTCTTATAAGACTCTCCCATCCGTGTCGGAGACGTTCCCTACATTAAGATCAATGATCGAGGTGCTAAACACGGACTCCTCTCCACGTTGTCTTAAGAAACTCTAGTTACGCTGTGGTATTTATACAAGTAAAGGGCCGGACCTCTTGCTTCTTAAGTTATTTTTTAAAACATGGAATTATAAAGAAACTAGGTCCTTTATTACTTTTGATACCAATTTTTGATAGGAATTGAATACTTGAAATCATTTTCTTTACTTTTTGAACCATAACAAAAATCATGAAAGAGGGTTTTTTTGGGGCGGGGGGAAAGCTCTATGTTGGGGCAGGAAAATGTATGTAGAGGCCAGCGGCGTTGTTGGTTTCCACTTACAAAGTCCTAAAACTCCTTCCTCGCAGCAAAAAAGTTGACTTCAAAAACCAAAAATTAATCATTAAAAGGAACAAAACCAACAACAAAACAGAAGCGTTTTCATTCCTTGAAAGATTTGTATATTTTTCAAAGGACTTTTTATGCACATTGTGATAGGGCATCGTGTTTCTCACATAATCTTCACGAGTGGGTTCTCCGTTGTATTTGAACGATGGAAGATTCCTGGGCCGTCACCATGCGCCGCAGAGCTCACTGCCGGGAACATTTGTTTTGAATGATGCAGACAGTATTTGCCAGTGACCCAAACACTGAATTACTGAACCATGTTTTTTTTTTCTCTGTGTTGGAAAAAATAAACGAGGGGTGATTTCTATAAATCACCAGTTTTTGGCACTGGATTATGTATGATTTTATTTTGTGAACTAGTTTCACTTTCAGGTGTAAGAACATCTGGAACATGACTGATTTTTTTTTTCCTCCCCAAGACAGGGTAAATGACAGTGAATAAAACGGGTTCATTAAATTATTGCCATTTCCAAATCATTTTCATTTTTCTTCGGTGTTTATTAAAGAGTTAAACTATTCACTGCTTTCTGCTACTTGGTTTTGGTCTTGAAATCCCACGTTAAGAGTAGCAGGCCAGTTCTTGGGGCGTCGGGGCTCATGGGGAGCTTAGCACCACTGGACAGGAGCAGTTATCTGCTAGAACATGGCCGTTTGATCAAGACGACCTGCCCTTTGGACTCATGCCCATCCGGGTACTGACGTGTGCTTTCAAACAGTCACCGAGTGTGGCTCCTGTCGTCGTCTCTTCTGAGGGAGGGGAATAATGATCCCAGTTGTCAGGCAAACCCCATCCTATGAGCACATTTCACACCCACAAGTCGATTTTTCTCCTAGAGACCAGCATTGTGCTCACTGAAGACAAATGTCCGTTTTCATTTTACAGGTGAGCGAGCTGAGACTCTGGGAGGGCATTGACGCTCCCAAGACCCCAAGATGTTGACGCCCTGGTGCTGATTCCAGCCAGTCCTCTCTGAGCCCAGGGCCTGCCCTGCCCTGCTGTGGTCTCCAGGACCAAAGATTCAATTCGCAGGCTCTTCTCAAGACTCAGAGAATACATAACAGGGCACCGTGCAGGGTCTCCATGTATCTGTTACGTTTCCTTGTGCTCTCAGCTTTGTGCTGTTTTGACCAAACTGAGCTAGCTGAAGACTTTGGAAACCACAAAAGAGCTGCATCCAGAGATGCTGTGCAGGATTGCAAAGCAAGATGGTAGTTGCCATCTTTTTTTTTTTTTTTTTTTTAAGATTTATGTACTTTAGAGAGAGCCTGTAGGTGCATGAGTGGGGGAAGGGACAGAGGAGAGAATCTTCAAGCAGCTCCCCGCTGAGTGCAGAGCCCCATACCGCACTCGATCTCTCAATGATCCATGAGATCCTGGCCTGAGCCAAAACCAAGAGTCAGATGCTTAACCGACTGAGCCACCCAGGAGCCCCCTGACTTTTCTAAAATATGACAATATGTCTGAACCCCAGAATTAGAACATATTTCTCTTAAACTCCAAATTCCTCCATTTCAGTTTTTATTTAGATAGCCCAGTTTCTCCTCATTCACATAAGGTAATTATCACATCATCAGAAGTACTAACATGCTAAATTCTGTGACTTCAGAATGTTTTGGGAAAACATTCCATCTTCTGCCCCAAATCCCAAAATACTTAGGCCAAATTGACTGTGGTCTGAACAAATATTACATGTAGTTCTGTTTGGTGGCCAAGACGGTACTAACCGTTAGCGCTCCCATTCCCATCTTTAAGGGCTCTTGTCACAGGAAGATTTGAAATGCATTTTTATATCATGATATTTAATGCTCTCTCATCACCTCTTTTATTAAATTGAAAAACTGCACCTAAAAATCAGTCACAGTTCCATCATACAAGTTATTCTCTGTTTAAAGCTTTTTTAAAAAACAAATTTCTTTCTTAAAAATTAGAATTCAGTTTGCTTTTATCCTCAGCATTTCATATCAAGACCTTTTGGTCATTCTGAGGAAACAGGACCGTCATGTTTCTTTTACCTGTGTTTGGTTTTTACCTTGCTAGGTACCCTTACCCTTTGAATTTTGTGGCATAAAGTTAAGCCCCCTGATACGTGGGTGGCCCCCTCAGCCTCCTCCCCCTCCAGCTCCACGATGAAGAACTGGAAACCCCACATGAGACGTGTATCTCTGCCCTGGTCAGATGTGAGCTTGAGGGGCCATGTGCCCAATGCCAAGCAGGTTGGTCCAATTGCGTGCATGCGTGTTGGTTCTCTCATACTTACAGCTATTAGCGATACAGGGCCTTCAGATAACTCATTTACCTCCACCTTGTCGGTCTTAGAATCCCCTTATCCACTAGAGAATTTGAAACGTGTGTTAGAGGGGACTGTGGATTAGTCCAGAAACGTCACCCAGAATCCAGTTCTTTTCCTTGCGGCCCAACACTGTCATTAACAAGGCAGCCCTTCTGTCTGTCCTACAAAACTCTGCCGCCTCTTCCTTGGTTGCATTGCTACCTCCCCAGCTTGCCCTCTTGCTGGACCGCTTCTGTAGTCTCTGGCTTGTCTTCCTGCTGCTGCATTTAAATCCCTCCCAGCCTCTCACTGCCCTAAAATGAAACCCAGTCTGCCCCTATAGCCCACCTGATGTGGCCTCTCTCTGTTCTCCAGCCTTGCTCTTACTACTCCCTCATCCATAGGCTCTAACCACACTCTCCCTTTTTTTTTTTTTTATTTCTTTAGGTAATCTCTACACCCAATGGGCTTGAACTCACCACCCTGAGATTAAGAGTCACAGGCTCCTCCGACTGAGCCAGCCATGTGCCCTGTTTGTACCAGTGACTCACCAAGGCTTTTTCTTTCCTGCTGTCCAATAAAACTTTCTGCAATGGTGGGAATGTTCTGTATTTGCCTTGTCCAGTGTGGTAGCCACCAGCCACATATGGCCACTGAGCACTTGAAAGAGAGCCAGTGTGACTGAGGAATTGAGTTCGTAATTCACTTGTAATTAATTTATATTTAGAGAGCCACATGGAGCTAGTGACTATTATAAGGCATAGCACAGCCTAAAGAGGCCCTAGTTAGACTTTAGGATTAAAGTTTTTTCCCACAGAAATATTCCCAAATGATGTTCTCTGGTGATAATTATTATGAACTTGATGTTTACAGACTTGTCTGTGTAGCTGAGCTCTATTTGTAAAATTGCTCCTAAGAAATAAAACATGCAAACTTTCCAAAGACTTAAAAAAAAACTAGATAAAACTTGTTAGGTAGGAATTGTATGTGGAACTTTTCTGATATACTTATGTTCCAATAATTTGGAAATAAGGAAAGGAGATTTATGTGGATCAGACCCGAAATTAAAAAGCCATTGTGTCCCAGACCGTATTTGGCTGAATTTGTGAACATAACTTAAGACGTCCATTATGGAGCTGCTAATTCCTTGCCTGGAAGTCTGTTCCTTCCCCACCCTTCCCTGTTTCATAAATGGCACCCTTCTACCCAGTGGCTCCAGCCAGAAACCCAGATGGCCTCTTTGGGTCTACCCTGACTCTCTAGTTTCCAAATCACCATCTGGTTCATCATCACATCCAGTACAATTTACCTCTCCAGATGCCCCAGATAGGTTCATGTCTAGCCATCATTGCAGTTATCCCCCAGCCCACGCTACTTAAATTTACACTAACTAAAATTAAATAAGAGTAGGGGTGCCTGGCTAGCTCAGTCGGTAGAACGTGTGACTCTTGATCTCAGGATCATGAGTTCTAGCCTCATGTTGGGTGTAGAGATTACTTAAAAAAAAATTAAAAGGAAATGCTTGTTTCTCAACAACGCTACCCCCATTTCAAGTGCTCAGTAGCCACATGTGGCTGGTGGCTACCATATTGGAAAGGGAAGATGCAGGACATTGCCATAATCACAGAAAGTTCTACTGGATGGTACTGTTGCCCTGAAGAGAGGAACAGCCCCTCCATGCTTGTGTCAGAGAGTAAAGGGAGTCCCTGTGGCTTTAAGCAAGAGTCCAGGCATATAGCACCTCTTCCCCTTCTTCCTTGCAGCCTGTCAACACGCCAGACCCCCGGGGCCTGCCAGGCACCGTGCTGAGCATGCAGGACTCGGCTGAACTGTCCAATCGCTATGAAGGTTCTCCCCTGTTGGCCATTGCTTCTCTGCTCTTAGGTGCCAAGCTGGGCTTGCACCGTCTCTGTGAGGCTTGCTGCCATCTTTCCTGGGGAGACTCACACCAGATGCTTCCCTCTGCAGGGGGTGAGGCCCTTCTGGAACTAACACATTTTGAGCACGTAGGTACCCAGGGTGGCATTTTTCTTAGCGTTGTACATTATTAGCTTATTTAATCCTTTCAAAAACCCCGTGAGGTAATGTTTTGTGCCAGTCCCGGCCTATCAATAACCAGTGTTATGGTTGGACCAGCCCTTGTGGTTCCTTACTGTGATTGCAAGGTGCCCTTCAGCAATACCATTGAGAAATTTTGAAAAAATAAGAGTTTATTACTTACAGGACCTGGAAATTACACAGCACACATGGGGCCACACAACAAGGTCATGGGAGGAGAGAGAGAGAGAGAGCATGGACCTGGGGTTCTGCTCTTACTGGGGTTGAGGTTGGGAGGACCTAGGGCTTCATGGGCTCCCTCTTTATTGGTAAATTTAAAACATAAGAGCAGGAATTTAAAGCACAGGAAGAGAAAAAAAAAAATAAGAGGCCCAAATGGTAAGTTATGGAAACCAACCAAGATCTCTAACTCAAAGAAGCCTCAGTGGAGGAAGGTGGCCTGGCTCTTTATCTAGTTGTGTGGCTGGCGATGTGTTTATTCAGATTGCCCTCTTTGAAGTGGATACTTGGGCAATCAAAGCTTAAGTCAGGCACGTGGCTTACACTACAGGTAAGGACTAGTGTTATCCCCACTTTGAGGGCTCACATAGGGAAGTGACTTACCCATATCAGCCCTTGAATTTGCCACCTAGTGAGCACTCAGGGAACGTGGGGGAGGGTGGTTGGGAAGGGGGCTGGTAGGGATCAACCCCAGCACCATTGACCTTAATCCTTAAGAATAGTTACACTCACGTCAATCAGACAAACATGTAAAGGAGACTGATTGCTTCCAGCCATCCACCAGGTAGAAATGCCACCACAATATTAGAGGGGTTCCCAGTGGTAGCCTGTCAGGAGACAATACAGATTGGCTTATTATTTAATGCAACTCTAGAGATCACCTAAGAATGGGCAAATTTGTCAAGGCTTATAATCTCAACTAAGACTAGGAATTGTCACTTATTAGGATCAGAATTTAGAATAACACATCTCTGTCCAAAAATAGATTCTGAATCAATGAATCTTTTAATTAGTAGGCTTAAGTCTAGAACATTTTTTTACATGCAAATTGAGTCCTAAATTACTGGTTTGGTGTAGAAGTAACTTCTGAAGCAAAGCAACTTTCTGCTTCAGGCAAATAACGTGTATGTTAACCATCTACCCCATCTCACAAAGGTTTAGAATAACACGTACATATACGTACAACACCAAAGAACAATACGAGTGGGGGAACAATTATCTCTATTAAAATGTATAAGCATGTATTATATACATGTTGTTATGCTTATAGCCCCTGAAGTAGCTTCTCAAGGTCACACAAGTAGAGCTGACAAGGCTGGTGGCAGACCTCACTACACGGCACCATCACTCACCCCGTTGCACAAAAACTCATGACAAACCCCACCCTCCACCTCCACTCCACCCCAATCACGGGTCTTATCTTTTTCAGGCTAAATAGCCCCTATATTGCTCTTTACTGTTCCCTTTCTACTTCCAACTCCTCTTCATATTTCTTAAAATGAAACATGCATACGTTACAATAATAGTCCAGATGCAGTGTGGCCAGTGCCTGGTGTAAAAGAGCCATTCTTTTCTTTGTAACAATCGCATACATGTGAAAAATGCACATGGAAATTTCCACGTTGATGAAATGTCACAGACCCAATGCACCTTTATAACCAGTGTCTAGATGAAGAAGCAGAACATTACTAGCACCCCAGAAGTTTACATACACCTACGTATATATGCCTACATGAACATATACCATAAAACCTACATAAGTGTAATAAAGACTACAAGTAGCTCTTTAAGGCAGTTTCATCACACTATTGACCCAAGTCCATTAAAAACTTCTGACCTAAGTCTTCCCGAGCTGTGACTATGTTTGTTGAATAAAGCTTTGCCAACTGATCGTTTTATCTCCATAAAGCGTCATCTTATTAACATTGGTCCATTCTTTCTAACAGCTGTTGTCCTTCTTCATTACATTGCAGAATTTGGCTGACATCCAGTACGTTACCTACGCTTTCAGTATTGTGTCAGCAGTAGGTGATTTCTTACTGGGATTAATCCAATAAGGAAAAGTATACGTACTTTCAGGCTTATTCCAGACTTTATGCCTTCAAAATATTTTTCTTTTTTTTTTTAAAGATTTTTATTTATTTGTGTGTGTGTGAGAGAGAGAGAGAGAGAAGCGGGCTCCAGGTGAGCAGGGAGCCCGATGTGGGACTCGATCCCAGGACCCTGGGATCATGACCTGAGCCGAAGGCAGACACTTAAACAACTGAGCCACCCAGGTGCCCCCAAAATATTTTTTTCAAAGTTCTCCTATCACAATTAACGTTCTATTTCTGTCTGTGACTTTAAAAATTTATTGTCTATGGACATTTGCATTAAGTGCCTTTAGGTAACTAGTAAAATCTTGACTTTTGCAATTCATTTACTACCAACATTTGGTATCAGCATTTTCATTAAAAAAATCTTCATCCATTCATCCCCATACTACTTGACCCCTCTAATTTCTGTCTCTTGGGTCAGGACCACTAATACCCGAATGCTGGTAAATGCGCAAGCACAGCCGTGCACGTGCAGGTCCCATAGTGATCTAGGCCCGGTGCAGCCTGAGCCACCCCGAGCTTCCCAACATGCTGTGCGCGTGAAGAGAGCAGGAAGTACTGAGATTATGCCCTGGTACATTGCTCTTAGAACTTTTGTGAGCAGCCAAACTGTCTCAGATAAAAGAGAAAAACTGTCTTGTCCAATTCTTCCCTTCACATAGTATGAATGTAACGGATTCTTCCACGGGGAGGTGTCTTTTCTTAGTAGTGCTGAGTCCTTTCTGTGCCTGGCTTTGGAGGCTCTGGTGAACTCAACCTGGCGTTCGTAACAGATGCTCGAGGTAAGTGGTAAGCTGTGCACGACTTACATGGAGCGGGATACCCGTTCTTCACACTGGCAACTAGATGAACATCGACTGCTAGAGCTGCACGTTTCTATATTTAAAATCGAAGTTATATTTCAAAACCAAGTGAGAAATCCAGCTTTATTTAAAGAAGTTTGATTTTAAGTTGGTATTTATGAATTATAATTTGCTTATTGCCTTTATTTTTGTTAGATAATACTGAGCATTTTAGAAAGCAAATATTTCGTTTAAAACATTTTTATACTGACTTTCACATTTTATGAAAATATATTCAAATGTTGTCTCTGTTGACTTCAATTGCATCTTACTTTTTAATCCTTTAGATTATTACTAGAGCACAAATTAAGTGAAAATCCTGAATATAACGTTACTGATTTTGCTGAAATTAAGGCAAGAAGGATAATTTTATGGAATTAATATGATTTATGAATCATGTATATCTTTATTACTAAGGCAGACTTCTCAGTCTATGGGAGCACCCAGACATGTGTAATGATTAAGTTCAACTGTCCTTGGGGGGCGCCTGGGTGGCTCAGTGGCTTAAGCGTCTGCCTTTGGCTAAGGTCATGATCCCAGGGTCCTGGTATCAAGTCCCGCATCGGGCTCCTTGCTTGGTGGGGACTCTGCTTCTTCCTCTCCCTCTGCCGCTCCCCGCTGCTTGTGCTCTCTCCCTCTCTTTCTCTGTCAAATAAATAAATAAAATCTAAGAAAAAAAGTCAACTGTCCTTGGTATTTTGCCAACTTTTGAGTATATAAAACCTGTAGCCTTACATATATTTATTCATCTTTGTTGTCATAAAACTGTATTCAGATAGGAGGACAGAACATACTCTATTTGACAATGGATTTATAATTTCCAAGTATTGAGACATGCAGGCTTCCATTTATAGTCTTGCTTCGGGCCCTCACAACATTAGGGATGGCCGCAGGGGCCTGAGTCTCTGTCTCTGGCTGTGTGCAAACCCATGCTCCCCACTTGCTGGGTGCAAGGCTACCACAAGCATTTACATCCAAGGCCCACGGACAGGCCCTCACCCTCAGTTCTAGGCCAGGAATCTCAGGGAGAGACTCTGATTGGGCCATTTTAGGTCGGGTGACCACTTAGACCCACCAGTCCTCACCAGTCGTCACCCGATAACCTTGTAGCAACAGCAGAAAGGGGGTATCCTGGCAATGTCTGGGCTGACAATCCCTGACTTGTCCAATACACTTTTCTAGGATGTGGTCTTATTTTGTTCAGCAGACCTCTCTTAGTGGTTTCAAGTCATGCATTTCATAATGTTTCTTATTGAATGTGATTTCCAAAGGAAAAGCTTTTTAAGCCTGGGTTATGAGAAGGACGGCAATTCATCCGAGTTTTCTGGGAACAGTCTCAATTTACACCTGTTGTCTCACTGTAACTATTAATAATGTCCCTTTCATTCAGAGGTATTCTGGCTTAGGTTCATAGTTCATACCATGCCCCTAATTACAGTGACTTTATGTTTGGTAGCCTGAAAGTTTATATTTATATTTATATTCCTGTTCGGCCCACATGTCACCTTCCTCCTGGCCATCAGGTGGTCCCAGCACCTGCTAGAGGCCAAGCAGTGTCCTAGATGCTGGAGATACAGTTGGGTAAGACAGAAACCCTGCCCTGAAGGGGCTCCTGGTTCCACTAGGAGAGAGAACACAGATTAGGTCGTTATAATACAGCCTAAGAAATCTGGTGGGAACTGAGGGTAGGGGAGGAGAAAACTGAGAAAGACCCCATAGGGGACGACACATTGGACCAGGTGACATGAATCTCCACATGGCTGACTTTGGCATATTGAGATATACCTCTTATTTTTATTAGCTGCATAATCCAAAACCAAGAAGTTCATCATCGCTCAGATGATTGCTGATGGGAGACTCACAGCCGGGATGCCCTTCTGACAAAGAATGTGGGCCACCTCATCCCCAAGGTCAGTCTTGGAGTCGGTGTCTCAAGTGCATGTAGTTAGGAGAGCAGAGTGGGATGTACTTGTGCCCCACGTAGGACCACCAGAATGTCCTCAAGTCCCTGGCAGAGGCACCTGCCAGATTTCGTAGTCGGTATCCCCTAAGGCTGGTCTAGAACCATGCAAAGTGTTCAGTCGGAACACCTGGGCTCGGAAGCCAGCCCAGCTGCCTACCAACAGGCAAATCACTTAATCTCCCTAACCTTATCTGGAAAATGCAACTGTGAAACTAAATAATCCGCAGCATTTCTTCCAGCTTTAAAATTTCTGTGTGTTGTAGAGTGAGCCAACTACAAATCCTGAAATCAAATTATCTCTAATTAATTAGCTGATTCAAGCAGATTCTTTCAAACAATCAGAGCCAATTTAAGATAGTTTCTCTTTCCAATATGCATTTGGTGTAGCCACAAAAGCTTTTACACTGATAAACACCTCTATCGAACGACCTCTGCATTTTGAATCCTGTGTGGCAGATGTAGGGGAATCGTATTATAGAATAATACAGTTCCGACTGTATTTCCTTATTTCCTTTCCGACTTGCTTTCCTTAAACCAGCCTGTGTCAGACGTAAGGGCCAGAAATAATGTCCCTGTCTCAACTTTGCTTTTTTCCCCCCTCCCTCCTCAGAGTAGACAAGCAGAACTCAAGCACTCTCAGGAGAGCCTTTCAAATCGCTCACTCTGTCCTTAGTGTCAGAAGCTGGAGGCTAAGTGTGTGGGTCTGACTCATTTCCTTGTACTCTTTGATCCATCCAGAAGCACAATAAGAGGAAAGCTTTTGCTGCAGAGCTACTTCCTCTTGTTGGTAGAGCTATTATCTGCTTTGTCTAGGGTTTCTTTCTGCTTGATATCTCTCTCTGTCTCCCCCCCATATATCTATATCTATGATAGATAGATAGATAATCTCTCCCTCTCCCACCCAACTTGAACATCTCTTCATGCATTTTTTGGCCATTTGTATTTCTTTTTTGAACTGTCTTCATGATCTTTGGCTGTCAATTCCGTTTTGTTAAGAAATACGTGAAACAGGGGCACCTGGGTGGCTCAGTTGGTTAAGCGACTGCCTTCGGCTCAGGTCATGATCCTGGAGTCCCGGGATCGAGTCCCGCATCGGGCTTCCTGCTCATCGGGGAGTCTGCTCCTCCCTCTGACCCTCTTCCCTCTCGTGCTCTCTGTCTCTCATTCTCTCTCTCTCAAATAAATAAATAAAATCTTAAGAAAAAAAAATACGTGAAACACACAAGGAGTATAAAAAATGATGCGTGAACACCTAGGGGCTCACCATCTGGCTTCAGAAACCATCACCAGTGCAGTTGAAACCCACCGTGCACTCTCCCCCAATCTCAGCAGCAGCCCTTGCCATACCCAAGAGGTAACCCTTGATCCTCAGGTTTGAGATCATATGGCCTGTGCATCTTTCTATTTTTACTACATGTATGTGGTTCTCTACTATTTCTTTTTGCTTATGGCTGCCTCTGTAGCATTTTGCATCATTTGAAAACAGATCCTATAGAACCATGCTTCCCATGAGATAGGTTAATCCCTGTAGCTCAATATCTATTCTCTCTTTTTCATCATAGATGTAGACCGTTAATTTTTATCTAGGGAAAACCATTGGTGACTATGGCAAAAAGATGGTTCTCAGATCATCACATAGTAGACAAGGGACATGGTGTCTACCTAACAGAGATGAGGAAGAGCACATGCCATGAAAACCTTTCTCTGTGCTCCTTTCTCAGTGTTGCACCTGTCCTTCCAATACAAGAAAAAGGAACAAGACGGGACAGGGACACTGATTACAAAAGTTTGCCTGTCTCTAGCTCATTCATTCATTCATTCATCCATCCCATCCATCCAACCAACAAATGTTCATTGAGAACTCACCATAGGTGCCAGGCACTGAGCTAAATGCTGGGGAACAAAAACAAAAAAGACAGTCTTTGCCCATTCATAACCAAGTTATGGAAATAGACAAGTAGGGTGGTGCCTGGGTGGCTCAGTCGGTTAAACATCTGCCTTTGGTTCAGGTCATGATCCCAGGCTCCTGGGATTGAGCCCCACGTCGGGCTCCCTGTTCTGCGGGGAGCCTGCTTCTCCCTCTCCCCCTCCCCCCACTCATTCTCTCTCTCAAATAAATAAAATCTTTGAAAAAGAAAATAGACAAGTAAATAACAATAATAATATCTCCGATTTGTGGAGCATTTACTATTTGGCAGGCACTGTGCTAAGCACTTGCTCATATTATCTCATTAAGCCTTATGTGAGACATGCAAAGTGTGACAGCAAATAGCACCTATGGAAAAATGGAAGCAGAAAAAAACATAAGATCACACAGCCACCAGATGGTGGAGCTGGGATTTGAACCTTGGCAGACCGACCTAGAGCCTATGTCTTTACAAACTTCTACAGTCATCTCGGGAGGAAATCAGTAATTATGATCAAATGGGAGAGGGCAATGACAGAGGGTGAAAGGTGACACTGACATCTTGAAATTCTTCTTCAAGAGTGGCTCAGCAATAGTGTTCAATGAGATGCCCTCCAGAGCAAGGGGGAGCTCTTGTCTCGAGTGTAGACAAATGATTCAGTCCATGCCCTGACGGACACTTCTGGCCTTAATTTAGTTTCATTAATTTGGTGTTGGAGCATTATAAATAAGCTAGTTTTAAGGCTTGGGGAAAAGGCATTCACCAACTTGCTAACTTTGGGCACTAGAGAGATTCCCTGTTTGTAAAATGGGGGTGGTCCTGGCTAGGTGTCCCTTAGAAGATACCTGAGAGCCCAAGTCGCTGCTGAGGAATCTCTCCTTTTAAAGGAGCATGAGGAAAACAGCCTGAGTTGTAGGATCCAGCCAGACCCTGATTAGTATATGAGGTTCTTTCCCTTATCATTCTTTACTTTGCCCTGGTATAAAGGCAGAGTGTCCAGTTATGAAACAAACAGCTGGTTGGAAATCACAAGAAGCAAGATGGCAAGTGAAAAGAGCAAGTCATGGGAGGTTTGACGGTGAGAACTCATGAAGAACGGGGTCATAACATCTACAGTCCATATGGTGGGTGTGGCAATGGAATGCTCCGCAGAGACCTGCCTCTGCTCTATTGTGTTCCAGTCTTTCTCTGGAGAGAACTCCTTACCAGGAAGCCTGGCTTTAACATTTTGTGGCTAAAATGAGCTTAGATGACAGAAACATGCCTGTAAGTCTTTGCCTCTTGGCAAATGGGGTTGGATTACTACAATTTACAGGAACAGTTCTCTGCTTCAAATTAGTCAGGAAAATTACCCTAGCCTCAGCCTCTCAAAAGGAAAATTCCACTTGTACTGAGTCCTTTGCCCACGCATGTCAACTATGATTACAACGTGCATCCCTGTGAATGCAACTTAAGGCTCTGTTGATACCTTGCAAATGGATATGTTTGCTTCTTTCCCTCTGCTAGCACTTAATATTAAACAATGGACTGGCTTCCTAGCAAGAACTATTTCCAACGAAGATCCTCCATGCCAAAATTCAAGAAACTCAACAGGTAGACATGACTTTCCTGGAGGAAAGCATTGCTAATGTACCCTTAAAAATGTTTACTCCCTTATCATTACATAAAACCCGTTGAAGGGCAAGAAATAGAAACTTGTTCAAGCTAACTTAGGAAAAAGGGGAGAATTTCCTACAAGGACACAGTGCGGCCCTTGTATTTCCTACAGCCGGGCCTGAGGAAAGGACCGGAAGTGAGGGGCCGGCTATAGAGAAACCAGGATGTTTATGTTCTCTCCCTCAGATCACATTTTGAAAGAATAAGACTGTGTGTGTGTGTGTGTGTGTGTGTGTGTGTGTGTGTGTGTGTGTGCGTGTGTGTGTGTCCGCTGCCCAGAGATTGTCTCGCCTGTCTCTACTTAGGTTCCTAACTGGAGTGCTCTGATTGGCCCTGCCCTGTTGTCAGGGAGACAGGATCAGAGGTACAAAACCATGCCCACCCACTGAGGGAGAGGGGGATACGGTTTCAAGAAAAGTGAATCTTACTAAGGACCTTCCTTCTGGCATTTATAAAAGTCCCAACATATGGGTTTGGTTGAATAAATTTTGTATTCCCTTATTTTGGAATACTAGATGACTATTAAAATCATGTGTTCGAATTTTTAACAAAATTAGAAAAATGTTCATAACATTCTTGAGTGAAAGGGGCAAGTTACAGAGCAACATTTTTTTTATTATATAATAAGAACTTTATTATATAATGAAAATAATTTTACTAATATTTGTAGTTTGTATATATATGCATGGAGAAAAGAAACAAAATCGAATGTTTACATGGTTATATTGTGTTTTCTCTATTTTTCAAATATTTTTATGTTGAAATTTATTATTATGATCAAAGTTAATTTTTAAACTAAATTTTTAACTATGATCAAAGTTAATTTTAACTGACAAATTAAGTAAGTAAAATTACATGAAATGGAAATGAAAAAAATCCTCTTATATCCTGAATCAGGTATTTTATAATTTATAAAATCATAAAAACAAGTGCAATAAAGTTTACCTAAAAAGAGTAAGTAGCTCTTTTTAGGAATCATTTGGGGAAATAATTAACTGCTTTAAAATTTTGTAACATCCCATTTAAATGCTTCCTTTATTTTTTTTTGAAACATTTTATTTATTTATTTGACAGAGAGAGACACAGTGAGAGAGGGAACGCAAGCAGGGGGAGTGGGAGAGGGAGAAACAGGCTCCCCCCGGAGCAGGGAGCCCGATGTGGGGCTCGATCCCAGGACCCTGAGCTGAAGGCAGATGCTTAATTACTGAGCCACCCAGGTGCCCTAAATGCTTCCTTTAAAGTCAAGATTTTGAAAAAGCTCCAGCCTGAAGTCACCTTGTTTTAGATATCAGCTTGAAAAGCTGTGTCTGTAGCATTCAAGACATAATTTAAGCATCGCATGCAACTTAGGAATAATAATTCTAGTGATAGGTATTATTGAAAAATGTGGGCAAGTCAGAAAGAGAAACGTATCTGAGGGTAAAAGGACAAACACATTGTTCCACATAAACCGCTGGTTTTGCTTTCTTTATGGTGAAGTGAGAAAAACATCCACAGAGTTTCTCAGTTGATGAGCACTAACAGAGAAGTTGAGTAAGATGGACCCTTCTCCCATTACACAACTGGCATTTGAAGCTTCAAAAAGATTAAAGCCATTGATGGGAGCATCCTTCAAGAGGTTTTTGTACAGATTTTACTAGGAGTCTTGGGGATGTGATCAAATCTGGAAAAGTCACGAAAAGTATCAACATGAATTAGAAAAGTGTGTTTATCAAATCTCAGGTGAGACTAGTGTGTCAGGCCTCATTCTATTCCCCAAATCCATGAGGGCAGAACTTCTGGAAGATAAGGGAGGACTTCAAGAAGCCCTTCTCACCAGCTAATCAAGGTAATTAAAAGTCCAACTGCTGTCACTCACTCCCAGATCTGTTAGTTCTAGAGCGTGCTCCAGCATCAGCTTCAGATGGTCTCTCGGTTCCATCTCAGCCTCCTATTTGATACCTTCTCTTACTCTGTCCATGGTTCTAGTGTTGCCCTGGCTTCTTCTCTCTTCTTAGGTGCCTGTTCTTGCTTCCCTAGTCTGGACTGCTTGATCTTGGTCTTGTTTCAGAAAGAAAACATAATAATAATAATACAAAATGTATATTGACTATACAAAAACAACATAAAAGTGCTGTGGGAAAACCAAAAGGACCTAATTATTTCCACCTGAGGTGGATTGCTGGGCGCTGGCTCCCCAGAGGAGGTGATGAGTGCTTTGGACCTTGGACGATAAGTAGGAGTTTGTCAGGTAGGACAGAAGGAAGTTCCCAGAAGAAGAAAAACTGGGAGAAAAGAATCAGAGATGAGAAAGTACATGGCATCCTTGGGACGGCTGGAGAAGCAGCATGGAGCAGAAGAAGGTGGAGAGTCTTGCAATTGCTGAAGGAAGATTTTAAAGCATAGGAAGGACATGATTAGATTCGTTTAAAAAGATGGTTCGGTTGCATCACCAAGGGTGGCTGAAAAAGGGCGGGTCCCCCTGGCCCCTGGCCCTGACTCTCTCTGTGCAGCCTTGGCCCTCTCATACCCAGTCAGATCCCTAACAGGGACTGCATTCTCCCATGGTTTCATCCTAGGCTTTTCTGTCCCACATCTGTTCTCATGGTTTTAATCCTCACCTTGACTCAATTTCTGGCACTGACCTCCCTGTCAACCCTAGCCTTGCCTTCCAGGTGGCTCCTAACCCTGTATACCCCCAGTCCCTCAAACTCAACCTGTGTGTAGCCACACTCTTCAAATCCTTTCCCCAACACGCAGTTCTTCCCCCAACTCTTCGTTTCTGCCCTTTGTCGTACCATTCCCCATGTTACCTGAGCTCAGAGCTTGCTGGCTATTGCCTCCACCTTTCTTTGGCTCTCATGTTCAACCCATGTTCAAGACTGTCGAGATTTCTTTGTGATTTTTGACATCTGTGGCTTCCCAGTTCAACTGCAACCATCCTACCTGAGACCCCCCCCCCCGCCCCCCAATTCTGTTATAGGAACAAGAGCATCCCAGCTGGTGTCCCAAATCTCCAGTGGCTCTCCTGGATGGTCCTATTCTGGTATAGTTTCTATTCTGTCTTGATTATAGAGGGCCACATATAAGGTAGATGTTGAACATGGTCCAAATTACTTTTGAAAGTCCCTTAGGAAGATGCTATATTGAAGTCTGACACACCATCTCTCCAAAGTCCAACAACAACAACAATAATGAAGCTTCTTTTTTTTTCCAGGTAGGCTCCACCCCCAGTGTGGAGCCCAACGTGGGGCTTGAACTCACAACCTTGAGATCAAGACCTGAGCTGAAATCAAAAGTCAGATGCTTAACCAACTGAGCCACCTGGGTGCTCCAAAAATAGCAGTGATGAAACACAATTTTTTCCTTCTAACATGGGAATAGATTGTTCTTTCTTCCGTCTAGCACTACATAATGTAGTTGGCTTGCATTTAGAACTCATTTTGGGAGGGCAAATGTATCTTTAAATGTTCCTTCTGTGAAAGGTGAACAAGAAATAATTGAAACTGTAGGGGAGGAAAAATAATTTTCCCTCTACCCTTAGTTCTTGGCTGAGACCCCTGTAATAAAAGACAGACTAAAAAGAAAAAAACAAACAGGTTTATTGACATGTGTACCTCCCGTATACGTGGAAGATACTCAGGAAAAAATGAGTAATATTCTGAAGTGGCTTAGAACTCTGGCTTAAATACCATCTTCACCTAAACACAAGAAAAAAAGGTGTGGGGGAAGAGAGTTTTGAGAGAAAAGCATAGAAATCAACAGTAAGATTTGTTATGCAGATCTGAGTCTATACCTTCTCCATCAATAAGGATTTAATGTTGTCTCAGGGGATTAGCCCTTGTCTTTCCTCATAGGGGAGGGATAAGGGACACCTTTGTGAATTGATGTCCTGCTTTTAGGCTCATAGAGGTAGGCCAGGGAACTTTTCTTGTATTGACTTCTTTTCAGTTGCCTTCAGCTCAAAATAATCTTTATGCAAAAATGGCTTTTTGGGGGTTGGCATATTCTGCCACCCTTCAAGATTAACCAAGAGCACAGTCGATTCATCTCTCTCTCACACTCACTCTGGACAGATGCTATGGAAAGGATGGCATGTAACATCTCCCATACTGGCCCTGTCCTTTATTTTATTTTATTTTTTTAAGATTTTATTTATTTATTTGATAAATAGATAATAGAGAGAGCACAAGTAGGCAGAGTGGCAGGCAGAGGGAGAGGGAGAAGCAGGCTCTCCGCTGAGCAGGGAGCCCGATGCGGGGCTTGATCCCAGCACCCCGGGATCATGACCTGAGCCGAAGGCGGCTGCTTAACTGACTGAGCTACCCAGGTGTCCCTGTCCTTTAAATTCTTAAAAAAATATTTGCTGAGCATTCATAATTCAATAGGTGGGAATTAAGCACAGAGTTTGCTGACGTGGCTCAGATGGATGGGCCACTGTGTCCCATGCCTGCACGTGAGGCCCCTCACAGGGCTGGTCAGAGCTGGGTGGGCGGAAAAGGTACCTGGGGTCCACAACCCCTTGCCACCAATTTGGGTAAACTCCAAGGATTCCAAAACTTCTAATTCAAACATGGCTTCTACGTCTTTATGAAGGTATATTTTTCAAGTTAGGAATATCATATAAATAAAATAATGTATCTTATTATTTTATTCTTTTATTTATTATCCTATTGTTTTATTATATTATTTATTTTATGCATTAAAATATATAATTTTAATTTTATTTTAAAAAAGATTTTATTTAACACAGAGAGAGAGAGAGAAATCATGAGCCAGGGGGAGAAGCAGAGGGAGAGGGAGAAGCAGACTCCTCGCTGAGCAGGGAGCCCGATGCGGGGCTCGATCCCAGGACCCTGGGATCATGACCTGAGCCGAAGGCAGATGCTTAGCCGACTGAGCCACCCAGGCAGCCCTTTAATCTCTTAACATATCAATTTTTGTTACCTGGTGAATAACTTTTAACCATGCAGACATATGGTAGATGACCCTCCCTCTGTCCTCTTGCTCTGGCCTCCATGAATATTAGGGGGCTGGCTATACATAGGACGTTTGCTTGAACTGGAGGCAGAAGCAGCAGTAGGGGCTTTCATGCACAGCCACACAGCAGAAACATCTTCAAATTGTGGTTGGGAAGCCCTGTGGCTATTCTCACTGTCTCTCTCCACATCTTCCGGGCTCCTTCTGGCTCTCTCTCCTAGACCGTTTTATGCTGCAAGGAAACCCCAAATGCTCCCGATTTTGTTAGGCGGAGAATTTAGATTTCTGCATGGCACTCTGCTTTTTCAACCTGGCTACTCACAGAGGCTCCCAGGTCCTCAGCGTCTGCATCAGCTCCAAGCTGGGTGGAAATTCAGACTCTTGGCTGCCTGAGTGACAGCATTTACTATTCCTTGGAACCCTCAGGGACACATTTGGGAAATGCTGGAGGAGAGGCCGTTGATGCTATGGCAATCCTGAAGTGGGGAAGATGATGAGAGACGAGAGGAGATGGCAGGAGCCTGGGCCCTGGGCAAGAATAAGGCAACAAGGAGGAACGGTGAGCCAAGCAGAAATAAATGCAGGACCTCAGTGCAGCAACGTGATCCTGAGAGAAGAGTTTCCCACAGCCACCAAGGTGTCTCTGTCTCATCCAGCAGAGGGGGCTGAGGGGGGCGAGGACTAGGGGAGCCCCGAGGCTGGTCACTCAGGGGGGCAGCAGGAGATGACGAGAACCTGGAAATGGTGAGAAAATGGGACAAAGTAAATGAGGGAACGGAGAGGAATTCAGTCCATTTTGAGGAGATGAGCAGAAACAGATAGGAGATGTGGCACACACATCTGAATGGTAAAGGGACCAGAGAGCCAAGCAAGCAGGCTCGGCACGTGTCGGGACACAGAGAAGGATCCCGGGCCGAGGGAGAGAACGCAGCCTGTGCCCAAGCAAAACCAGAGCCGGACAGAAGTTAAAGTGGTAAAAACGATCTTATTCGAGACTATTGCAACAGGCAAAAGAGACCTCAGCACAGAACCAGGCGCAGTTCTGAATACAATATGGGTGAGTGGGGATTTACAGCCAAGGAGCGGGTGGGGGTCAGTGGATGCCGGTTACCAAGAGGAAACATCAGGGGTGGGGGTGTGGGCTCTGCCTGAACAGATTTCACAGGATTCTTGCTGAAGATGGCCCTAGTGATCCAGCATCACCAGGGGGATGGTGGGGCCCAAGGCACCGATCAGATATCAAGGGTAGGGGGTTCGGGTTAAACTGACTCGGCAGGGTTCTTGCTGAAACTGGCCTTTAGAAGCACACAGATGAGCCTAGGAGAAGGTTCAGGAGCTGGACGAAAGTTGGGTCAAGCCCACAATCTTTGTCACCTGGAGACAGAGGGGCAGCTTTGGTCCCTCACAAGGTCTAAACGCCTGGCCCTCCTAGAATAACCCTGTGCACCCCACATATCCACCCACACCAGGCTGCCCTGTCCACGGCGGGCATCTGTCCTCCTGGGCCCAGCCCCCTGAGCCTTTAGAGGCACCCCCAGCTAAGCCACAGAGGGCCTTCCTCCCTCGCCAGCCTGCCTGGGCTAAGTAAGGGCATTCTCGGTCTGAGGGAGATAGGACGGGCTCCACGGCAGGAGGCTGTGCTCTCCTAGGTGGGTGCCACCCGAAGATCTCTCTGGGGGCCATGTCCCTTACCTAAAAGCTCTTTTTTCTCTCTTTTCAAGAAAGATTTATTTATTTATTTTAGAGAGAGAGTGTGCGTGAGCTGGGGGGTGGGGGGAGTTGGGCAGAGGGAGAGGGAGAGAGACTCTCAAGCAGACTCCTTGCTGAGGGTGGAGCCCGGCGCAGGGCTCCATCTCAGGACCCTGAGATCATGGCCTGAGCGGAAACCAAGAGTCTGACGCTTAATGGACTGAGCCAGCCAGGCGGCCCTTCCCTTGCCTAAGGTTTTGAGACCTGAGACTCCTGGGGCAGCAGCTCTCCCAGAGCAAGCCAGGGCCACCTCTTGGAACCCTGAGGCCTCCCCAATCCACAGAGCTCCCCCAGGCACCCATCCTCTGCTCTGGCCTTCCTCCCCTGCGAGGGGCAGCCCTTCTTCTCTTCAGAAATCCCCCTCCCTCCCTTCCTTCCCACCCTCCTCCCGTAATCCCAATCCCTGGGCTGCTTGCTCCTCCTCCCTTCAGAGCCGCTTTATAGCTTATCTGAAACCTGCAAAGCCTATCTGAAAGCAGCTCCCACACTTCCTCTCGAGTCCTGGGCCGGGGGGGGCGGGGGGAGTGGACCATCTCCTTGTAAACAAGGACAAGCCATCCAGCCACATCTGCTCTGCCTTTGGGGTGGAACTGAATTTCGTGAGCCTCATAACGTTCAGCACTTACTAGGTGCCAGGCACTCTTTTTTTTTTTTTTTTAAGGTTTTGTTTATTTGACAGAGCGAAAGAGAGCACAAGCGGGGCCGGGGGGTGGGGGGCGGCAGAGGGAGAGGAAGAAGCAAGCTCCCTGCTGAGCAAGGTGCCCTATGTGGGGCTCGATCCCAGGACCCTGGGATCATGACCTGAGCTGAAGCCAGACGCTTAACTGACTGAGCCACCCAGGCGCTCCTGCCAGGCACTCTTTTTAAGGACTTTATGTACGTGGTTTCTCTCTTTTAACCCAAATACAAAGTTTCTGAAGTAGCTGATTCAGAATCATTATCTTCCCTGAACACATTTAGAAACTGAGGCACAGGGAGGAGATTGTCTGCATCACCCCACGTGTACAGTGATTTGAGCATTGGAATGCAGGCGGTCTGACTCCAGAGCCCACACCTGCCTCTGCAGAAACTCTTTCCCTCCCAGCCGGAGGGATGCACAGCCTTCTACCTGGGGAAAGATTGGCACCAAGGACGGGCAGCTCCCGCAGAACAAAAGCTCACTTGTCTTTCTCAATGCATTCAAAACTCCTAGGAAAAGCAGACAAGTTGATAACCAAGATGCTCTGGGTTTATTAGTACCAGGCTCCGTGTGTCTAGATGAGAAAGAGTTTTTGTTTGGTTCTGTGTCAGAAGTTTAGCTCTGCATGTTAGGAGGCCAACACTATGTATAGAGCTCGCGCTACAAGCCCAAGCATTGTCCCATGGCACTCTCCTTGGAGTCTCTTGGCTGTCCCTGGAGCCACTTGACCGTTGTCCTTATGCAGCAGTTACACCTACAGTATGCTTTCTACTATGCCGGTGGCCATGGATGCCAAAGCCACTAGTGTAGAGCGGATGTGGTGACCGCCATCCAGATGGCATTTAAGCCAAACGTTCAAGAGTCAGTAGAATTTGGATGGGTGGACACGAGGAAGAAGAGCTTTCCAACCAAACGGACTCAGGGACACAGAGCTAGAAGGGAGGACGGACCTGCTTATCTTTGGTGATGGCCTGGGAGGGAGGGAGGCCAGTGAAGGCCAGAGAGACTTTAGGCCTCAAGTGGTAACAAAAAGGGAGACTCCCAAGCAGGGGGTTTGTGAGGGAGGAGGAGGAGGCTGGCAGGGACATGCAGGGTGGTTCGCAGGGAGTGGCCTGGAGGTGGGAAGGGTCGCCGCGCCAGGATGGACCGGAAGACCTGGCGTTGTATGGTGGCAGTGGTGGAAACGGACAACAGAGATTGTGAAGAGTATTACAAACATGATACAACTTGTTTCTCGCGTAGTCCTATAGCGGGAAGTGGTGAGCTGGATCACAACATGAAATGTGAAGGCCAAGTTATCGGCAAGAATCCCCCTCCATCCACCTCTCATTTAAGAAGTATTTATTAAGGGCTCCCCTTGGGCACTGGCCAGTGACTTTCATTTACTCAGAAGCGGGAGCCCTCGGAAGAGGTGCGAGCCCCCCTCCCTTCCCATCTGGAATTAGATAGGTGGCAAGTTCACTGACACCAACACACACAGTTTGTATTTTCAGTGTGCTGTAGCATCTCACCCTCTGGAGATGTGAATGACTCATGGCACTTGCCAATTTTAATGTTTCTATATTTTCACAGAATTTAAATCAATATTTTCACAGAAATTAAAACATAAAATACAATCGCAGA
The DNA here is from genome assembly GCF_037043125.1 of Eumetopias jubatus. Lineage (NCBI taxonomy): Eukaryota > Metazoa > Chordata > Mammalia > Carnivora > Otariidae > Eumetopias > Eumetopias jubatus. The sequence continues at coordinate 71,870,906 of NW_028274823.1, read as the reverse complement.
AATTTAACAGACAACTGTTTTCACTTTTCCATATTTGTTTCCATTTTTTTAGAGCATCTCGGTATTTCGATGGCATTTCAGGTTTGAGGGATTCAAGGACATAGATTCAATCCCGGCAGGGACCGTATAGTGAAAATATTACGGTAACCAGAAGCCTGTCTTTTTTATTGCACGAAGTTTTCACCAAGTCCCTGAGCTCTGGCTAATGATGAAAGAGGGAACAGACTCGTGTCTCCTGCCAAGCAGAGAGCTCTAGTGGATTCCACTAAACTCCCCAAGACAGCTGGGATGACCATCTACATTCATAAAGTCAAGAGCCAAGAGCCCATTTAACAAATGTCAGGGCAGCCTGAAGAGAGGGACAGAAGGCAGGAAAATGCATTCCACATCAAGGCGTGCTTAGAAGTCGAGAACTGTTGAGAGGAGAGAGGAATTCCCTTGACTTCTCAGTCAATAAATCGTTGCCCATTCTTTCACACTCTCCTCTCCAGCGGCCACTTTTATCTGCGCCCCTTCCCATTCTCTCTCCCTCTAGCTACATTTATACACTCTTATTAAACCAAAGACTCAATATGAATTTGATGCCTTTTTGCAGATGGCGGCCTCCTCCCTCATGGGGTGAAGAGCAACAAGAGAGGCACACGATCTCCCATCTTTGTATGAAGGCCATGTACCATCGTGGGGGCCCCACCCTCATGACCTAATCACCTCCCAAGGGCCCTACCTCCAAGTGCCAGAGACTGGAGATTAGGGTTTTAACACATGAACTTGGTGGTAGTGGTAGAGGGGTGGGGGATGCAACATGTGGTCCATTGCACGCATGTGTAGTGCTAAAAATGTTGGCATCGTTCTTCCTGGGACACCGAAGTCTATCTGAGATCAAGTTATAAAGGAGATGAACTGTCTCTTTTGTGTCTACCTACTTCTTTTGAGCACGGGCAATCACAAGGACTTCATGGAGAAGGAGGCGTTTGAGTTTTTAGGATGAGATTTCTATTTTTGGAGCTAGTGGGGTGGAAATTTCAGATGAAGGGAGAAAAGAATGAACAATTGCTTCTAGACTTACTTAGATTCTTATAGAGGGCTAGAAATCTCAGAGGCTTTTCTCCAAGTAAGTCTTCAGGCAAGTAGATGAGTTTCGGTGTTGTTTTCAAGAGGCCTTTTAGCATTTTTCACAGAGCAGTTAAGCCGGTTGTCTTTGCTACGTAAAATATGATGTCAACAGAGAAAGACCTACTTTTGAGTCTCATGTGGGTCATGTGGCTCTGCCCAGGAGTGCCTCACACCTGCCCCGACTTGGTGACAGACCATGGCTGTCTCAGCGAAAGTGCTTCCTCCCATTGGAAAAAAGAGCCCCTCCCCTCAAAATATTCAAAGCACATTTTCTGCCAAGAGAAGATTTGTAAATTCATCTCCTTCTCTTTCCCTGCTTTCTCTCTTGTCTTCGTCATGAACGCTGCCCTTCAATGGCCAGGGTCCCAGCCTTCTAAATAAAGCAGGCTCACCCCTGGCCCATTGCCCAATCTCTCTGGGGGTGGGAGTGAATGGCAGAGAACAATCCTCTCGCAAGGCCGCAGCTGGAATAACCAGTAACAGATGTAGGAATGAATCATCGTGCTCAGGGAGCCTGCCTGTGTCCAGCTGAAAGCATCTGTAAGGACGGCCGGCTTTGTCCACCAGTACACTGGCCCATCATGTTGTCAAAAGGATCCCTTCCCTAAACGGTCATCTGTTTGCCACAGTGTCTGGAATTTCACTATTAGGTTTGGCAACCGACTCACAAAATGTTACAGCTGGTCAATCAACTCTTAGAAGCAGGACTAGAACTCTTGCCCTGTGGTTTTCCAGTACCTTGCGGGGTATCTCTGTGGGGTGATTGCCCGCACAAATTACTTGTTTGGGACAACAAATTTCATTCAACAGACACTGTACTAAGAGCCTACTCGACATTCAGCTGTGTAGGAGGTACTTTGGGATGGGTGACAGAAACCAGCCCTGCCCTTACCCTCAAGTTAGATCAAAGTCCTGAAATAGCCATACATAAACACCAATGGACCTTCTAGTTAGGTAAATGTGACAAATATAGCCATATATATATATGTATGTATATATATATATAGAGAGAGAGAGAGAGAATCCATTCCCCCCAATTTCAGTCAAGTCTCTGTCAGAGTGCTTTAATTCCCATGAGTTTCTTCTTATAATCTGGAAGAAGTTTTCTTTTAGTTACCCTTGATCACCCAGATCATGGACTTTACATACTTTGGCTGATGTCTCTGATTTATCTCATGTCCTATTTAGGTTATGACTTCTCTGGCAATAAGTTATATTCGATCTGAAATATACTTAATCAGGTTGTGCTTTTTTAAAAGCAACATTTATTTTTGCAACTGCTTGGAAAACCACGGGGGACCAAGTTTCTAATAGCACAGCACCCTTCCTTTGTGAATTTCAAAGCAAGTTAGAAGATGTTAGCTAAATTTCCAGAAGACATCTTTAAACAGGACCCATACCCATTATGAAACGAGGATTAAAAGGATAATAATGCAAACTATGTAACATTCATTTATTTATTCATGACTCATTCAACAGAGTCACTGAGCACTTACTCTGAACCAGGCACTCTTGTTCCCAGCCGGTAAACAAGACAGGTAAGGTTCAGGTTAGTGTCCTGAGCATATGTATAAGCATCGACTTAGAGAATAATAATAAAAAACTCTTCTCAATGTGGTGGCTTCATAAATAGTCCTTCATACTGTGCAACCCAGGCTATTATCTGGTGGCTTTTCCCACTGCTTCAATATATTATGCTGATAACACTCTTGATAGCAGTATCTTTTCTTGTAGATCTTGTCACATTCATGACATTCCAAAAATATTTTCTTAGGATTTCTGGGCCAGAATATGAAAGGCTATCTCACATTTAAAACAAGTTACTCGCAAGTTATTTCTAGGACTGTGTTCAGAATTATCCAAGTGTTGCTTTAGAGGCAAAGACCGTAAGTAAAAGCTTGAAATGCAAATTTTTTAAGAGCGGACATTCTCAACTGAGACCTTAAGAGCCTTGTTCAAAACAGCCAGATAGGGGCGCCTGGGTGGTTCAGTCGGTTAGGCGTCTGCCTTCAGCTGCGGTCATGATCCAGGAGTCCTGGGATGGAGCCCCCTGTGGGGGGGGGGGTCTGCTTCTCCCTCTGCCCCTGCCCCTGCTCTCTCTCTCTTAAATAAATATATAAATGAAATTTTTTTTAAAAAAACCAGCCTGATAGCAAGCAGATGGCTCTGTGTAGTTTTAATTTTTGTGGTCCGGGACATTCTTCAAAACGACAAACCTGGCCCCACTATTGTTGGGATGTTTCTTCTCTGCCTATTGAAAAGTTTCTGCCCCTCTTCCGTTTGTTTGCAAACATCGAGCTGCTGAGAGAGTTCTTGTGATTTTTGAGATTCCAGAGTAAATCTTGTCGTTTCGTCTGCGGTTTGTGAGAAAGCCTAAGACCACGCAGTCGGCTTGGGGAAACCTCTTCCCGTGCGCTGGCAAAACCAAGTCCGGGTGTGCGGGCCGCCGGCCCCTACGCCTGTCCTGCAGATCGTTTAGGGAAAAGCACTGTGAGCCACCCTGCACTTCATTTTACTCCTCTGTCCCTTTAGGAGGAGCGGGACTAATTTTCTGTGCACGGTCCCGACGTTAGTTCTCTCTCCCCACGCTCATCGGGGAAAGGGACAGGACGGGAATGAGGCGGCCGGTGGCTCGGTCCTGAAATCGGGCTTTCTCAGGCGCATCGGAGGGAGAAAAGTTTCCTTTGTCAAACAAGTGACCGCGTGGCGCTATGGCGGTCAGCACCAGCAACCCCGTCAGACCGCCGGGAGCGGACTTGGGGGCGCGCCCGCCACCTCCTGAGCCACCCAAGGGGAACCCTGAAAAGTGGGGGAGCGGACGGAACGCAAGAGAGCGACCAGGACGCGGGAGAGGAGCGTGGACGGTGGGGTTCTCGGCAGTGGGCGGGCTCGGGGGGCGGGATTCCAAGCGTGGGGGGCGCGGAGGGTGGGGTTACCGAGAGTGGGCGGGCTCTGAGTTGGGGGGGAGGGTTCCCGGGAGTGGGCGGGTTCGGGGGCGGGGTTCCCGTGGTTAGGCTGACTCGGTGGGCCGGATTCTCGGGGGTCGGGGTGCGGAGGGCAGGGTCGCGGGAGTGCAGGCCGCGGGACTCCCTGGGGTGGGGAGGTTGCGGAGGGCGGGGTACTCGGGGTCCGGGTGCGCCGGGTTCCCGGAGTTGGGCGGGCGCGGAGGGCGGGGTTCCCGGGGTCGGGGTGCGGAGGGCGGAGTTCCCGGGGGTGGGCAGGCCCGAGAGGCAGGGTCCTCGGAGGTGTGGGGGAGGGCGGGGGTGCGGGCACGGAGGGTGATTCCCGGGGCCGTGGGGCGCGGGTCGGGCGGGCGTGGGGGCGGGGCTCGGGGGCGGAAGGGCGCCGCGCTCGGGGGCGGGGTGGGGGCGGGGCTCGCCGGGCGGTGCTTCGGGCTGCCGGGGGCGGAGCGGCGAGGGGAGCGGCGAGGGGAGGGGCGCGGGGAGGGGCGCGGGGAGGGGGAGCGGCGGGCAGGCCGGGCATGGCGTCGATGGCGGCGGCGATCGCGGCCTCGCGCTCGGCGGTCATGAGCGGGAACCGGCCTCTGGACGACCGGGAGCGGAAGCGCTTCACCTACTTCTCGTCGCTGAGCCCCATGGCCAGAAAGATCATGCAGGACAAAGAGAAGATCCGCGAGAAGTACGGGCCCGAGTGGGCGCGGCTGCCGCCCGCGCAGCAGGACGAGATCATCGACCGGTGCCTGGTGGGGCCGGGCGCCCCCGCGCCCCGCGCCCCCGGGGACTCGGGGGACTCCGAGGAGCTGGCGCGCTTCCCCGGCCTGCGCGGGCCCACGGGCCAGAAGGTGGTGCGCTTCGGGGACGAGGTAAGTGCGGGCGCGGCCGGCGACTCTCACCTCCCCGCGCCCCGAGGCGGCCCGGCCGGGTGGCCCCTGCTCGCGTGTAGTCGCCCCCGCCGCTCGCGGGGGGTAGAGGCTGGGAAGGAGAAGGCGCGGGGATGAGAGTGGGCGGGAGGGGCGTCCCGGGGCCGCCGCCGCGGGGCTAGGGGCTCCCCAGAGGGAGTTTGAGAATCGCCGTGAGGAGGAGGTCTTTAAAGACCCTCCATCTAGAGCTGCTCCGTTGCGCCGCACCGGAGCCAGAGAGTTCCCCCGCCGCTGAAGGCGGCTGCCCTCAAGCGAGGCCGAGCGGGGTGGAAACCGCAAGGGATCTTAAGCCAGCCAAGCCTAAATTCTAATCCACTCTGCCCCTTAGCTGTACGGCCACGGGTGACTTAACCTCTTAGAGCCTCAGTTTCTCTCCCGGCCCCTCTCCCCCGTCCCGGTGTAAACCGGAGATAATACTTCTCACCCCGTGCCTGCCCGGGAAGGCACTCAGAAAATTCTATGTATTAATAGTAATATTTGTGATGAACTGTATGGGACCAGTGAAATTGTCAAGAGAGAAGGAAGAGGTGTCTTCCAAGGTTAGGATGTTTCCCTAAGATGTTTTCCAGGTGAGCACGATGTGCAGCTTTGGTTTGGGGGTGAGCATGGAGCCCCGTTTTTCCATCAAAAAACTAATGGATGAATTTAAATGGGCGCCAGCACGCCTTTGCTACATATAAGGGCATGTCTGGATCTCTGACCTAGACGCCGTGCCCACACTTCTAGAGGGGAGAAACGCTCGAACTCTACAAGAAAAAACTCAGGGATGTCCCCTTATAAGTCACAAAGCCCTGAGTGTTCAGTACTGCTCAGAAACTTGGTCCTTTTCTCTTTTTTTGTTTCGCTGACACCCATTTGGTGCCATTAGAATCTGGCCTTTCACGCTTAACTTTCACTGTTGAAAGGGCAAAGTCAAAAGGAGCAAGAAGTCTACAGATGAAGTATACAGATGAAGGCCGCCCTCTGTTAACCCTGGGAGCCTGCAGGAGGGAGCTGGGCTTGGCGAGTTTTTCCCAGGGTCTTGTGGATTGTGGAAGGGATTCTAGTTAACCCTGAGTTTTTAAAGCTGATTTTCAGGCTTGGGTGTGCTGACACATTTATTAATACACAATGTTTGTGGTCATAAACCCACTTAAATGTGAGGGGTGTGTGAAGGACAGAAATATGCTGCCAACATCACCTTATTCTGACAGAATTCAAAGAAAAGTCTCTATTGGACTTTAAACTCTGAAGGCTCCGCCAGGAAAAACAAGGGTGTGGTAAACCAGGGGTGGTGGGGATGAAAATATAGGTTCAAAATGTACTTAAGAGCCAAAGCATTTTCGGTGTGAAAATCCGCATCTGTATAAAGACATTTGCACTGTTTGTGCTCAGATTTGGGTGCTGAAAAAGCAAGCAGTTCCTCTTTGGAAAAGTCATGAGTAAGTAAATGGGAGAGGAAGTAAACCTGTAAGTACTTACAGATGTTGGAGAGTGACTGTCATTTTTCCTTAGCTTGGTGTCCAGCTAAGAATATCCACATGCCTGCTCATCATCAGAAAGCTCTTGCCATATAAGGGCTCAGTATCACTGATAAGGAAAGATGTGGCCAAGTTAATTTTGTACTCAAATTCCTGAACTGGGTGCCAGACTGAGCTGTTTCTGGATCTGTAAGTCTGATGTGATTTAAAAGCAAATGGGACTCTTCACCTGCGGTACCTGCATGCCGTTCCAGGAGCAGACCAGCCCTGTTTTTCAGAACTGAACTCAGCTTTCCAAGAGGGCTGAGAGCATGCCTTGGGGTGCCTCTGGCCAACTTTAGCACAGATGGCAGAGAGGGGCCGAGGGCACTGCATTCGGGGAGAGGTACTTAGGAACATGGCCTGTGGTCTGTTTTTGCCTGAAGTGGCTGTGTGGTTTAATGGCATGAGGGAGTTTAAAATGCATTGCCCCAGACCTGGCAAGAGGTGGCACTGGAGTAGTTGGTGATCTCGTGCCCAGGGCTGTTCATGGAGGAGGGCTCGCTCCCGGACACAAGGTGATGGGTAAGGGCAGGGTGGGGGGTGACCCCCAGCGAGGCTGCTGGACAGAGTGACCCAGATAGGTGGCCCACGTTTGTCCAAAAGGGCCCTAAGCCAGATGGAGTAGGGCCCTCTGTCCCTTCCTATGAGATCTGTCTTCTGATGTCCCAGGGGCCTCCACTGCCAATCATGGCATGGAGAATGCTCTCTGGGGCCCTCCAGCTTGCCCACCCCCAGCAGCTACAGACAGACAGACCTCTGACGCCTGGGTGCTTCGGGTGAATCAGCTGTCTCTGGAGCCACTGTCTGATTCTAGAGGACGGGCAGGCGGCAGCCTCTTAAGTACTTCCAAGAAAGACCACCCCGTATCCTGGATCCTGAGGGCCTTTCCTAAGGCTATAGTAGGAGGAGCCTGGGCTCTGTGGTCGCTCTTGGGTTTGAGTTTTGGCTCCGCCATCTACTGGCCTTTCGGCTGTGGCTAAATCACAAACCTCTCTGAGCTTCGGTTTTCTGGCCTCTGCGATGGGAATAGCATTAACAGGCTGCTGGTCGAGGGGCGCCTGGGTGGCTCAGTTGTTAAGCGTCTGCCTTCGGCTCAGGTCATGGTCCCAGGGTCCTGGGATCAAGCCCCACATCAGGCTCCCTGCTTGGCGGGAAGCATGCTTCTCCCTCTCCCACTCCCCCTGTTCGTGTTCCTTCTCTCGCTGTCTCTCTCCCTCTCTCTGTCAAATAAATAAATAAAATCTTTAAAAAAAACCCAAAAAACAAAAAAAATAGGACACTGGTTGAGATCACATCCATGAGGGGCCTATGGGCTTAAAAGACGGTTATAGCCACTCCGGGTTAAGAATGCCATTGACCCTTGAACAACACGGGTTTGAAGTGCACGAGTCCACTTATATGCAGATTTTTGGGGTGAGATATTGTACTGTCAATGTGTTTTCTCTTCCTTATGATTTTCTTTATAACATCTTCTTTTCTCTTGCTTACTTTATTGTAAGAATACAGTGAATACACATAACATACAAAATATGTGTTAATTGATTGCTTATCTTACTGGTAAGGCTTCTGGTCGACAGTAAGCTGTCAGTAAAGTTTCTGGGGAGCCTGAAGTGACATGTGGATTTTCAAGTGCACAGGTGTCCCTAACCCCTGTGTCGTTCAGGCGTCAAGTGCGTTATAAACTAATCTCTTCGTTTCCACTTGCAAAAATCATAATCATGAAATAAATACATTTCTGCTGTTGCTAAGCCTGGAGTTGGCCCATCAGAGTTGTCCACGTGAGAAGGAACTCTGTCCTGGTGGCCTCTGGTGATGTGCCTTGGGGCACGTATTTGAAGCTTCGGTTTGTTCTGTCCACATTGTGGCCATGATGTGGCCTGTCTCCGGATCAGCAGTCACATCAGCCTCAGATTATGTCCCCCCCCCCGCCCCTTCAGCTACCCTGAAGGACAAGGACATCACTGTTTCTTTGAATACCCTCTCCCCCATCACCAGTAACATTTTTGTATCCCACATTTTAAGTCAGATCATGAAAATATAGCCTCCAAATGTGACCAGCATTTAGTCGTTCTTACGTATTAAGGAACAAATAAGTAGAAACCTGATTGCATGTTGATGCTCATCCATCTTGTTGGCCATGAGCGTGGTCAGGGCTCCGTTCGCACATCACACTTGCCTCTGGTGGGACCGCTCTGCGTAGACAGGTGCGACATCGTGGCATCAGTGTTCATTTGTACCCTCACTGTCTGTACAGCAAGAAGATCAAGGCGAAAAGATCAGACCCCCCGCTTGCTGGGATGACCAGCCTGGTGTGGAGGGAGACTGGCTTCCTTTGTACCATGAAGCCACAAGAGGACCTGTCCGTTTTCGGTTTTTACTTCCTTGGGAATCAATTCAGCGAATATCTCTCAAAGCCTATTACATTAGAAACTAGAGGCCTCCTAGCTTTAGGGCTACCTAGGCTGTCATAATCGTCACCAGCTCCTTTAAAAATCACCGCCCCCCCATGAACATATGATCTTATTACAGATTCAACACAAGGCCACCAACCCCTCCTGCCCCCCATCATGTCCCCAAGCAACTCCTATGCAGAGAATCTGGAGCAGCTGCTGATGGAATATTTCTCTCTTAGTGAAAGAAGAGGAGCACCTGGGGTCCTCAGACCTGGCCTCCATTCCTGGCTGTGCCACCAGCAAGGCGCCACCTGCTCAGGGCGTAGGTCTCCCTCCGTGAAATGAGTGGCCCAGGAGGTTTCTCTGGTATTTGGTATGAACATGGAGGCATGTTTGCAAACAGATGCCTTTAGCGGTCTGAATTTCCCTGCCTTCTTCCTTCAGCAGTAAAGGTTTGGGAATGGCCTGCTCTGGGAGATGAGAGATTTTCTTTTTTTTTTTTTAACTAATTATTATTATCTTTTTTGAGATTTTCATTTTAGAAGGTTTTAGAGATCACTCCGTCTGCTTCTGCTGCTACCTGTTACCAAATAGGAAAAAAACCAACAACCCAAAGCTGAATTTTTAGGGATGTGTTGCAGGCCATAAGCAGGTATCCCCAGAAATTCGATGTGTTTACTTCTTACGGACCCACGCATCTCTCCCACCTCCCGTAAAGTAGGTGAAGCTGGGCAGGAAGGGGGTTGCCATGTGCCATATGCCAGCCCCTAGGGACCCTGATCCGGATCTGGCATGCCACAGAACACGGAGTTTTTGGGCCTTGGAGCCAGACAGCTCCGCCCCCTCTTCAACAGCTTAGCATGACCAGCTGCTGTCGGAAGGCAGTGTCCCTCCTCAGGCGCCCTCCGCCTGCTGCAGGGATCTGGGGGCTGGCTGGCTGCCCCCTTGCTCCTCTCTGCCTTCACCTCCTCCTCTGGGGCTGAGCCTCGGCCTCCCTGACTCCCTGACACCCTCTGCATGGCCTGAAGCCGGCCCTTCTTTCTGCAGGCCTCTGAGGGCCCGTGCCTTGGCCCAACCCCCACTGCCCGTCTGGCTCTTCCGGCTGAAGTGCCTTTCCCTGAGGTGATCTCAGGGTGCTCAGGAGGCTGGGGGGTCAGGTTGGAATTGCCCAGCTCGGCAAACCTTGCTAAGGTGCTGCCTCCGCTCAGCGCCCTTGGGGCTGCCTGCAAACCCCCTGCCTTTACCTCTCCCTCCGTAGGGCCCATGCCGGCCAGCCTAGATTTTTTTTTTTAAGTTTAGTATTATTTTTTTTTAGTAACCTCTACACCCAACATGAGGCTGGAACTCAATGATCCTGTGATCAAGAGTCCCACGCTCTTCTGACTGAGCCAGCCAGGCGCCCCTAGATTTTTTTGTTTTAATATTTTATTTATTTGACAGAGAGAGACAGCGAGAGAGGAAACACAAGCAGGGGGAGTGGGAGAGGGAGAAGCAGCCTTCCTGCGGGGCAGGGAGCCTGATGTGGGACCCTGGGATCATGACCTGAGCTGAAGGCAGACGCTTAACGACTGAGCCACCCAGGTGCCCCAAGATGTTTGTTTTTTAAAAATAAACTAATTAAATTGCTATAAGGTATATAACATAATATATCTGTATATTACTGCTAAAAGATCCAAACAGTGCAGAAGCAGTATTGTGATGCAGTTGGTCATATCTTTCTGGAACTTTTCCTCCAGTGTTAATTCTTCGTTAGATTTGAGTTTGGTTGGCTTCATGGTGTCCCGACACAGGACCTGTCACACGTGAGGTCAGTTCTTCCCCTTCCATGGAAGCAGCTTGGCCTTCCCTTTCTTGAGCCCTTGGCAAGAAAATAAGGAGGGAATCTGAGAGTTACTTTCTCAGTATTTTGGATTTGTTTTTTAAGGAAAGTGGAATGTGTAATTACGAGTCCCACCTTCTGTCTGGTAGAGCCCTGCAGTTTTTAGAACAGATGAGTGGGTTCACGTGGCTTTTTGTGTCCTTTCATCTGGGGTTCTGTGCCCTGGTTCTGGCCAGGAGTTGAGAACATGGCCACGAGCCCAGATCTGCTTCCACGGGCCTCGATGGGGAGGCTGCAGGGCCTCTCCCACAGGCTTCTCCTTTGGGACCAATGGTTCTTTGCCCAGAGTAGCACCTGGCCTGCTACCGCACATGGAGGATGAAGGGTGTTGGACAGGTGAGCCCTGGGAGCTCGGGCAGCCACACAAGCCCTCTCCCTCGCCCCTCTGGCGGGGGGGGGGGGGGCGGTGACCCTGGGGCTGCCACGGAATGGGTTTTGGAAAGAAGTTTAATGATTTAGTCACTGTCACTCAGGGAGGGATGAGGCAGAGCTGAGAAGCATGTTGGCAGATCTGGGGCCCTTTCGTTGACGAGAGTCACTTTCACACTCTTAAGCAAGAGTTCCCTGAATACCAGAGGAAAAAAATCCATTTTTCAAAAAAAAAATCAAATGAAGGCCAGGTCTGTTTAAGCGTCCCACTCGTTTTCTGTTTGTTTTGGTAGAAGTCTCTTCCGCCTTCCCCCCTGCTCCTGTTAGTGATGGCTTCCGCCGTGGCCTGGGGGCCAGGGCTCCTGAATTTGTACTCACGGTGGAACCTGCCCACTAGTTCAGTCCTAGCTGTTTTTCTCTTGTCGGTTTGCCGTTTTGTCCTTGCATTTATGGAAACCCTCCTAGCTCAGCAGAGTTAAATATATTGCAAGTCAGAGGGAGAAGCATCGATTCCATAAATATATAAATAAAAGTCCCTAAAAAGAAGCAGTTGGTAAAAAAATAAAAAGGCATATTTTAGTCATTCTTTTTCCTCACTTCCCTGCTTTATTTTTCAGTAAACTTCGGTTTTTAGAGCAGTTTTAGGTTAATAGCAAAACGGAGCAGAAAGTACAGAGATTTCTTGTATACTCCCTGTCCCCTAACACACACCGCCTCCCCCGCTGCCCCCCCCCGCCCCCGAGTGGTGTATCCGTTAGAGTGGATGAAGCTACACTGGCACATCAGCCTCACCCAGAGTCCAAGGCCTGCATTAGGGTGCCCTCTTGGTGTGCGCATTCAGTGGGTCTGGACAAATGCATAACGATAGTATCTACCATTAGAATAGTTCACTGCCCTAAAAATCCTCTGTGCTCTGCGTCTTCATCCCTCCCATCCCCCACCCCTGGCAACTGCTGATCTACGTATTGTCTCCACAGTTGTGCCTTTTCCAGAATGCCATATAGTCGGAGCCGTGGAGTATGTAGCCTTTTCAGATTGGCTTCTGTCAGTTCGTAGTATGCACTCTTCTGTCTTTCCAGGGCTCGATGGCTCTTTCTTTCTAATGCTGAATCATGCTCCATTGTCTGTGTCTCCCGTCGTTTATTTATCCATTCACCTGCTGAAGGACATCTCGGTTGCTTCTAAGTCTTGGCAATTACGAGTGCTGTAAACATCAGGGTTTGGGGTGGATGTAAATTTTCAACTCGTTTGGTTAAGTACCAAGGTGTGGGATTGCCTCACCTGTTCTTACTGCGCCACCGCATCTTCAAGGTAGAGACTAACACCAAACAGCTCCCCAGGAAGAATGTGCTCCGTGCTGGATGGGCGGGGGAGTCCGAGGCACCTGACATCACTAGAGGGTCGGACAGTCAGCAACACAGGGGCCTTTCTCTCCCCTTCCCCAGGCTCTGCTGTCTGAGCCTGGTTTCTCTTACTTACAGTATTCACAATTTAAATTTCTTACCTTTTTTTTTTTTTTTAAAGATTTTATTTGAGAGAGAGAGAGAGAGAGAGAGAGCACTAGCCAGGGGGAGGGGGAGGGCAGAGGCAGAAGGAGAAGCAGACTCCTTGCTGACGTGGGGCTTGATCCCAGGACCCTGGGATCACGACCTGAGCTGAAGGTCGTGAGCTGAAGGCAGATGCTTCACCAACTGAGCCACCAGGCACCCCTTAAATTTCTGACCTTTAAGTCAAGATGCCACCATCTGTCAACTGGAAAGTCCTGTAATTTATGGACTTCAGGAGTACAGTGACAACTTAGGGTTCCAGTGAGCACCTTGCATTGTTCCAGGAGCCTGACACTGCTTCTGAATTACTCAGATCTATGGCTGGGAGTGCTCCATGGTTGGGATTCCAACTGTTGTCAGCACTGAAATTTAGCAAACCGCACACTGTGTTCCGACATTCTGAGCACGTTGTGACCCTAGCAGGTAAGAACGTTGACTGTTCACGGTCGCATACTTATTGTAGTTCGGCAGCAGTGTTGGGAGAAATGCAACTACGGCTGTCTTGTATGTAATCTTTGAATGGTGGGAGGAGTAAAGAAATAAACGTTTTGGGGCGCCTGGGCAGCTCCGTCAGTGAAGCGCCTGCCTTCGGCTCAGGTCACAATCCCAGGGTCCTGGGATGGAGCCCCTATCGGGCTCCCTGCTCAGCAGGAAGCCTGCTTCTCCCTCTCCCTCTGCCTCTCCTCACTGCTCGTTCTCTCTCTCTCACAAATAAATAAGATCTTAAAAAAAAAAACAAAACGATTTTAAATGTGCTTCTCCTTATGCTGGAGCCTTGCAGCCTATTAGGAGACTGCGAATCCGCCTTGGCGGGTTATACTAATGCACAGAGCCGTGATCTTGCCCGCTCCAAAGTGGGGGAGAGTTGGCCCTGAAAACCTGGGGCTTCTCGTGAGAGCAGCCTGAACACTGCGTTGCTTTTCGTAGGAGTCCGTGTTTGGGGATGACGGGAGCCATCGAGCAGTATTGACCGAGGGCGCCTCTGCACGGGGGTTGGTTGGGCCGGACAGGCAGAGGTGGGTCCACGGGCGCAGGCAGCCCCAGTGTGGCCGTGTGGCCCCGTGCTCACTGCGTGCAGAGGGAGGGGGGGGTCTGGCGTCGGGTGAGGGGCTGAGCTAGGGAAGCTGCCCAGAGGAAGGGCTACATCAGAATCACCCAGGGGGCTGTTGGTGCTGTGAAGCTAGGTCCGGTGGGGCCCACGGGTTCTGCCTGTTACCACCGCAGCCCAGGTGTTGCCGATGTACGGGCCCTCCCGAGAGAGCCTTGAGCCTGGTGTCCGGGAGCGGTGCCTGCGTGCACCCTGCACCAGTAAGCGCCCGGGAAGGGGCCGTTCCCGTTGAATACCTGGGACAGGTGTGCCACAGAGAGGGCATCCACAGGGTAGGTACGGTTTGTTCAGGCCAAGGTGGCGGGCGGGCCCGCAGCCTTCGGAGAGGCCCGGAGTGTAGGCTGGCCTTCCCACACGCTGCGGGGTCTCCCAGGGAAGTGCCTCAAATGTTGGCTGCTAGTGGCCTGGCTTTGGGTAGTGGGAGGTCAGAGGTCACCTCAGAAAGCCCATGCCTCTGGGTTGGCTTCTTTTCTGGGGCAGACCTGTGGGGGACCTATGGGGCAGACAGTGCTGTCCACGGGGGCTCTCGGTCCCCACTTGAGACGCAACCAAAAAATTCACTGGCTGGGCCTTGAAAGCGGAAAGAAAGTTATAAAAGAATAAATGCTCAGTAGTCTCCAATCCAGTTCATGAAGAGGGAAGGTTAGTATTTGTTAAGTTTCACCATCTTTGAAATCAATTTGAAGTCCAGAGTTTCTCACTTTAGACTAAGTTTGGAAGAGTCATGACTGGTACAGAGGAACCGTAACCCATTATAGAGGAAGTTGCTTGTAACTAAATAATTTCAAAAGCAAAATGACCGAAATCACTTTAAAATTTAATTGCAACATTTACATGTAATGCCGAATGTGGTGAATTTCGGTGTGTTCGATACTGGTCGCAGCCCTGGGTAACTGTTGAACATCTGGTTCCGGGGAGTGAGGCGAGCAGCCCTGACGGGGATCACTAGCTGATTACCTAGGGGCCCGTGGAGGAGCAGTTCTAGGTTCTCAGAAAACCCGAGCGGCAAACCCCTACCTTCACACGTGCCCAGCTTCCCCCCCTGTCAACATCGACTCCCAGAGTGGGACCTTTGTTACGGGGGATGAACCCGACTTTGACACATGGCTATTGCCCAAAGTCCATGGCTGACACTGGGGTTTACTCTTGATGTTGTACGTTCTGTGGGTTTTGAGAAAAGTGTCCATCACTACAGGAGGGTACAGAGTATTTTCATTGTCCTGAAATCCTCTGTGCTCTGCCCTCCCTTCAACTCTGGCAACCGCTGATCTTTGTACGGTCTCTATAATTTTGCCTTTTTCAGAATGTCGTACAGTTGGGCTCATGCAGTGTGTTGCCTTTTCAGATTCCTTTATTGTGGGAAAATATATATAACATGATATGTACCATTCTAAGCAGTCTTTTTTTTTTTTAAAGATTTTATTTATCCATTTATTTGACAGAGAGAGAGACAGCGAGAGAGGGAACACAAGCAGGGGAAGTGGGCGAGGGAGAAGCAGGCTTCCCGCGGAGCAGGGAATCCGAAGCGGACTCGATCCCAGGACCCTGGGACCATGACCCGAGCCGAAGGCAGACGCTCAACGACTGAGCCAGCCAGGTGCCCCCCATTCTAAGCATTCTTAAGTAGACATCTAGTACATTCCCACTGCTGTGCAGCCATTACCATTGTCCGTTTCTAGAACTTTTCCATCACCTCAGCCGGAAACTCTGAATCCATTACACAGTAACTTCCCATTTCTCCCTCCCTGGTAAGCTCTATTCTGCTTTCTGTCTCCATGAATTTGCCTTAGTCTAGGCACCTCGGATAAGTGGAATCACATAATATTTGCCCGTTAGTGGCTGGCGTATTCATTTAGCATGATGTCCTCAAGGTTCATTCCGGTTGTAGCTGCTGTCAGAATTCCCTTCCTTTTGAAGGCTGAGTAGGAGTCTGTTGTATGGATTTGCCACTTTTGTTTATTCATCTGTTGATGGATGCCAGTGTCATTTTCACGTCTCTTCCAGTGCCGGCTTTCACTTCATATGGCTGCAGGTCCAGGAATGGAATTTCTGGATCAAATGGCAATTCTGTGTTTAATTTTTTTTTGAGAAAATGCCACCCTGTTTCCCACATTCCCACCAGCCCCGCAGGAGGGCTCCAGGGGCTCCGATTTCCCCACATCCCTGCATAATAATAACTACCCTTGTGGGTATGGAGTGTATTACTTTTGTTCTTAAGACAATGTGTGTGTGTGTGTGTGTGTGTGTGTGTGTGTGTGTGTGTGTGTTTTAAAGATTTTATTTATTTATTTTGTTTGGGTGGGGGAGAGGGAGAGAGAGAATCTCAAGCAGATTCTGTGCTCAATGCACAGCCCCATGCGGGACTTGATCTCACGACCCTGAGATCATGACCTGAGCTGAAACCAAGAGTCTTAACCAACTGAGCCACCCAGGCGCCCCTAATGCAGTGTGTTTTAGTTGTGCTTATGTAACTTAATTTCTAACAATGGCTGTGTTTAACAGCAGGTTCAAAAAATGCCTAAACATTTCACAGTCCGCTTCCGAGAGTTGGTGCGAGCCCGATGCAGCACACCACTGGCTGCAGCCCCCCGCAGAAGTACAAATTTCTGGGCCCCCAGAGATCTGAGAACACTCGGGCATCCGTTCTTTACCAAACAGTAAAGTAAATGCTGGAGATTTTGTGCGAATATGCATTCTGGTACTAGGGGCAGAGAACAGACTTTTTTTTTTTTCTTTTTTAAGTACTTTTTCTGCTAGGAGGTGAACATATTTGTGTTGGGTGACCATTTTCCAGCAAGAGGGAGTCAAGGTGTCCGGAATGTTAGAGGAAAGAAGACGTGGTGCCTGTCCACGCTGGAGTCCTTGGAGCCAGGGAAGAGCACTCCCCCATGCTGCGCTGGCCTCTGCTGCTTTCCAGGGGCTGTGTGTCCTGTGACTCTGCTTTTTGTCCTGCTCTGTTGGGATCTAGTGACTTCTCGGCTTCTTTCTGTGCTGGGCTCCAGAGAACAAATAATTTCCAGAGAGGTGCAGCATTGTCTCTGGTAGAGACGTCCCTTATGGAGAGGAGTTTGACTGGGAGGACTCTTGACCGAATCAGAGCCCACTCCCTGACATCCTATGGTCTCAGTAGCAGATGTGTTTTGGTGCCTCGACAGTTTCAGATCGTGGGCACCAGGACGGCAGGTGGGGGAGCCTTTCAGACCACCCTACAGAAAGCAGATGTGAGCATCCACAAGCATGTGCCTGGCCACGTTTTGGTTGCCTGCCGGTCATTGTGGGAGAAGGAGAAAGAGCACACTGTGTGTGCACGCTCTGCCACTTTGCAGTTCTGGTCCCAGTTTGCCTGCAGCTGCCTGGAGAGCCTGTTCCCAACGCTGGGGTGTGTGGCCACGGCTGACATCAGCACTCCAATAACATTTTTGCTTGGCATGTTTATTTTTGTTAAGCGTTTTATTATTTTTTATGAGCTCAGAATTGCAGAAATCTAAGGAATTTGCCCCTTGACTGAGTTTCTTGCTGGAGCAAACAAAAGACTATTGACTTGACACCAAGTTGGGGAGAAATCACAGTGTGACCCTCTCTCTGTTGGCGACCCCCTTGGAATGTTAGCGACTGTGGGTTGCCACCGCTGGTGACGTGCTCCAGGCTCAGTCTCTGGTCCTCTGGGTCTCACACTCATTTTCCTTGCAAAGCCAAAAGCCTTAATTTAATTTTTGCCGATTTCAGCCGTATAACTAATATTTAAGGACAGATCATATCACATGATAAGGGGATCCAGCTCCAGTGTGCCGTGGCCACTGGGTCTGCCCCCTTCCCTGTCTCCACCTGCCCAGTTAATCTCCACACACCTCTTCTGCCCACTGAGGTGGCCACTGGGCTGTCCCATGTCTGGATAGAAGGAGCACAGGGGCGCCTGGGTGGCCCAGTCAGTTAAGGTCATGATCTCAGGGTCCTGGGCTCGAGCCCCATGTCGGGCTCCCTGTTCAGTGGGAAGTCTGCTTCTCCCTCTCTCTCTGCTTCTCCCCTTGCTTGTGTGCATGCGTGCTCTCTCTTTTCAATAAATTAATAAAATATTTTTTTTGTTTCTTTTTTTAAATGTTTTTTTTTAAGATTTTATTTATTTGAGAGAGAGAGAATGAGAGATAGAGAGCACTAGAGGGAAGAGGGTCAGAGGGAGAAGCAGACTCCCTGCTGAGCAAGGAACCCGATGTGGGACTCGATCCCGGGACTCCAGGATCATGACCTGAGCCGAAGGCAGTCGCTCAACCAACTGAGCCACCCGGGCGCCCTGTTTCTTTTTTTTTTTAAAGATTTTATTTATCTGACAGAGACAGCAAGAGAGGGAACACAAGCAAGGCGAGTGGGAGAGGGGGAAACAGGCTTCCTGTGGAGCAGGTAGCCGGATTCGAGGCTCCATCCCAGGACCCTGGGATCGTGACCTGAGCCGAAGGCAGACACTTAACGACTGAGCCACCCAGGCGCCCCAATACAATCTTTTTTAAGAGGGCACATTTGCCAGTTGATTTCCCTTTACTTTTTCCCCACAGATCCAAATCTAGAATAAATGATACATATATGTCATTAGGCTCCCTCACTTTCCCCACGTGGGAACAAAGTCCTTCTTGTTTTATGATTCTGAGAGGAACTTAGAGGGCCCTGAGCTCATAGAGTTTTAGAGACTCTCAGGTCATTTAGCCTGGCGCTCTGCCCCCACGTCCCCCAGCACACACACGGCCCGGACAGGACCCAGGAGCCCCCACAGCTGAGGCTGGGCCGATGGCCTCCCTCTTGTCACAAGGGCTCCTTGGCTCACATTCCTGCAGGCAGCCCACATCCCTTCCATTTTTGGAGGGACAGAGATTGTAAATTGAGAAGTACCTTGGGTTTAGCTGGAATTCCTAACGGGAGGGTGATGGCCCACATTCCCTCTCGTTTGTAGGGTTTCCAAGCAGCCAGGAGCAAAGGGGCCGAGGCAGGCAAGTTCAAAGGCTAAGGTGGGGCCTGCGTGGGCTCTGAGAGCCGGCCTTCTGCAGCCCCGGGTGCCTTACAGAGGAGGGCAGAGCCTGATCCCCTGCCTCTGGGGACGGGGAGCACCTCTGAAGGGAGGACCTCACTTCCCCGGGCTGCTCTGTGGAAGGACCGTCTCAGTTCAAAATACCTTAACCCGTGTTCAGTCCATGTCGTCCAGTATGTCCCAACTGTGGGTTCAGAAAATATCCCCAGTAGAAGCGAGGCACAGCTGAGAGACATTTGCTGGTACAGGGCGACGGCTGGGGGCTCGGAGTTGGTAGCCAAGAAGAGGCGATTTTCCCCGTCATCGTTCAGGCCAGTGAGCACAAGGTAGCAGAGCGGCGGTCAGATGCCTGGTTACCATTGGAAGGGCTCTTCCCATCGCGTTCTGGCGCGATGTTAGAGCTCTCGCTCTAAGTGGGCACTAGCATTAAATGGCTGTTCTTCAGTGACTTCACCAGCAGCACCTTTTAGATCTCTGGGGGGCTCGCGGAGCGGGGGGGGGCTCAGCTGCCTTGGCATTGGCTGGAGGATTACCACCTGACCTTCTCTTCGTTCCTTCACTTAACCGTCACCACAGCCCTGCAAGGGAAGCACGATTCTCCTCTTACAGATCAGGGAAACTGAGGCTCGGAGGGCTGCGTCCTCCTCCCATGAGGGCCTCCCGTGCAGTCGCTGGTAGAGCTGAGGCCCGGGCCTGGAAAGCCCCTTTCCCTTTCTGCTCACATCCCCGCCATCAAGTCCCTGCGGGGCCTCCCACACGGTCATTGAGCGTCCTTCTGGCTGGGACGCCTCCGTTGGAAAGGTGAGGGCGAAGCCAGACTGAGGAGGTCAGCACATTCTATGCGGAGCAAGCATCAGGCTTGCTCCGAGCCAGGAGCCGGGATGAGTTCTAAGTTCGGGTTCCCCCGTGGCCTTGGGTGGATGTTTGTATGGGGTATGTTTGGGTTTGGGTTTCACATTTATTCTTGAATTTTTATTTCAGGACATAACTTGGCAAGATGAGCACTCTGCCCCTTTCTCCTGGGAAACAAGGGTAAGTTGGATTAAATTTAGATTTGTTTGTCCTTTTAAAAAGGAATTGCGTGGTTCTTTTTCTTGCAGCACTTGATGGACTTCTGAGTTTACTTCTGAGTTTACTGTCATTATCATCATCATCATCATTATTGATTATTATTATTGCCAGAGTTGCATAACAGTATCAAGCTTGACTGATTTTAATTCATTTCCCTTAGCCTCCCTAGTTGCAAAGGTGCAGAAGGACCAAAAGGCAGGCGTCTGTCACCCAAGGAAAAGAAGGAAAAAGACCACAATTCTAGAACATGCCCTGCTGTCGGAGGGCTCTTCCCGTAATAGGGGGGATGAAGACAGCAGTGTACCTGGAATAGGGCTTCAACTTGAGGTCAGATTAGGGGTTTGAAGGGCCAAGGCTTGCACTTGGTTTTCCACTGAGCCCACATCGTTCGTCCCGGCGGAAGTGGGCATCCGGGGGGCCTGTGGGGACGGTGGGTCCGAGTGAGGGCAAAGCAGTGAGGGGGTCTGCAAGACACCTGAGACGCCCTCACATGGGGGCCTTTGTCTTAAAATGAAATATTTGACAAGGTTCAGATGGATGAGGGCCGTGCTTGGTGAGTAACTGCTGATGGCACCAAGTGACCCGAGCTGTCCTGGGGACGGGGAAGGGCATGACGTGGTCCTCACGGGAGAGCTGGGAGGTGGCTTTGAGAGAATGCGGCATTAATGCAGATGCACATGTTTATCTGGCGGGCACGGATTCCTCCTGCCTCCAGTGTGCCGTCACGTGGGGTCCTGAACACCCTACAGTGAAGATGCAAACACCTTGTTGCACACGTGTCATTTTTTATCTGGGTCTGTGCAGAGGGCAGGGTGAGAGAAATGGTGTGCCCGGAAGCTGGGGTTTCCCTGGGGATCTGGATGCTGCTGAAGGTTATCAAGGAAATATAGGAGCCCCTACAACCAACAAGGACCGCCCCCATCCCCAGTCTAGCCACCCCGGAAGGGAAGCTGTGGGTGGGTAGGGAGAACGTCAGCATGCTGGCGGTCAGCAGGGGCCTCAGGCTTCTTAGATGGGCTGCCAGAGGGTAACTGAGAAGCACTAACCCTGTAGGTGATCCCTAGTGGTAAGAGGCAGATAGACCCTCTGCAGGTTGGGACCGAGCAGGCTGGGATGCAGTGTACCAGAAAGTGGCACAGATTTTCCTGGCCTGGGTCCTCTGTTTGATGGTATCACAGTGATAAAGCCACGGAGGTCAAAAGAGTTAGAACGTCCTAAGCCCTGAATCCATCTTGTGCCCCGTGAGAATATCTGCTCTATTAAGAATTTACCTTGTGAAATGTTCCTGGAGCTGCTATTTGTGAGGTGGGACATTCCATCTATTATTAACTTTCTGCAGATGACATTCCGGGACAAGGATGGGCAGTGGCTGGGGTGGGTGCCGAGACGGGGCTCAGCCACTTGGGGCCAGCTTTGGGCACAGGTGTCTCTAGAACAAGGACAGCTAACAGGATCAAGGATCACACCTGTGCTGGTGCTAGGTGTCTGCGGTTGCGAACCGCATCCCTTAGGGACCGGGTCAGTTGAGAAGCCTCCAGAAGTTAATAGGTGTTGCCCACTTAGCAGAGAACCAACTTACTTCACCAACTGGCGGGCTCACTCGGGGTCCTCACCTTTTAGGTTGATCTCTTGAGGTCGGACTTACGTAGTTGAGAGTTAGAACCTTGTAGAGGCAAAATAGCATTCGAGAGAGCAGAGAGGCTTGTCCCTAGTCTGTCTTTACAAGTCAAGGTCGAGTTCTAGAAGGAACCACCGCTCGCCTCCCCAGCCGTGACTCAGAGTGCCCTGCCTCCCTGGCTCTGTCACACTCTGCCCGAGGACCTCCAGACTGGTGAGAACCTCTTTGGAGAGCTGCAAACAGGAGGTGGCTTTAGGCAGGGCGGGGCGGCCCTGATGTCCAGGTGCAGGATTCGGGGCCAGACACGGATTCTTGCTGTCCCCCGTTTGACTCCTTCGCCTCTGCGTCGGTTATCTGTTGATGCATAACAGACCACCCCACAGCTTCATGATTCTGGGGCTCAGCGGTGTGGGCAGGGCTCAGCAGCTGTTCTTCTGCTGGCCTTGGCTGGGATGGCTCACCGGTCACCTGACGGCGTCTGGTGGGAGCTGGCAGCTCTAGGATAACCTCCCTTCTCTGTGCAGCTGGTACTGGCTGTCGACGGGGCCCCGAGTTGCCAGCGAGCCAGCCTGGGCTGCTTCATGTGGTGGTGGGGGAGTCCCCTGGGGCGAGGGCAGAAGCCTGCAGGGCTTCCTGAGGCTTAGGCTGGGAGATCGCCCTGTGTCCCTTCTGCTTTGTTCTGCTGGTCATATCGAGGCACGGTCCAGCCTGCATTCAAGGTGTGAGGAAATGGATCGCAGCTCTTGATGGTGAGTTGCAGAGAATTTGTAGCTGTTTATTTATTATTTTAACAGTTTTTGAATTTGAGTGTAGTTGACATGTAGGCATTTTCCAGCTAGGATTTTATACCCTGGCAGCCGTGACACTGGGTCCTTTCATTCAGTTGTTGATCCATTGTCTATTTTTTTATTTTTAATTTTTAATTGTAAACTACACAGAACATTTACCATCTTAGCCATTTTTTGGTGGACAGTTCCGTGGCATTAAGTACACTCACATTGTCGTGCAACTATCACCACCCTCTAGCCACGGAACGCTTCCGTCTTGCAAAAGTGAAACTCTGTCCCCTTTAAGCAGCCCCTCTTCCCTCCCCCAGCCCCTGGCAGCCTCCGTTCTCCAGTCTCTATGACATCATTCATTGATTTTTCTGAAATTCAGAGGACATTTATTATACATCTCATCTTTGTCAGACATCTACTTAAGGCTCAGAGACGAGTAAACACTTCTGCACTCAAAAAACAGTCCAGTGAGTGGATGGCTTCCTTTGGTGGCAAAACTCATGCAGGAGAAAAGCTTTAGCAACACATTCCTTCTGTCATTTTTCCCCATTCCCGTAACATGTATGTGTACACGTGTTGGTAGATACAAGCTCCTGCCTTCCTCTGTCTATTCAGTTCAACCGTCTTTCCTCCCTCCCTCCCAGCCTCCCTTCCTAAGATTTATTTATTTTTGAGAGAGAGCACACACGCGCTTGAGCAGAGGGAAGGGCAGAGGCCAGGGGAGGGGAAGAAGCAGGTTCCCTGCTGAACCGAGGCCCACGGTGGGGCTCGATCCCACAACCCTGAGATCGTGACCTGAGCTGACGTCAAGAGTCAGACACTCAACCCGCTGAGCCAGCCGTGTGCTCCCAGTTCATCGGACGTTCAGTGTGTGCCTGCTAAGTGCCGAGCTCTTCTTCTGCTCTGACTTCTTAGCCCCCGAGAGATCAACTGAGGCCAGGGTACGCCTGACCCAAGGTCATGACTGTTGGCAGAACCGCGAATGCCAGGGATTTGGGGGCTCTTGGCTGATTCTTGTACCTCTGTGTGGGCTCCTTCCTTTAGGCCAGCTCACGGTGGTCCCACCTACAGACAATGAGCTGGCACTGTGCTTGGGACCTGGGGCCGCTGCCCCAGCGAGACGCAGCAGCTCTGATCAGGAGAGCCCCCGAGGGCTCTGTAACAGCCGTTCACCCACTTCTCCTCCGAATCCTGCTTTGTTTTCCAGCCCATCCCTCCCCACCTGGGTCACCTCCGTCGGAGGCTGACCTGCCCGGAGCCCCTGTCTCTCTGCCCTCTTCCATCACGGGAGGGAGGCTCAGAGGGACAGCTGCCCACCCCAGCTGGGGGGGAGTGGTGGTCATCTTTCCCACTCATCTATCAGCTTAGTGGGTGAGCTGGGGGGGGGGGGGCGCGCGGTGCCTGTGGGCCCCACGGTGGATTCCTCTCTCATGCTACTGATGTTTCAAGAGGAAAAAACTCAGCACTTGGAATGCTCCAGAGAGGGAGGCAGGGAGCAGGGAGGATTCTTGACATTCCCCAGTGGGTCTGGGCTGGGGAATTTAGAGGAGATGCCTGCAGAGGCAGGTCAGGCCCTGGCTCTCACTGGGTCACTGGGCTCTAGGGACACCCTCCCCCCCAACTGTGCCTCCCCTTTCCCTGCCTGGGCTGTCTGGCTTCTTTCTGTCCCTCTTGTCCTCCTCCCAGTGTGCACTGCCTATTTGGGGATGGCAAGTTGGCTGGTGGGGATCGGTTCCTTGATTCCTTTCATATGACAAGGTCTCTGAGGGCCAATATAGACCATTCCCAGAGTAGGGAGGCCTTCCAGCCCCTTCCAGCCCCTTCCAGCCCCTTCCTTGGGAAGAAGAGTAAGCACTTTTGAGCCTTTGTGTTGAATTTTTGAAAAATCAACGAATGACACACCTCCTGTGCACTGTGCCCTGAGTCAGGCATTGGCACACACGTCAAATTCTTCCAGCCCTGGGAGTTGGTGTCACTGGTCCTGCTGTGGGTCAGGATTCTGGTAGGGGCTCAGAGAAGACAGTAACTGGCAGGCAGCTTGAATCAACGGAGAGAGAGTGGAGCTCGGGTCTGGCCGGCTTGCAGGTGGCTCCTGCCCGTGGTGGGACAGAAGCGCATTCCGTCAGAATGTTCTGTGCATGGGGAAGGCCCTGGCTTCCAAACTATGGCTCTGCTTGGCTGTCTCTCCTCACTGCTGGCCAGAGTTGGAGAAGCACGGTCACACAGAGCCACCCCATGCCCCGATCACCGCCTAACTCCTCCTCACCCCCCACCCCCTGTGTTGTCCCTAGCTCACCTTCCCAAGACCCAGAGCTGATCCCTGTGGCGCCCTGACCTTTCCCAGGTCTCTGTGTGGAGTGATGTGTCTGTTCCCTCAGCCCAGCGGCCCCAGCCCTGTGCCTCTGGCCCCTGGGGTCTTTCCTGCTCCTATGGCCTATGCCCCTCAGCCCTGTCCCCCAGGCACTGTGCTCTCCTGCCTCAGCTCAACCCCCACCCCAACCATTTGTGACGATCCAGCCTGGTCTCCAGACCTGCTGCAAACTCAGGTTCCTACAAATTTCCCCATCATAGTGGTGGTGAGCGGCTCCCATGCCCGCATGTGTGCTGAGCACCCTTGGTGCCTTCCCACGTGTGAGCCTCCCTGCAACCCTGTTTTACAGATGAGGAAATCAAGGCGTGAGGCGAGGGGTGTGGACTAGGCGTCCGAACCCGTGTGCATCACTTGTGTTGTAGCCCCCACACTGCCTCTTCAATAAAACACAGCATAACTGTTGTCCCCGTGAGAGAACAAGCCCCTGGAGGGCAGAGGCCACGATTCGTCCCTGAACCTTATAACCTCGGCCCCTGGGGCCCCTGTGCACCCACCACCTGTTGGGCCTCCGTGGGGTTTTCCCCAGGCTCCCTCTCCCAGACATACGGTCACTGTGGACCCGAGCAGGATCCTTCCACGTGTCTGTAGGTCCCCCTTGCTCCCTGGGAAGAGTATAGGAGGATGTTACTTAGCCCCTGGTCCAAGCCGGTGCCTTGGGATCGAGGGCAGGGAGCCCACCGGGCCCTGCCACCCCCCGCTTGCCTGGAGGGTCTGACATTCCCAGTGTCCGGTGGCCAAGTCATGCTGTGTCTTTCCTCTCAGGCTGTCACTTCTACGAGTTTTGTGATTCAAAAAGGTTTGCGTATCTTCCCCTTCGCGTCCTTTTTTGGAGGAGGAAGTGGGGAGATTAGATGCTAAATGGGTTGTGGATTTATTCAGATTTGCTCCAGTAAACTATTACATTTCCTGACAACGTTTCTGTAGGCTTTGTCTCAACAATTTAGATGTGTCGGAAGCTGCCAAGCCAAACAGTTAGTTTTGGCGGCCTGCACTCCCCCTTTACTGAAATATTACACATTCCTGTCCAGTGAGTGGGGTGTAAAAATAGATACTGGGCTCGGTTGTGGTCTTTCTGTTTTTAGAACGGACGTGGCCAGCTGAGACCCAGTTCCCCACACGGGGTGAGTGACGCCCAGTCCCCGCTTGGCGCGTCCGCCCCAGGGCTTCGGCTGGTGCCGGGGACGCTGGGGTGGGCTGTCGCCATGACTCCCCCACGTCCCCGTCTCAAGGATTGTGTGAGACTGCGGAGTCGGATTCCCCCCACCCCGACTTCCTGTCTGAGCCCTCCGCGGCCCTTCACACACAGCGCCCTTCTGCTGGGCCCCAGCTCAGTGTCGCTCAGCGCCGGGGGATGGGGCTGGCACCACCTCCCTTCCCAAGAGCGCTTTCAGCCTTTTTTCTAGAAAGGAGAAAACGGGATCTGGACCTCCATTGTCTTTTCACTTTGCAGTGCTCAGTGCAGGGTCCAGAAGTGGCCCCCCACTAGACCTGTCGGTTCGTGAGGCAGGGCTGTCCCCATCCCCGCTCACTGATCTCTCCCAGAGTCAGAAGGGCACCCCTCACACCCGTCTCTCAGGGCCTCTGGTGTGACGTGACCTTCACGGACATGGTGGCTGGCCAGGGGGATGGAGTCTCCACAGTCCCAGAACCGTGGGACGGGACAGTGGCTTGGCCATAATACTTGTAGGGAGCTTTGCAGCCCCGACTCCGTGGCCTGACACTGGGCACTCAACATGGGGGCTCCCAAGCAGCATTCGCTCCGGCTCTGCTATTCCGGCATAGACGCTACCTGCAGCTCTGGGCAACAGGCACCACAGCCCGTGCCCCTGGCGACCAGAGGAAGGCATGAGAGGATCCAGAGCCCGGAGGGGACCCACTGGGACTATTGCTGACGCCCCACGCAGGACTGAGAAGGGCAAAGGAGCTTGTGTTTACTGAGCACTTACTGTGCACCAGGTGCTCGTCTAAGATGCAAACCCTCACGGGCATCTGCTTGTTTAATCTCCCTGGCAGTCTAGCAAGGCAAGGATGGTGATTTTCCCCTTTTTACCGATAAAGAAAAAAGCCCGGGTTCAGGGTTAGGGAGCTGGCGGGTGGTTTTGGCGTTTCCTGAGGAGGAGCAGGTTGGAGGGCAGGTGACCGCTTTAGGATGGGGGTGGGGGGGTGGGCAGTGCCCGTCAGCGTCTTGGTTGGGTGTCCGGCCACAGCACGACTTTGGAGTCCAGAGGCATTGTTCCCTCTGTCTCGGAGCCCCATTGACAACTAAGCCCCAGGGCAGGATGAGCAACCCCGGAGGGGGACCCGGTCCTGGGAGGAACGGCCGTGTTCTCCCCTACACCCCGATCCGCTCCAGTCTCGCTGGAGTCCCTGGAGTTTTGGAGTCAAGTGAGATGAGGTCTGGACTGGCGGGGGGCGGGGGGAGACCCTTTGCTCCTTTCCTCTTTTCCGCCCTGCCCCTTCCCAACAGATGCGGGTTTGGAATATAAACAAGGAACCTTTTTCCCGCTGGGTGAAGACCCAGCCCCAGGGCCGTTGATCAGGGAGGACTGTTTTTTAGAAGGAGAATGTAGTCCTGTTTTCTTTGCAAAACTAAAAACAATGTATACCCAGGAAAAAAGGCTTGGAAGCAAATGTGCTAGAAGTTTTTTTTTCCTCTATGTTGTTTTCCCCATTTCGCCCCCAAACCCCTAAACCAAGCAGCCGCTAATGTCAGCATAGCCATCTCTTCTGACCAGACGACACTGTCCCCTGAGGAGTGCCACATGGCCTCCGATTGCCCAAGGAGCCGCGGCACAGCCTCCGTGGTTTCAGTCTGTTCAGGGCTGTCGCGTCCGGCCACTGCTGCTTGGGGGCCCTGCCAGCGATGGCCCAAAGCAGTCTGAGAACCACTGGGACCGCCTCCTCTCCGCAGCACCCCTGGCTCAGTCCATGGCTGCCCTCCACGTCCACAAGTGCTCAGCCTGGCCTTCCAGAGGCTTCTGAGCAGAGATCCCACTGGAGAAATTGCTGATCCTAAAAAAGCTGGGGCTTGACAAAGTGCTCAGTTTTAAGTGCCTTCCTTACATTGCAATTTCCAGATCAAAGTCAGCTCCGTTCTAAGCCTTGGTCTCCACTTCCGTGGTATCTTTAGCAACTTGCTTATTTAAAGAAAGCAGCGTCTCTTATGCCCGCGATCCCCTTGTGTTCTGTTGTGGAATCTGGAAATATACAGAGTACTGAGAGTGGCTCATTCAGAAACAGCCCTTTAAAAATCAAATCAGATCATTAACGTACTTACCCAAATCCTGCCATGTACAGGATGTTCTGGTGTTTATGTGGATGTCGTCCCTGGTGGCCAGTGGTTTTTATACGTGGCCTGATGCCCAGCACAGCTTCAGGCCTGGAATCACTGGATCTAGTGGAAATCCAGCTGCATCTAATGGGCTAGTGACCTAGGACAGTTTGCTTGAATTGCTCCAGATCTCCATTTCCTCATTTGTAAGAGCGAACATTTTTTTATAAAACCCGGCCCAGCAGCAAGGGAAAGTGCCCGATGCGTGAGATGCACTCAGGATGCCACGGTCCGCGGAGACGGACCTATGATGTCTTCTCCCTGGTGTTGTCTTTACAACAGCGAGCAGACTGTGCCCGGGATTTGAACTTAGTGTCTCGTGCTCCCATCCCATCCTGTCTTCTGAGCCTTGAGGAGAGACCTCCGGCCGTCAGGGTCCAGGCTTTAGGAGAAGTCTCGGGCTGAGAGCACGTCCCGCTCTCTGGGTTCAGGGCCTGCAGTTTGCTCGGGAAAAGCCACGTTTTCATCCTCCTCTAACACGTCTTTGCCCATCGGTGAGTCTGGGCAAGCGCTCTGTGTAAAACGGAGTGAAGGAATATGCATTAAAGTCATAAAGAACCATGTTTTGTATATTAAGTTAGCACAGTTTTTAAATTATACTGTTTCCTCGTGGAAACAGTAACTGAAAATACACTCTGCTCTCTCGCTGGTGGTGTTAGAAAATGGGGCAGCTCTGGAGAACAGATCGGCTAGTATGCATCTAGAACCATAAAAAAGGAAAGGTTTTAAACTTTGCATTTTGACATTTCACTTCTGGAAGGATACCTGAAGAAATTAGTTCCACACAGGGAAGAGCTGTATGCAGGAAGACGGTGGCGGCAGCCTTAATTAGAACAGCACAGAGTAGAAACAGCCGATTATTTGTTAGGAAGATGATGGGTTAAGGCGCTGGTGGGACAGCTCCTCCCTATGAACTAGCTTGTACCCAGGACAGGTGATTGTTCTAAAGACCATGTAACACCATGGATGGTGCTTAGGACTAAGTGAAAAAAACAATACCCCAAATTATTTACTGATTTATTTGGTTCTTTAGAGAGAGAGGGGAGAAGGGGGCGGGAGGGGCAGAGGGAGAGAGAGAATCTTGAGCAGACTCCATGCTCAGTGTGGAGCCTGACACAGGCCTGGATCCCTAGCATTGTGACCTGTGACCTGAGCCGAAATCAAGGGTCGGATGCTCGACCAACTACACCACCGAGGCCCCCCAGCATTACTCCAAATTATATGCCTAACAGAATAGCAACCTCGTAAAATATGTGTATGAAAACAGCGACACAAAAATACAAAGGTAGTGGTTACGGAAGAAGGAAAGCTAATGAATGACTTCTTTTCTAATTCCCAAACTCTCTGTATTGTAGTTTTATTACTTTTCTTTAAAAAAGAAGAAGAAGGGGGTCTGAGGGAGAGGTAGGAGAGGAACGTTCAAGAGGGGTGGTAGAAGTGGTTGCAGCCACGCATCGCTTGCCGTGCAGAGCCTGGGAGACGGCATCCCCCAGCGTGCTCTGCGCTGGAGCAGGGACCGAGGTGTCCTTCCCTGTCCCGATGTGTCCTCCGGCACAGCACAGCGCTGGCCTTCTTGGAGGTCGCCGCGCTGAGCAGCCTGAGATCGAGCAAAGCATTTCTGGGACACTCGGGCGTGGTGTGGGTCCTGCGCTGGCCTTGGAGCCCGCAGTCTCCCGTGGGGGACGGCATCTGGGCTTCGGGACTGGGGTCAAGGTCAGAGGTGCCCAGCACTACTGAGTGGGAGCGTTGTCTCCCCCAAGTACCCCTCCGCATGACACAGTGTCTTGCTCAGCCTGTGCTGCCGTAACAAAGACCACAGACTGGGGGGTTAAACAACAGACATTCATTTCTCACAGTTGTGCAGGCTGGAAAGTCAGGGTGCTGCGGTTCCCGGCTGCAGGCGGCCTCCCGCTGACCGTGTTCTTGGATGGTGGGAGAGAGATCATTGCTCCTGTGTCTCTCATGAGGACACTAGTCCCATCTTGGTGGCCCCACTGTCATGACCTGACCCCTCCCAGAGGCCCCACCTCCTCGTACATCACTCCGGGAGGTAGGGCTTCCACGTGTGAATTCGAGGGGCACACAGACACGCAGCTGTGAAGATGGCGTGTCCGGCAGGGGTGGGTGGGTAGGTCGGGTCTCCATGGCTGTTTAGTCCAGGAAACGGGCTCTGGCTCCATTGGCTTCATTCACCCTTGTCCACCACCCGCCGCTGTAGGTGGGGAGCGATGGGCCTGGGTGCTGGGGCTGGGTGCCGACCCTCGCTGCAGGGCGGTGTTGTGCGGAGCCGTGCACCTTCTTCATCACCTTCCAGGGAGGGTGGTCACCGCCAGACAGCCCCTCCTCCGGAAGGTGCTGGATTCACTCTTGAGGAGACAGGTGGGTGCTCTGCTCACCAGGCAGAGGCCAGAGTCCTCAGCGAGTCCGCATCTCTGCACTGTTGGTGGCCTGGAGTGTGGCAGGGCCTTCGTGTCCGAGCTTCTGCTGTGGTGGGTGCGTGGACCGCCGTCCTGAAGATAAGCCCTCAGGACAGAAAGTTGCAGCAAATGGATGACAGCCGGTGTTACCATTGTCAGGCGGGCGGAGGTGTGACCTGCACGCCCATTGCGGTGGATTGTAAGGCTTCTTCTTTTCTCCTCTGTGTCCCTGCTGTAGAGTCAGATGGAGTTCAGTGTCTGTTCTTTATCCATCCAAGAGCCGGGCAGCGGCATGGCCAGCGAGCCGAGACAGCTGTCGAAAGCCTCCCAGGGCTCACAGGCCCTCCGGCCCTCCCAGGGCAGCAAGTCCTCCAGCCTCGACGCCCTGGGTCCTGCCCGGAAGGAAGAGGAAGCTTCCTTCTGGAAGATCAATGCAGAGCGGTCCCGGGGAGAGGGGCCCGAGGCTGAGTTCCAGTCGCTGACCCCCAGCCAGATCAAGTCCATGGAGAAAGGTGAAAAGGTCCTGCCCGCCTGTTATCGGCAGGACCCTGCCCTGAAGGACAGGGAGGCCAAGGTGGAAAGGCCCAGCACCCTCCGCCAGGAGCAGCGTGCCCTTCCCTGCGTCAGCGTCGAGCACGAGAGACCCCAGCCTGTCCAGGCCTGC
Source organism: Eumetopias jubatus (assembly GCF_037043125.1). Classification (NCBI taxonomy): domain Eukaryota; kingdom Metazoa; phylum Chordata; class Mammalia; order Carnivora; family Otariidae; genus Eumetopias; species Eumetopias jubatus. Next base: position 71,839,850 of record NW_028274823.1, on the reverse strand, counting down.
ACCAGCACGGTGAAGGAAGCCACCCCGTCCGAGCCCGTGGGGAAGCTGCCCTCTCCTGAGGACCAGCAGGAGGATGTGGAGGATGTGGAGGACCCTCTGTTCTCGGAACCCATGCTGACACAGGTGGGTGGCCCCTCCCTCCAGGAGTGACCCGGGGAGACCTCCCACAAGATGGGTGGTCCACAGATGCCCTCGCTTTCTTCTTCTCCTTCCCCTTCTTTCTCTTACCCATTCCTTGGGGGGACTTTGGAGATCAGGAGAGCTGGGTTGCTCCCCAGCTCAGCGACTGACACATGTGCAAGGAGAAACATCTCGTGGTTCTGTCTCAGTGCCATGACTTGTTTGCCTGTTACACGTAGATGTCGCAGATGCCCGCTGCCCTTCCCCAGGTGTGTGAGGGCAGGTAAGCGAGGGCCGGTAGCGGGGCAGTGAGCGCAGGAACTCGCAGGGAGAGGGCAGTCAGTTTGGGAGGGATTTGGGTGCCCACTCAACCGATAGGTCCGTAAATTCGGGCTGGGGTGTTGGGGAGGAAGGAAGCAGGCAGGACCGCCGAGCCTCCTCCAGGAGCGGCCATGCTCGTTCTCAGGGACCACAGGAGACTCTGGCTTCAAGGAGTTTTTGGCAGCTACTCGTTTCCAAACAGGATAGCGTTACGTGTCTGGGAGGAATCCTAAGAAAGGAGTTCTTTTTGGGGGGAAGCAAAAGAAAGATCTGAAAGGTTCACTGGGTGAAGAGGAATGCATCCTGAAGAAAGGGACGGTGCCGGAGAACAGGGTGAGTGGCTTTTGAGTGCTTTCCCATTTCCTTGTGGGAGCCTCGACCATCGTCTGTGCCAGTTGGTCTGCACTGCTGTTAAGAGACTGAGACAGTGAAAAGAAAACAAAATGTTTGGTAATGAATTTAAATGGAACCAGTGTTGGAGGATTGCATGAAAACAAAATAAACCAGTTCAAAAGTCATTATAGTTCAGAGGGAGGCCTTGGTTTTGAGACATTGCTTTATGATGAAGAAAGCAGTAGTTTGGATACAGGCATGTCAGAGCACCATTTCTGGAGGAGATCGTGGATTGCTCTTGCACCTGGGCGAGAACGTAAACAAGGTCCATCTTAGAGTCGGACGGCCCTTCCCTGAATGCTTCCTGACATTCAGTCATTTTCTGCGTGGGTGGGAGAGATGAGTCCTGAGGCGGGGAGGGAAGGAGGGGTGGAAAGGGGCCACCTGCTCACAAAAGGGGATGGCCAGAGGGAGGAAAAACGGGGTCTTTAGGTTTGGGTCTGGGTTTTGGAGCCCGGGCAGGTTACCTATTGGCAAGGCCGGCAGGCACACTTGAGGGGTACTGCCCACCCCCCACACTCCTCTGTGTGTGTCTTGCTGGTTTTCTCCACGTTAGCACCATCCAGACTTTCTGGTTGTGCTTTTTTTTTTTTTTCCTTTTAACACTTATTTTAAAAAGTGTGTGTTGTGGTTAAATATATATAACATAAAATGTGCCGCCATATTGAGTATACAGCCCTGTGGTAGTAGATCCGTTCAGTGTTATGCAACCATCACCACCATCCATCCACAGAATTCTTTCATCTTGAAAAATGAAATCTATGCCCATTAAACAGCTCTCTGTTCTCCCCCCCCACTCCTGGCAGCCACCATCCTACTTGTCATCTCTGTGCATTTAACGCTCTTAATATCTCATATAAGTAGAATCCTGCAGGTCTCCATCTTTTCATGTCTGGCTTCTCTCACTCGGCTTAATGTCCTCAGGTTCATCCACTGGTAGCATGTGGCAGAATTGCCTTCCTTTTTGAGGCTGAATAATACTCCACTGTATGGATTTACCACATTTCGTTTATCCGTCCACCTGTTGGTGGCCACGTGGGTGACTTCCACTTCTCAGCTACTGTGACCAATGCTGCCGTGAGCAAGGCTATACAAAAACCTGTTCGGGTCCCTGCTTTCCGTTCTTGGGGATATGCAGCCGGCAGAGGAATGTTTGCATCACATGGTGATTCTGTGTCTAACTTTCTGAGGAACCGCCATACTGTTTCCATTTTACGTTCCCTCAGCAGCGCGCGAGGGCCAGTTTCTCCACATCCTGCCAACTCTGGTTTTCTTTCTTCTTTGATCATAGCCATCCTAATGGCTGGGAGACAATACCTTAGGTCTCATCGCGGTTTCAATTTGCTCGTCTCCAGTGGTTAGGGATGTTGACTGTCTTTTCATGTTGTTTATCGACCACTTGTACATCTTTTTTGGACGAATGTCTGTTCGGATCCCTTGTCCAGTTTTAACAGTTGAGTTTTGTGTTGTTGAGCTGTGGTCATCGTCTGGGCATCTCCTGGAATGGGGTTCCAGGTGCTTCCACTCCTCTCCCAGCAGATGACCTCGTGAGTTGTCCTCCTGAAGAAGGGGAGCCCTGTGACAGGAACTCCATCTGCCCCCCATCAGCGGCCCCGCGGCTTTCCAGCCTGTCCTTGGCGCCTCCCTGTCCTGCCCTCGGTGGCCCCCTGCCCCGTGTCTTTGCTCTCTTCTGTGTCTCTAACCTTCCCGTCCACCTGCTCCTTCTTACAGACCTGCCAGGCTCGCCGATGAGCCTCCCTAGTGATCTTTCTCCGCTACTTGGCACCTGGGTCTTCCTCTGAAGGAAGCTGTTACATAAATCACGTGAGAGTCCTGATTGTAAAGAGACACAGGCAAGTGCGTGTAGGGGGAGTGGGCAGTCGGAGAGAGCACATGAACTCCTCTGAGAGAACAGATTTCCAGGTGCAGAGCAGAGCGAAATGCCAGCCTCATTGAAGAAACCCGTAGAGAAGCCGAGAGAGGACCGCTTGCCTGACTTTGGGTCTTCCTGTTTTGGCTCACCAGCTTCGAGGGAACTTGCTTTAGTCTGTGGGTGTCATCGTCTCCACGGAAGGGTTTTTGCCCTTTGCCAGCTCCGTGGAGGGCGGGGCGTCAGAGCCTCCTTCCCGAAGGCTGCAGCCTGCCAGGTGGATGCGCCAGGTGGATGCACGTGCTGGTGTGAGAGAGCCGCAGAAAGACTTTGTTCTTTGTTCTCTTCCTGTGATGACTGCATTTCAGCACGCCTGTCCGTGCACACATAGAAGAGATACATTTGTTTCCTTTTCTCTGTGAGCTGCTTGCAGACTTGCCCGGGGACAGAGCGGGGAAAGCGCGGGATCCTGGCAGAGTGTGGCTCTCAGTGAAGTTTCTTTCATTTTCTGGTTCCAGGCACCGAGGCAAATTGAGGTCAGGGAGCCTCCGACATGGAAGCGAGCGATTTCATTTGGGTCAATTTAAATGAGATGCTGTTTTTAGATTATGTGTAACTGGAAAAAAAAAAAAAAAAAAGAAAGAAAGAAAAGAAAGAAAGAAACCCGTGTCTTACTTTGGTGTTTGTCTCTTCTACAGGTCACCTCAAGTAATGTCGTCTTGAAGACAGGATTTGATTTTCTGGACAACTGGTAAAATGTATTAGACCAAAAAAAATATTAAAACCAAGAACCCCTAAGTGTTTTCCAAAGTGGTGTGGCGGAGGAGGATAAAATGGGCAATATTTCCCTGTGTATTTTCCTGGTTTCTGTACACTTTTTTCTTAATCATTTGGAAACTGGTAAATATTGCCTTGTCCAGATTTCCAGATTTTTCTCTTTTTGGTAAGGCCAGATATATATATGCTATTTTCAATGATTTGATAACAGAAGTTTTGCATTTGGAATTTTTTAAGACTTAAGGAATTCCGTCGATCTTGTACATAAAGCTTCTGTTCCCAGTTCCACCCAATTCTCCCTCCACTCAGAGAAGGAGGTTTCTCATCGTGTCACAAAAATCGTAAAAGCGACTTCCATCTCTTTCCCCTTTAGCCTCTCCCCTTTTTATTAATCAGGTGGGTTTTGTTGGGTGGCTATTGGTGATTCCTCAGCAGTAGTGACATCAGCACTCTGGCTGGCTGTGACCACAGAAACATGACCCCCTCCCCCCCCGCCCCCATTTCCCACCCAACGTTCCCAGCTATCCAGGGCTTCCTGAAGCCACCCTTCTCTCATCGTGTGCCACCCTCCACCCTCACGACGTTTCCAGGAAACAGACTGTTGGCACATAGCAGAGATGCTCTTTCAGCCGCCCTGTTACGTATTCAAACTATTCATCATTGTTTAAGAAGAGTTGCATGTTTTAAAAAGTTTTGTATTAACTTTTCATTATTTTGTATCTAGATAGAGACGTTGTAGGGCTACCACTTTCCTTGGGTGTGTACTGGTTTCGTTTTGGAAATTCTTTGCTACTTATGTGGCCTGGTGGATGTTTCCTATCCCGGGCATCTATCTGCAGAAGTTAAGGGCGGATGGCAGGATGGCAACTAATCTTCTTCTGATTAGTTGTGCTAGAACCTCCCAGCATGAGACTGGGAGGGGCAGTGGACGTCCTTCATCCCGAGGACTGGTCAAACTCTCTGGATGGATCTCCCTCCGCATTCCTGACCACCAGCAGAAGTGGAAGAGTCAAGTTTCTGCAGCGCCCCGCAGCGCCCCCTGGAGACCTTTGTGGTCATAGCAATGGCATCTCGGAGGGAGACTTGGCTACCCACTCTGCTGCTCAGGTGGAGGCAGCTCCCAGGCTACCCAGGGGAGCAAGGTGGCCCATGCCCCCGAGGTGTGTGGGGCAGGGCGAGGAGGAGCGTGGGCCTTAGCCTGGGAAGCCTGTGCCCTGACCCGTGGCCCTGAGCTGCATGAGCCTGCCGGACATGCCCGAGTGTGATCTACACATTGCCTCTCACTGTGTTCTCCTCACCCGAAGCCTTAACCCCTACGAGTCCGACCAGTGAGCGCCTGGTTTCAGTATCAAAGTGTGTCTTTTTAGAAATGCATTTCTGTTTCGTACGACCTTAAGTGATTTCCAGAGTATCTTATCTGGCTCCAAGGTGAAGCACATGGCAACTTTTTTTTTTTTTTTTTTTTCTGAGAACGTTTCTGCCAAAGTTGTGGCCTAGCCAACTTTTGATTTGGTTTCTGCCAATTGCATTATGTCCCTAAACCTCATTTGGCCCCTTAGGGTGGTGGATATGACCTTCCTGCTTTGGTGACTGTATTATGGCAAATATAGGTTCTTCTTGTACCATTTAAGGATAGTTGACACATGCCAGGGAAAAAAGGTTTCTAGCATGGTGGGGAGGGAAAAGGGCAATCCCAGCTGAAACAGCACAGCAAGGTGCCGGCTCCTCGGGTCAGCCGCTGAGCCTCCGAGCCTGGCTTACCACCTGCCCCCACTTTTAGCCTGGAGGGCGGTGGGCTGTTTTAGAACCCGTGCTTGAAAACAGGGTTTCTTAAAAGAGAGAGAGATGTACAGGTGTGAGTTTGTATTCCTTGGTGCTGAGGTAGCAGGGAGGACTGAACGACATCCGGGAACAGTTAGCCCAAGGTGATCTGCCTGTTCTCCGGGGAGGTGGTTCTCATTTCTTGCCGACTTTCTCATAAAGCCCAGTTATTCCTTTCATGTCCTTCTGGCAGCTGAGGGGGTGCGGGGATGGTTGAAAGTCTGCCTCCCCGGGTGTCACCTGGGGTCCTCCCCTAGAGGTGTTCGGTTATCTCTCAGAACAGCGTTTAAAGTTTCGTAACCAAGGGCCTCCTGAGATTAAATGTAAAGTCAAAACTTGGGAAATCCTAGAGTCGTGTTGCTTGGCCCTGCTTTCAGAAGTTAAGGGCTGTGCGAGGGAGAAGCGAAGGGCTGGAGGACACAGGCTGGTGGTGGGTGTCCATCCTGCCTGACCAGCAGATCCTCGTCACCCCGAGGTGTGTGTAAAAGATGGTTCCGGCCCTGCCCTCTGGGGAGCCTGTGTTTGGTGTGTCCAAGTACGGACAAATGAAGCTCTTAGGTTTGCTGCCTCGCTCCCCCCACCCCCCCCCGCCAGTGTATCAGGGTAGAGTTTCTAGAACCAGAAGTTTGTATTTATTATTTTTAAAAATACACACTTTTCACCTGAAGCCTGTATTTGGTTTTGGGGGTCTCCCCCACCCCACCCCCGTTCTGTGCACCTGGGATTCAGCTCAAGGATTTAGTGTCTTGCTTTGGGTGACTGTGTTTTGCAAACTCCCCCAGGAAGTCAGAAACCAGTTTCAGTTCTTTCCTTCGGGGGTCCCTACCCCGCTGTCTGGGTTTGGGAGTGCTGCCCCCTTGGGGACAGCTGGGGTCTGTCATCCAGCCCTCGCTGTGCACCCCACGGGGATGTCAGAGCCACCTGCCTTTCTTTGCGCCTCCCTTTCTTTGATACACGTTTTCCAAAAAAAAAAAAAAAATGAAACATTCTTACTGACGACTTGTAACTTGGTTGTATTTTATATTAATAGCCTTTAATAAAGCCGTTTAAAATATGCTAGGTGTGTCTATTTGGGGCCTCTACTGGAGTCGGGAAGCCCATCAGGATGATTGCTGTTGAGCACAGAGGAGAAGGATTTGGACTAGTTAAGCAAGTGTGAAACCTCTGGAAGCCTGCTCTGCGTGGGCCTGACTTGGCGCCCCATGCAGGTTTGGGGGGGTGGTGGCCCAGGTGCACGGGGCCCCAGCAGAAGGGGTGGGACGGATCCTGGAGGGCACTTCTTCCCAGAGACAAGCTTATTGCATCTAGTGACTGACTCAGAAGAGCAGATACAATCTCCCTGAAAGCTTTCACCTTGAATCTGGGTGAAGTGGATTTTTCTTGGAAGAAATACAAGCTTAAGTATGGCCGGTCAGTCCTGTTCCATCCATTAAAGTGCAGGTGGTAAGTTACCAGCCACGGATGGAAGGGAATTTGTAGATGTCAATTTTCCATATCAAAAAAGCTTTTAAAACTAATACCTCTCAGGACAATGGTGGTTCAGACTGACAGACTTCTAACTTCTCAGCCTGCACAGTGGGACCTTGCTGCCTTGGGCACCGAAGATTCCTGGGTGAGCAAGTGATGGTACTTGCTGACTTGCTGGTGTGCAGTGGTTGTGAGGAAGGTTCTGAGACCACAAGCATTTGGATTAATGTATTGACACATTATGAGAGGAGGCAGAATAGCTCCCAAGCTCATAGGTTTAACAACTTATGGTCGCTCAGTATGTGGTACAAATACACACATATATCTATGCATAGTTTCCACGCAAGAAGGAGCCATCAACCTAGAGGCAAAATCTACCTGGGTGCATTATGCAGCCAGGGAGGAAGATGTTGCATCGGGGTGGGGGGGGGTGGCAAGAATACCCTCTGTTGTGGAGTGGGGGTATTCATGGTGCTTTTTTTTTTTTTTAAAGATTTTATTTATTTATTAGAGAGTGAGCGAGAGAGAAACAGCATGAGAGGGGAGAAGGTCAGAGGGAGAAGCAGGCTCCCTGCCGAGCCGGGAGCCCGATGTGGGACTCGATCCCAGGACCCCGGGATCATGACCTGAGCCGAAGGCAGTCGCTTAACCAACTGAGCCACCCAGGCGCCCCATGGTGCTTTTTTTTTAAAAGATTTTATTTTATTTATTTTTTTGACAGAGACACAGTGAGAGCAGGAACACAAGCAAGGGGAGTGGGAGAGGAAGAAGCAGACTCCCCGCTGAGCAGGGAGCCCGATGTGGGGCTCGATCCCAGGACCCTGGGATCATGACCTGAGCCGAAGGCAGACGCTTAACGACAGAGCCACCCAGGCGCCCCTCATGGTGCTTTTCTAGCATTTTCTTTGGTCTGATCCTCTGCTTATATGCAATTTTCTAATGAACTTATCAGCCTAAAAGGTAAAAGTGTAAAGCTAATAGAGGGAAATATCTTGTGACCCAGACTAAGGAAGGACTTCTTGAATAAAAGTTCAAAAGTCCAAACCATAAAGCAAAATATTGATGAATCTCATACACGAAAATTAGGATTTCTGTCAGTAAAGCACACCGTGGAGAGAGTTAATGAGCTGGAAGGATGGAAGATCACTGCTATGTCAGTTCCAATAAAGAAGCATCAAGAAGGTACCTGGCATTCCTGCAAAGCAAGAGGCCAGCAACCTCAACAGAGAATTAACATTAGAGAAAATCTTTGCAAACTATCAAACATATGAAAAGGTAACCAGGGGAAAAAAAACAGCTGGCTAATGCCAAGTGTCGGCAGAAACGAGATTAGAGCAGTGGTTCTCAACTGGGGGCGATTTTGCCCCCTGGGGGCAGTTGCTAGTGTTGGGAGACATTTTTTTATCATCACAACCGAGGGAGGGCATGCTGTTGGCCTCTAGAGGGTAGAGGCCAGAGATGCTGCCAACCCGTATGTGCACAGGACAGCCCCTCACAACAAAGAATAATTTGGTCCAAAATTCCAGTAGTGCCAGGGCTGGGAAACTAGGTTAGGGAAACCGTACAGTGATTGTGTCAAGAGTAATCTGGCAGTATTTTGCCACGTGTATGTGTATCTGCGACCCCACGATTCCCCTCCAGGATATATGTCTCAGGGAAAGTCTCACACAGGCACTGAGGGGAACGTATACAGGGCTGTTTGTTGCAAGCTGGAGGCAAGCTGGATGTCTGTCATTGGGAAGATGGCTAGATAAAGTGTGATGTGGCACTTAAAAGCAAATTAGGGGCGCCTCGGTGGCTCAGTTAAGTGTCCGACTTGATTTCCGCTCAGGTCATGATCTCAGGATTGTGAGATAGAGCCCCAAGTCGGGTTTCACGCTGGGTGTGGAGCCTGCTTAAGACTGTCTCTCTCCCCCTCCCTCTGCCCCTTCCCGCCTTAAAAAAAAAGCAGCAGGGACTCCTGGGTGGCCCAGTTGGTTAAGTGTCTGCCTTTGGCTCAGGTCATGATCTCAGGGTCCTGGGATCCAGCCCCACATCGGGCTCCCTGCTCAGCCGGGAGTCTGCTGCTGCCCCCCCTTCCTCCTTTACCCTTCCCCAACTTCTGCACACATGTGCAACCTCTCTCAAATAAAGTCTTTTTTTTTTTTTAAGTAGCAAATTAAATGCACACATGGCAACGTGGATGGAACTGAGCAAATATATTAGTGGAAGAAAGCAAGAAACTAAATGAAATACAGAACAATACTATTAGCATAAATTTAAAACATATGCACATAAAACGACATATTTGACAATGGAATGCCTATGGGAGGACAAGAGGTGGAAATAAGGGTGGTGGAAGGAAATCCAGCAGACCTGGAACGCACCCACAGTGACTGCATTGCCAATGGGCGCCCACTTGCAAGGCCTTCGATATCTCTCATAGTCTAGGTCTGTTCTGATCTCTCACTTCAGACAGGAGACTCATTTGTTTAGCTGGTGTGTTAGGTGAGAGGTGGCCCTTGGCCAGCATCGGTTAGAACACTTGTGGCTTGTCTCTGTTCGGTTGCAATTTGTGTGACTACAGTTGCACATCAGCCAACATCTATAAAGCCTCCTGGATCAATCCAGGCACTTCTGTAACAGCAGCTGGGGACTGAGCAGATTGGGTGGAGAGTGAGGGTAGGAGTTCATGATACCTGATGCCCTTTTCCTCGGGGGACAGAAATCACACAGGCTGTGTGACATTGGGAGGGCACTCTGCAGAGATGATTCTTAATCACTTGGCTGCCTTTACCACAGCCACCTGAAGTTTACCCAACTAAAGATTTGTTAGGCAATAAAATCATTGACAATAATATGTGTGAGGATCTTTAAAAATTATTTAAAATAGTCCAACTACATTACAGAAGGTGTGGAAAATATAGTCTACTGCCTTAACACAAAATGAGCATTTGGAAGCATTTATTGCCAGTCTTTTATTGTGAAAATGTCCAGGTCCAAGTGGAAAGCCTGTGTCACACGGACAGTCCTGACTGGAAATGAGATCCAAATGCAAGTCTGGCAACCACATGGGTCCTGGCAGTTCTCTTTGCACCCTGTGCTCCATTTCCCTCCCTCCACCCCCTCATTTTGTCTCCCTCCACTGATTCATGCTGACACCTAGCCCCAAGGTTACAATAATATATATGTTTTTTCATAGATCTTACTGTGTTGCAATCTGGTGCTAGGCACTAGGCATTCAGTAGCACAGTCGCTACCCTCCTGGGGCTTTCATTCTAGAGGAGGATTCAGCCTAAACATATGACCACACAAACCATTTTATAGTTGAAACTGTTAAAAAGTAAACAATATTTCTGCTTTGAGTCATGATACAGTAATCCGGATTAGACTTAACCCTCTTGTTAGAAACGACTAGAAACTTGGAGAAAATATGTGCAACAACAATATATAGACTTTGGACAGGAGGCATTATTGCAGGACTGTGATTCCAAAAGAAAGGAAACAAGTGAAGCAAGCCTTATGATTGTCCTGGCTTTCTAACTTGAGGCATTTTCTAGACCATGCTCACCGAGCTGAAGAGAAAGTGTTTGGGGAGGAATAGATGGTTGGAATTTGCAGGAGGGAACTGCGCAGAGAAAAAGCTCCAGAAATATGCCTAGGATTCCCCTTGAGTATGTTGGAGACAATTTCTGGACTGCAGCACAGGGAGGGGGAATCCAAACAGAGCCTGGCAATCTCACTGAAGTGAAGAGAATGAAGTTGGGGAGGCCAAGGGAGCTAGAATTGAAAGGGCAGAGTTTCAGAAGGAAGATCTTCAGAGATCTGCATAGGGCTTCCCTTAAGTCTTTGGCTAAAGCCAACCTGCACGTGTGTGGAGTGAAAGCTGGGCAAGAACAACCAGGGAAATAGTAGTTATTGATAAGATAAACAATTCCCAGAGTTCACACAAGGCCGGGAATTACTCAGGTTCCCTCCAGCCAGAGTGCAGGCCATGTTGAATATGTGGGGTCCTCATCAGAGATCCTAGAAGTATGCACTAGAGACAGAGTTAAATTAGCCTTAGAATAAAGGCTACTCAAGATCTGCCCTGAAGGAGTTCTAAAACAGACATGAAAGGATCAAACCAACTCACAAATAGCTGCCCACCAGAGTATGTCCAACACTCTTTATAGGAAGGTTACCAAATCTAGTGCTAAAATTCACAATGTTCAGCAAGCAATCAAAAATTACTAGACATACAAATAAGCAGGGAAATGTGACTCATCCACAGAAGGAAAATCAGTCAAAAGACCAACTCAGAAATGACAGAGATGTTGCAATTAGCAGACAGGATTTTAAAATGGCTATTATAAATATGATTTATATACTCAAGAATGTAAAGGAAAGAAATGGAACTTAGAGATAAAACTCTGAAATGAAAATTTCACTGGAGTAGAATAAAATTAGACAATACACTGTGGTAAATAAGCGAACGGGAAGAAAGCAGTAGAGTCTATCCAAAATGGAAGACAGCTGTGCCCACCACTATATCACCAACGTGAGTCTATCCAAAATGAAGCAAAAAGATTGGGGAAAAAATGAACTGCAGAGCCTCAGTGTCATGTGGGAAAATATTAAGTGATTAAGCAAAATTCCAAAAGGAGAAGAGAGGAATGGAAAAAAATATTTGAAGAAATAATGGCCAAAACTTCCCAGATTTGAGAAAAGCTACAAACCCCCCAGATTCAAGGAGTTTAACAAGCCCCAAGTAGGGCCTATTAAACACACAACACTCCACAAATAGCTGAAAATCAGTAATAAAGAGAAAACTTGTAAAAAACAGAAGAGAAAAAAAGACTTCCAATCCCAAAATATGCAAGCTTGAAGTAAATGGAACAACATTTTTAAAGTGCTGAAAAGAAAAATAGAGCTATCAACCTAGAATTTAATATCCAGCAAAAAAAGTCCTTTAAAACTGAAGGCAAAATAAATACACACACACACACACACACACACACACACACACACACACAAGCTGAGAAAATTTATCACCCACTGGCCTGCGTTACAAGAAATATTAAACAAAGTTCTGTAGGCAAGAGGAAGAAAATACTAGGCAGAAGCTTGAATCTGCACAAAGGAATGAGACTGCAGAAAATGGTAAATATGTGGGTAAATATGTCTTTTTTTCAGATTTAAAAACGTTTGGGAAGATAATTGTTTAAAGCAAAAATAATAACAATGTGTTGTGGCATCTATACCACGGAGAAGTAAAATGTATGAGAATAATTGAAAAGGTAGGAGGGAGAAAGGGAAGCATATTACTGTGAAGATCTTACATAATACATAAAGTGATGTAATATCATTTAAAGTCAGACTGATAAACATACAAATTGCAAACTGCATAGAAACTGCTAAAAATTATAGGTGTTATATGCAACTGATGAATTACTGAACTCTACATCTGAAACTAATGATGTACTCTAGGTTGGCTAATTGAATTTAAATTAAAAAAAAGAAAAGCTGCTAAAAATTAAAGGAAAGATGTATAGATAATAAGTTAATTGTGGAAGTAAAATGGGATGCTAAAATTTATAAGAGCAGGAAGAGAGGAAAAATAGAGACAAAGAACAAATGGGACAAATATAAGACAAATAGCAAGATGGTAGATATATGCACAACTATATTGATAATTATGTTAAATGCAAACGGCCTAAGAACTCCAATTAAAAAGCAAAAATTGTTAGACTGGATGAAAAAGCAAGCCCAGCTAGATGACAAGAAATGCACTTTAATACAAAGGCACAGATAGGTTAAAAGTAAAAGGACAGAAAAGAACATACCAGGCAGCTACTAATCAAAAGAAAGTTGAAGTGGATATATTTTTATCAGACAAATTAGACTTAGTACAATGAATATTGTCAGGGGTAAAAAGTACATTTTATAATTAAAAGAGGATCAATTAATCAACACATAGCAGTCTTTAATTGGGTATACAGCTAACAGAGCTTCAAAATACATGAAGCAAAGCTGAAAGAACTGAAAAGAGAAATAGACAACACATATAGTTTGAGGTTACAACACTTTCCGTAATTGATAGAACAAGTAGATGGAAAATCAGTGAGGACATAAAAGATTATCACTACCACCAACTTGACATAACTGACATTTGTAGAACGCTCTACCCAACAACCACAGAATACAATGTTTTGTAGAACACTCTACCCAACAACCACAGAATACAATGTTTTTTCAAGTGTATGTGAAAAATTCACCAAGATACAATATGTACTGGGTCATATAAGTCAATAAAATTAGGAGGAATGAAATTATCCAGAGTATGGTCTCTGATTGAAATGCATTAAATTAGAGATTTAGAACTGGAAGACAGCTGGAAAATCCTAACATACTTAGATATTAAACATTACATTTTTAAAAATTTTATTTTATTTTATTATGTTATGTTAGTCACCATACATTACATCATTAGTTTTTGATGTAGTGATCCATGATTCATTGTTTTCGTGTAACACCCAGTGCTCCATGCAGTAAAATAACTCATGGGCCAAATAAGAAATCACAAAGAAAACTTAGAAAACATTTTTTTTAACCATATCATTATTTTTAATGTCCAGCATTTATAATACGAGGGCCAGGGCTTTCTCCCCAACTCAAGTTTACAAATTCTCAATTGGCTTGTGAGGCCAATGGGGATACTTCTTCTTGTCTAATCTGGTTTCTGGGAAGACTTCATTCAGGTCCTCAATGGTCGTCTGATCAAATGGAATTATGTTCCTCATCTTCTCCAGCTCTTTTTCATATTCCTCAATCCTGGCCTTTGAGAGAGACAAAAACTCAGCACAACTTTTCACATCTTCTTTTTCTTCAGCATCCACCTGAACAGTATATTTATCCTCTGGCACAGGAACCTTCAGGGCATTAAACTTCTTCTCAAAGCCATCTACCAAACCAGCCTTTGCCACATTGGCCTTGTAGTAAGCCCAGTCGATAGCAGGTGGTTTCTCAGGGAGAGTAGCCAACCTGGAGGAAAGTGTCTTATTCCAGGATTTCAGGGAGTTAGCAATGGCCTTCTGGTTTCGGGGTATGATCTCCCCAAAAGCTACCCAGTCAATGGTTTTTAGAGCAAGTTTTCGTGCAGCCCTCTTGAGATCCTTCACCGACCCCAGCGGCCTAGAGTCCACAGCAGCCAAGGAACAGAACTGGGTCCAGAAAACATTTTGAACTGAAAATACAGCACGTCAAAATTAGTGATATGCAACTGAAGCAGTGCTGAGAGGGAAAACTATAGCTTAAAATGCTTACATTAGAAAAGAAAAAAGATCTAAAAAGTTAATTATCTAAGCTTTTAGAAACTAGAAGAACAACTTAAGCAAAGGAAAGAAATAATAAAGAGTAGAAATCAATTAAACAGAAAACGGTCCAGCAATGGTAAAATAGTTGATATTTCAAAAGCTGGATCTTTGAGAAAAATTAGTAAAATGGATAAAGTGCTAGGTAGGCTAATTAAAAAAGAAAGACACCTCATTTACACACACACTCAATGAAGCATGAACTAGTAATATCAGGAATGAAAAAGGGACATCACTATAGATCCTTCAGATATTAAAAGGACAATAAAAGAGCGTTATAAACAATCTTATGCCAAATCATATAAGTTAAATGGAATGGACCACTTCACTGAAAGACACAACCTATTAAAATTGACCCAAAAGGAAACAGAAGCCCTGAATATCCCTAAGAAATTGATGTCATAATTTGAAATCTTCCCCTGAAAAAACTTGAGGGCTTAGATGGTTTCACTGGTGAGTTGTATTAAAATACCAAAAATACTAATTAATCATACCAATATTGCATAAGAGAGAAGAATCCTGATCCACTTATGTCATGAGGCCAACACTACCTGGTACCAAAATCAGACAAAGACATTATTTAAAAAAATATAAAGGAAAAAAGCTATAGATCAGTATCGTCCATGAAAACAAATGCAAAACTACCTAAAAATATTAGGAAATAAAATCCAGTAGCATTTTAAAATAATAACGCATCATGGTCAAGTGGGGTTTATGCCAAGGATCTTGGGTAAGTGTGGTAGTTAATTTTTTGTAATCTTGACTATGCTATAGATACTACCCTGTGATATAATCACTGTGAAGGTCTTTTAGAAATGTGTTTAACATCCAGTCAGTTGACTTTTGAGTAAAGGAGATTATCCTTGATAATATGGATGAGCTTCATCCAATCAGTTGAAAGGTCTTAAGAGCAAAAACAGTTTTCCCAGAGAAGAAATTCTGCCTCAAGACTGCAATATCACATCTTGCCTGAGTTTACCCTTCAGATTTCAGATTTGTCAACCCCCCCCATTATGTGAGCCAGTTCCTTAAAATAATCTATATACCTCTATTCTATCTTATCCTTTCTATCATCTATCATCTATCTATTGATATATAAAATCTTCCAATCTGTCTATATCTATATCTAATCTGTTGGTTCTATTTCTCTGGAGATTGCTGACACAAAAAATTTGTTTAGCATTTTAAATTCAAAGTAATTTACCATATTAACAGAATAAAGGAGAAAAGCCATTTGATAATTTCAGTAGATGCAGAAAAAGTATTGGACAAAATTCAACACCCAATCATGATAAAAATTCTTAGCAGACTAGAAATAAAAAGGAACTTTCTCAACCTCTTAAAGGGCATCTATGAAAATCATACAGCTAACATATTTAAGGGGAAAGACTGAATGCTTTTCCCCTAAGATTAGGAATAAGCAAGGATATCTGCCTTCACCACTTCTACTCAACATTATGTTGGCAGTCCTAGGCAGCTCACTAGGAGAAGAGATAGGAAGAAGTGGCATGAAACTGAAAAAAGTAAAGCTCTATTTATTTGCAGTTAACATGATCAGATACATAGGATATACACGTGGACGCCTAAGGAATCTACAAAAAAGCTACTAGAAAAAATATACAAATTTAGAAATGTCACAGCAAAGAAGGTCAATATACAAAAACCAATTGTGTTTCTATATACTAGCAATGAATTGGAAAATAAATTTTTAAAATGTCCTTTACAAGATTATAAAAAAACATGGAACGATAATTCAATATGTGTAAGATCTATATGTTAAAAACTACAAAACATTGCTGAAATTTAAAAATACCCAAATAAAGAAATAGACTATATTCATTCTTTGGAAGATTAATGTGTTAAGATATTCTTTCCAGATTGATATGTATGTAGAGATTCAGTGCCATCCAAATGAAATCCTAGCAGGTTTTTTGTTTTTGTTTTTGTAGAAATTGACAAGCCAATTCTAATATGTATATGAAAATTGTTGAGAAGAACAAAGTTGGAGGACTTAGTCTGATTTAAGACTTACTATAAATCCACAGTAATAAGATGGTGTGCTATGGAAAGTCCAAAAATAGCCCCAGACATATAGAGTTGAATTTTTTTGGACAAATATGCCAAAATAATTCAGTGAGGAAAGGACAGACTTTTCAACAGGTGCTAGAAGAATATCCGTTTGGGAAAAAAAATTATCTTGACTCTTACCTCATGCCATATACAAATATTAACTTCAAATGGACCATAAATGCAAACAGAAAAACTAAAACTATGTCTAGAAGAAAACATAGGAGGAACGGTAGTGTATGTATTGGAAGAACCCACCAGAACCCACCACCGTGTCATCGGGAGAGCGAACAAGTTGGCCTGGGGAGGGTCAGGAACCAGGCAGCTCAGTAGCCCTCTGCCATGAAGACCTGGGAGCTTCTTCCTAGGATGCAGGAGAAAGTGCACAGCACCACCTGTGAAGTAGCCTGCCCCCAGCCCCCAATAATTTAAATCTGAATCTAAACAAGCCTGTAGAGCTAACCTTCATCAATAGGAAAAACAAGAGGGCAGAGAAACAAGATTCATGTCACCACAAAAAAGCAAATGGACAAGTCTAGAATATGGAGCATTCCAAGGGTATCAGCTTTGGTCCTCTGAAAAGAGACTCCAAGATGGGATGAGATGTGTAAGAGAAGTCCTGGGGGAAACATCTGCGAGGGAAAATGAGAAGGGGCTGGTCTGGGAGAGCTACTGGATAGAAGTGCAGTTCTAACCTCTGCAGAGCAAAGAGGGAAGCAAAGGAGGTTGGGTCAGAAAAATCTTAGGGTATAGTTAAGCTTGTAGTCATCTGCATAGTCATTCTCTAGGATGTTGGCCAGAGTGGCCTTGGCTCCAACCGCCTTTCAACCAGTTAGCAAATTCTGGGGAGAGAGAGAGAGAAGAGAGATTATGATCCATATGGCCAGGGGAAATAGCAATGTGCCCAGATTCATGACCCACCCCCCACCCAGGGCAGGTGGTCCACTCTGTTCTGTGCAGCTTCTCAATCCGTGTCAACTTTCAGCAGGAGAGCGTCGGGACAGATCACTCCAGCATCTCTGTGGAGAGGGGCAGGGTAGGGATAGAGTTGGGTTGGAGCGACACCATTTAGGAAGCATTACAAAAGGTACTTTGCAATTTAACACCGGAATATTTTCCGATCACCTCAAGATAAATAAGTTCACTCACCTTGAGCTACAGTGCCTGATTGGGATGGGGTTGATTTTGTTTAGCTCTTTGTAACACTACTTGTCACTCATGCTTCCCTAGAACTTCATGGGGCTCACCCTTAGGCAGACCCTGATCTCAGAAATCTCTCCAAAATCCTGAAAGGGAACATGAAAAAAGGAAGTTTTAAGTTGATCCTAGCACATAATAATGGCAGTTGAATTTTTCTCAGCTCCTAGAAGGCTGGTCCCAGCTGGATGGACCTGGTGAATGGAAAGAAAGCTCTTGGTTGTTGAAGTGCGTGCGTTAAGCAGGGGCTGGTTCCTGGGCTCCAGGAACTGAACCAGCCTGGTGTGGATCCACTTAAGGCAGGCTGATGGATGTAGTGGCCTATCAGGACCTTTCCTCCTTATATTTCAGATAAATTGAATGTGAATAGACTGATTTGTTAAGCCAGACATTCTGAAGCCAATTTGATGATAGACCTTTTGATTTTTGAAGTAGCTCTTTGGACAAAGCTGCATGAAAATGTCTGTATTACTATGAAAATTGCCATTTATTGTTGGTAAGAAGTGTGCACAATTCTTGGGTTATATGTCTTCCAGGCACCTCACCCCATCTCTCACTCCCAATCCTCACCCCTAAGGTGGGCATCTGCAGTGGGGTGAGGCCCATGAATAGGCTAAGGATATGTATTGGTTTTCTACTGATGCTGTAAAAATTACCACAAACTTAGTGCTTTGAATTTACTATCTTACACTTTTGTAGGTAAGAAGTCTAATACGTATCTCACTGAGCTAAAATCAAGGTGTTATTAGTGCTTCATTCCCTTCTGGAGGCTCTAAGGGAGAATCTATCCTTCCCTTTCCTGCGTTCTGAAGGCTGCCCCCTTCCTTGGCTCCCGACCCCCTGCCTACATCTTCAAAGCCAGCAACATTGCATTTCTCTGACTGTTCTTCCATATTTCAGTCCCTCTGACTCTCCTTTTCTGCTTCCTTCGTCTACTTCTAAGGTCCTTTTTGATTACATGAGGCCCACTCGGAAAATTCAGGCTAAATCTCCCTACTTTAAGGTCAGCCAATCAACAGCCTTAATTCCATCTGCAAACTTCCTTCCCTTTTGCCATATAACAGTCACAAATTCCAGGGCCTGGGATGGGATATGTTAGGGGGGGCGGTGGTGGCATTAGTCTGCCTACCACAGGACTTGTTTTTAATTACCTGGTAAGATCACCAGAATGTCTCCAAGGAAGGGACACTTAAACCAGGAGAGTAGTTGGAAAACTATTGCAATGAATAGTTCAGGCAAGAAGTCATGATGATGTGGCCCAGATGGGCAGCAGTGGAGAGATGGGGAAAAACAGATTTAAGAGCCATTTGGGAAGCAGCTTGACAGAGTGGGTCGCCACTCCAGAGCAATGGAATCTATTATCATCCTGACACAAGCACAGATGAGACCCACAGTTTTGATTGGGAGGAGATAATGTCTGGATTAATGCCGACCAGATCCCCCAGAGTCAAGGCCAGACAAGAAATAGAACCATTTCATCAGGAATAGGCTCTTCCTAAGCCAATCTTGGGTGTTACTGTCAGTTTTAATCCTGTATGTTATTTACCTCTTAAACACGTGCACTTAATGGATTGTTTGCAAAGATGGCCTCCAGAAATTCCTTCCATCCCTGATCACAAGCATCACTCCTCCTAGCAAGAGGGAGAGTCCATTTCCCTTCCCTTTGGATCTGGGCTGGCCCCAGACTTGCTTTGGCTAAAAGAATGTGGTGGAAGTTATGTTGTGTGACTTCTAAGCTTCAGTCTCCTGAAGCCGGGCTACCAATACTCTTGCTCTCTTGAAATGCTTCTCTGTACAGAGAGGTGGTCTGGCCTTCTGGTGGATGGGCGGCTTTGGAAGAGAGCTGAGTTGGTAGACCAAGCCAACTGCCAGATGTGTGAGCAAGGACATTGGGGCCAGCCAGTCTCCTGCTTGCTGTTTTAGCTCAGGATGCCATAATACATTAGCATTGACTGGGGCGGTATGAACCACAGGCTTTTCTTTCTTGCAGTCCCAGAGCCTGGAGGTCCAAGATCAGGGTTACTAGCATGGCTTAGTTCTGGTGAAGGTTATCTTCCCACCATGGGAAGAAAGAGGGCTAGCTCTCTTCCAGTTCTTATAAGGACACCAATCCATCACAGGAGCTCCTCTCGTATGACCACCCTATTGGGAGTTAGGTTTCAATGTATGAATTTGGGGAGGATACAAACATGCTGTCCGTAACACCAACCGAGTACAAACAGGTGAAGAAGCCCAGCCGACAACACAAGGAACTGAGAGGAACCATCACAGCTGACCCCTGCCCAAACACCAACGCACAGGGGCAGGAGCAAATAAATGGTGGCTATTGTAAGCCAGTGAGTTTTGGTGTGGCTTGATGGACAGCAAGAGGACTCATATGCCTTTCCCACTGCTCCCCCTCACCAAAAACCTACGAGGGATTTCTGTTATGAAAAGGGCAGAATACCCAAATGAATAAATAGCAAAGAGCAAAAGAAACCTTGTCTAGCCAAATAAATGCCTTGTGCAATAGAAGCACTCAATGATTATTTGCACTCTTTGCTTCATTTAGTCACAATGAATGGATAGATGCACAGCCTGCCTTACCTTTGGAGGGCCTTGGCCATTTACAAGGCACTGTCACTTGCTTGCATTCTCTCTCCATTACTGAGATGACAGATGGCGCCCACCTGGGCTGTAAGTAGAAGAGGAGCCCTGGGATGATGAGGAAGACCCCGATAGGGTTCCTGGGGGCTGGCAAGAGAGTGCTGAGGACAAGAACTGAAGGGAGACTCTCCCATGATGGCTTGTGCCCATTCTCCCTGCTAAGGTGGTTAGTGGACCAGCAGGTGCACACTTCTTCCAGCGCTAGGACCCTGGTGGAATGTAAAGATGCATAAAAGTATTCTCACTGCTCCCAGGAAGTCTTGGGGAGGCAAAGTGAGCTACTGCTGAAAAGTGTTTACTGTTACTCTCTCTTTGACTGTAAGGCACTCTAAGTTGCCAACCTATACCTATCAGGACTTGAGATCTAGAGAAGGGTCACAGAAGGGAGAACAGGGGTGTGTTTTTGTGTGTGTGTGTGGGGGGGGTTTCCACAGAAGAAACAGAAGAAGTAGCTTTCTTTGCTACTTTGACCTGCCACCTCTCAGACGGAACTGCCTCGGGAGGCAAGTTGGCATGTTCCCCCCGGCTATAGAATGGTGTGTACGTCTCATCCTTTGTGGTTGAGACAGCAAGAGCTCTCTGGTATATCTGAATTGCTATTACAAGAATTATCATTTATTAAACATCTAACCTGTGCCAACTGGCATACCCAATATTTGATTTTGTGTCATTTAATCCTTACAATACCACCTACGAGGTAGGTATTGTTCTTAATCCCATTTACAGATCAGGAAACCGAGGCTCAGATGGGTTAAATCACTTCTTGGCTATGTAACTTCTCCAAGCTCACACAGCTAGTGAGTGACCAAACTGGGATTCAAGCCCCTGTTCATCTGACTTCCAGTCACTTGCACGACCATTTTGCAAAGGCCATACGTAGTCATTTCCTAAAAAAGAAATCAATTTACCCCAAAACATCTTGATGCTTCCTCTTTTATAACATCAAATTCACTGAGCTGTGGTTCATAAAGCTTTTATGTCCTTTCTCTTTGTAGAGTGCAAAAGCTACCAAGACCTAATTTTCCTGAACATGACACTGGTCCTTCTCTTCATATGTTTATTTATTATAAAGTGAAAAATTAACTCGGTCACTGTAACACCCAACTTATTTGTCTAATGTTGCTGATCTTTTTTCTCTTTTAAATAAAAGCTGTTGTTCCCTTGTGCACCATGTGGCCCTGAGTGCCCACAATGTCTGTCACAGAGAGAGAGGACCTGTATCTCCAGAATGCCATCTCTGGGAGGAGAAAACACCATCTCCTCTTGGGGACGAGCAAGCCAGCTCGGGAGGGCAGTCACCAAAACATGCAGCAGCTGGAGTGGGCCAGCCTGGACCCACCCTCATCCTGGCTTTCAGAACTTTGTCCAATCATCTTGCCTCTCTGAGCTTCATTACCCTTCCCTCCAAATTAGCGTGAGCATGTTATAACATTTTTGAACTTTCTGACACAAAATAGTGACCCAGTAATTGTTAGATGAATCCACATTTTTTCATAGCATGGTTTCAGGCCTATAGGTGCGTTTAAATATGCCCCTCACAAAATATACCTATGAGACATTTAAAAATATATTTCTAAGTTGTCTAGTGCTTTAGACACTACAGAGCAAGTGTATTTTTTTCAAAGCCTGGATTACACAGCCTAGGAACCATGTCAGAAACTTGCACATCTTCAAACTTCAGAACTCTGAATATCCCGAAGGATGCCGTGGCCTGGCCCATATTTAGACTCCTGACTGTGAGAGATGTCCGGGGCTGAGGTGGCAGTCCAGTGGGAAGCTCATGGGCTCCTGAGGCAGACAGGTGGATGTGTGCATGATCTGGGGCAAGTAACTTTTCTTCTCTCCACCTCAGCTTCCTCCTCTGCAAAACGAGTCAAAATCATTGTGTAATGAGGCTTTGTAAGTGCAGGTTTGCAAACTCCAGGCCCTCGGTGGGCGTCAGCACTCGCCACCTGGCCCTGCAGGTGCTAGAGGGGAGGTTGGATAGCTACGCAGTCGTGCCGCTGAGTCATGGCCACGTCTGGGGTAGAGCGGGGGGCTGGCCTCCTTCAGCAGTTTGTAATCGGTGATATTTGAGTTCTTACACCTCCAAGGGAGTGCCTCAGGATAACACCCTGAATAGGCTTGTTGGTTAGTCTGATTCCTTCAACCAGGGAGCTCTGATTTGATCTCTTTGTTACACTGAAGCTTTGAATCAGATCTTTGTTGTGGAAAAGGTTCCAGTGAAAAAAATCAGGGTTGGAGACCACTGGATAGTGTAAGTGTTTGGGTTGCTTTGGCTTCTCATTCTCAGCTCCTCTGAGCTGGCCTTCTGTAAGCTCATGACTGCCCTGGATTAGACACAGAAGGTACTTGTCCCACTGTTGGATAGAGCTGAGCTGTCTTAGATTAGCCAGGGGCCACATGTGGCTACTGAGCACTGGAAATGGGCCCGTGCTAGTTGAGATGTGCTGGAAGTACAGGATATATACCGGAGCTGGAAGGCTTTGTACAAAACAAAGAAGGTAAACTATTTCATTGATAATCTTGTTATATTGATTACATGTTGAAATAATATTTTGGATATATAAGGTTAACAAAATACAACATTTGAATCACTTTTGTCTGTTTATTTTTACATTTTCAAATGTAGTTACCAGAAAAAAGGTTTTCCAGAGAAGACATACAGGCCGACAGGTACACGAAAAGGTGTTCAGTATCACTAATTATCAGAGGAATGCAAATCAAAACCACAATGAGATATCGCTTTATGCCTGTTAGAATGGCTAAAATCAAGAAGACAAGAAACAGCAAGTGTTGGAGAAGATCTGGAGAGAGAAGAACCCTCATGCACTGTTGGGGGAAATGTAAATTGGTACGGGCACTGAGAAAAACAGCATGGAGTTCTTCAAAAAATTAAAAAAGAACCACCGTATGATCCAGTAATTCCACTTTTGGGTATTTATCCAGAGGAAACAAAATCACTCTCTCAAAAACATGCACCCTCATGTTCACTGTAGTAGTATTATTTATAATAGTCAAGCCATAGAAACAACCCAAGTGTCCATTGACGGATGAATGGATCAAGAAAACGTGGCATACATATACAATGGGATATTATTCGGCCACACAAAATGAGGAAATCCTGCCATTTGGGACAACATGGATGAAACATGAAGGGATTATGCTCAGTGAAATAAGTCAGATGTTTAAAAGACAGATACTATATGATCTCACTCATATGTGGAATCTGAAAAATACTGAACTCACAGTTATAGAGAACAGATTGGTAGTTGCCAGAGGTGGAGGGGGGGGTGCCAAATGGGTGAAGGTGATCAAAAAGTATAAACTTCTAGTTGTACGATTTTTAAAAACTTACATCTGTGGCTCACATTATATTTCTATTGGGCAGCATAGTATAGAGCTTCCTTGCCTCCCCAGTGCCTTCCTGGACCTTTTTCCATCTGCCTCATACAATAGCTTTGTGCTAAGGTTGGTGTGTCCTAGGTGCCCAGGAGTCAAGTGGACAGAAAGCTGAGATTTCGTCCTGCTTATGATCTCGGTGACTTTGACCAAGTCTGTTTCCTTCTCTGTAAAATGGGGGTTACTGGCAGCCACACACGGGCTCTTGGAAGGCTCAGACTAAACGATGTGCAGGACGCTCAAGTGGTAGAGTGGGTGTCATTATCCTTATCGTGATGAGGATGAGAAGACCCCGCCCAGAGAAGCAAAATGGTTTTTCCCCTCTACTGGGCCAGCGCTCCTTCCCCTCTCTCCTATGGGAAGTCCACCACTAACTTCAAGGTTATACATCTGTTCCCTCCTAACCTGATGCTCCAGTGAGTTGTCAGATTAATTTGAGAGGAGAGGGCCCCTGCAAAGGGCAGGTTTGCCCTTTGGCCCATCCCAACCTTTTGGGATTTCAAGCCAGGAAGATAAACAAAACTGACCTCAAAGAACTGTACAAAATAGGCCCTGGGTCAAGCAGCTTGTTCATGCAGCAGCTTTTCTTGCAAGTAACCAGTGGGTTTTGAATCTTTACCAGGCCATTCTTTACAATGACTCTTTCACCCGCAGAAGATGGTGTCCCTCGTTCTCTGTGTTCAGCGGGAAAACAGAGTGTTCCTGTTGAACACAGAGATTGAGTGTTCTATTTCAAGGCATCCAACCAAACAATGGCAGAGGCTACAGCAGGATCCAGGGGCTGGGGGAGCAAGGAGGTGAGGTGAGAAGGAGGGCTGTAGTTGCGAGACAGAGGCGGAGTAACGGGCCACGGGCAGCCCGGGAAGGAGGCAGCATGGAGAAGTGGCCATGACATTCACACTCCAGGGATGAGTGGTCTCTTAAACACAGATGGGTTGGACACATTCTCTGTTTTGGAGAAGAGTCAGCGGTCCTTCTCCCGGGTGAGATGACCTGGGGCCATGGTGCTACACTCAGGTTTCTCCCACGTCTAGTGGGAGTGCCAATGTTGGGGCCCAGAGGGTCCACCCCAGATGGCCTTGCTGGAGTCTTCTGTGGCTTTGATTGTTGGATAGCAGGGTAGCGCCAACCAGGGAGGAGCCACACCCTCTAAAATGCAGCCACAAATGCATCCCTGAGTGCTCAGGGTTGGGTGGGGAAGGTATGGACCCGAGAGGATGGAGAGGTGCTGTTAATGCCCTGCACCTGGCAGTTCGTAGCAGTTGACTCAGGCAAGCAGCGGGAGAAGGGGCCGGGCGGGGGGGGGGGGTGGCCGGTCCTCCTGGCGCCGGGAAAGCCTTCCACACAGCTAGCCGTATTCCTGGCCTTCTCATGGCCGCCATCTCCAAGGCAACGCCCATCCCCTCTAGAGGGCATGATGTCGTTTTGTGACTCGGTTCCAGTTTGCAGGCTGCTCTCGGTGGGCACTTTCCTTGGCTTTCTCCTGCATGCCACCTTGCTGGGCAGGCTCCCTGCAGCGGGATTGACACCTGCCCTGCCATTTTCCTGACTCCCAAGGGCTGCCTCTAGAGAGGGGGTGCCAGGTGCCTGCTCGGGGCCAGGATGAGTGCCCCTCAACGTGTCAGCTCCCACCCTCCAGCGCCCTGTCTGCTCAGCTCCTCCCCTGGGTGCATTCCATGCCTGGCAGGGGCCAGAGGTGGGGGTGGGGCCCAGCACTGGTCCCAGTGGGCTGGACCCACAGACTCTGGTTTCTGCCTTCCAGCTCTGGCACATCAGCTCTGGTCACCCCAAGCTTTGGCTCTCTTTCAGCTTGGGATCCGCTTCACGGTAGCAAGCAGAACAATGATCGCTTGTGGAATCATTCACCTTGCATACCCTGTCTCCCAAACCCAGCCAGGGTCCATGCAGGGGGCCTGGGGACAAGTGGGGGCTCTGCAGGCCTGCACTTCCAGACAGCTTCTCCGTTCTCCCTCTCATTGCAAGCACCCCAAGTCCCATGGGACCCTCGGCCATGCAGTACCATTTAGGAGACTGTGCTATTCCACAAATGACCTGCTTTCTAGAACCAGACCACTCACCAAAAGTCCCTCATGCCTTCACTTATTTCCCCTGTCAGGGGAGCCATTGTGAATTGCTCCCATGACCTACAGCAACGAATTTGGGTTTCTAAGTGGCTTCTTACTAGTATATCACATGGGACACATTACTTAACTTTTCTGTTCTCCAGGTCCCTCATGTAGAATATGGGTAAGATAATAGTTCCGGGAGGACTGAGTAGAAATGTGAAGCCAACAGGCAACCACCTGACACGTGTTGCTGCTCTGAGTGAGCTAGTGTGGAAGCAGCCTGAGAGTGAGCTCCCTGAGACTTTCTTGCCCTTTTTTTTTTTTTAAGATTTTAATTATTTATTTGACAGAGAGGGACACAGCGAGAGAGGGAACACAAGCAGGGGGAGTGGGAGAGGGAGAAGCAGGCTTCCTGCTGAGCAGGGAGCCCGATGTGGGGCTCGATCCCAGGACCCTGGGATCATGACCTGAGCTGAAGGCAAATGCTTAACGACTGAGCCACCCGGGCACCCCGTGTGATATCTGTATTCTACAGCTTAGATTGCTGCTCACAGTTTCACTCTATCAGGATTTATCTTATGT
The DNA here is from genome assembly GCF_037043125.1 of Eumetopias jubatus. Taxonomy (NCBI): domain Eukaryota; kingdom Metazoa; phylum Chordata; class Mammalia; order Carnivora; family Otariidae; genus Eumetopias; species Eumetopias jubatus. The sequence continues at coordinate 71,813,790 of NW_028274823.1, read as the reverse complement.
AGCAAATGCAAACCCAAACCATGGACAGGTGTTGGCTACGCTTCCGGTGCTAGGTTTGTGAAGTGTCCGTTTTTCCCCTCACAGCCTGATGTTCTTCACTCGGCCCCCTGCCGTCTTCCCTGAAATGCAGTTCTGATAGGTGACTCCTCAAATTGTCTGGATTCAACTTCAGTAAACCTTGGCATGAGTGGGAGTCTCTGCTCTCCATGGTTTTAATAATCGTGTCATATCTCAAAGGAAATTTCCCTTCCCGCTACCAGTTAAAAGCATCCTTTACTGGTGGGTCCCCTAGACTCCAAGCTCCTTAGAGGCAGGAAGCGGGTCGGGCTTGCAGACTCTGTGGCCTCCAGGGCTGGCGCCTGTTGTGCCTGCCTCTCTGCTGACGGGCTGCGCCAGGTCTTCACTTCCTGCTCCCGCTCACCCATCAGTGCCCAGCATGGCAGCAGGCGGCCGGCACAGTCTCTGAGGCAGAATGGAAAGCAATAGCAGGAGCAACTTGCACTCCCATCACCTGGAGCACAGAGGGGCCTCCCTGGGCCACGTGTGCCCTCAGACAGGAGCTCAGCTTGACCTGGATATTAGTGCCACAAAGTGAGTCACCGTCCCTAAGCAGGCCATTGGAAATGTTGGAGAGCTTATCCATGGAAGGGAAGAGTGATTTGACGTAGGTGGTATACTGTCTCCTTGTGACTTCCTTGGGTCCCTTATGGCCAGTTCGAGATGAGACCTCATGGGGGAGACCTGCTGCACGCCGAGCCCAGCTCCCTCGAGGACACAGGGGCTCCTAGACAAGCCTGCTGATGTCCGAGCCCCAGTTGACCCAGAGCTGCCTACCTGGGGGCTTGGGACTTCGAGCCATTTAATGCAAGTCATAAAGGTGGGAGGGGTGACAGGACCTAACAGGAGTTTTTGAGACAGGTGTGGAAGAGGTCAGGGTTAGCTGGGAGCCAGGGAAGCTCCAGTCCTCCAAGGAAGGGCCCTGGGACCTCCAAAGGCTCTGAAATCCATCAGGCAGATAGATGCAGTGGGAAAAGAAAAGAAGGCTCTGGGTTGGGTCTGGTCCTGCTCTGCAAGTAATCAGCCACTCCTCAAGCTATATCTACAACTCAAGGAAAACAGAAGAGACAAGGGCTTTAGCCTGCTGTCCATAATGAGGCTTCAGAGAACCTGTGAACTCTAAAGGGATAGGCCTTTTTTGTGGGCCCATGATATTCTTTTCAGATTCTCAAAAGGGTCCCTGACCCCCAAAAATAAGAATCACTATACAGTGTGATCACTGGGGCTCTTTCCATCACATACATTCTAGGTTTCTGAATTACAGATGTTTGGTCCCGTCCACAGGTTTCTAACATTGATAGAGGTATTGTCTCAATCTGGCCCCAGGCAATATGACTCTCATTGGACCTGGAGGTGTGACTCTGAGGGGCCTTGGGGGTGTGACTCTGAGGGGCCCTGGGGGTGTGACTCTGAGGGGGCCCATGTGACAGATTTGTCCCCGAGAAGAAGCTGGGTGAGAGGGTCTGTTGGATTGCACTTGTATTTCTTCCTTGCACTGTGGAAATAAATGCACTCTCCAAAGTGCTGTGCTCTTCCGGAGTAATTGGACACAGATGCTCCTGTTAGGGCCATTTCCTTTTGTTCCTTGGCCACAGGCTCTGGGCGTCTCTTTGGGCAGCAGCGGGGAGCTGCTTGGGAGCGGCTCTCGTCTCCATCCTCCTGTTTTCTGGATGTGATCTGGTGCGGTTCTTGTACCACATCAGGGGGTGGCTGCCACCTGAGCCCCAGGGCCCTTGCTAGAGAGGAAAATGCCATCCACGGTAGCTCGCAGCCCCCTAAGCCCCCGTAGCTTCTGGATGCACAGAAATAGTTTTGTCAGTTTTCTCTACAAAACCTTATTTTTCCCTGCTGTCTTTAGGACAGGGCAGAAATTCATAAACCGAGCTAGTTTGGGGCGTGGGGGTTTCAGCCTCACCAACTGGATGAAGTGAACACCCAGTCCCTGCGGATGTCATGCTTACTGGGTGGACTCTCTTGTTCCACAGCTCCAACTTTTTGGGGGTGAGACCCTTGACCAAGCATCAGTTCCAGGTCAGCCACCAGGATGTGGAGGCAAAAAAGAGAAATACTTGAACCTCCAAAGGCAAATGATCTGAACTGAGTTCCCCAGTCTTTTTGGGAGAAGACGTCTCCCCTTGCAGGCGTCACCACAGGCTGTTTCTAGAAATCCAGGCCAAACCAGCCCACAGGCCTCAAGATTGCCGGGCCAGCCCTCCCCTGGACCTGCTGCTCCTGGATTCATGCTCGTGGGCAGCTCATTTTTTTGTATACGTTTTGTTTTTCCCCAGACAGCTCTCAGCCCCCGTTTAGAATAGGCCTGCCAGTTTGCATATCCTTTTGGCAGGAGAGGTGGAGAATTTCATTTTTCCACCCAAAGGCCTCATGGCTAATACCCTGCCAGACGCTGGGCGGCCTCAGCAGCCGGCCGGAACCTAGCTCTCCCGGAGGACGGAGGCAATATTTTCCCTGGACAAGATGAGCAAGAAGGGCTTTTCCAGCGAAGCCCAAGCTCCTGAGCCCCGTGCCATAAACGACCCCCGCATCATTGACATTGGCCTTTCTGTCAGCCAGGCCTAGGCCTGGCCCCGTCACAGGGAGATGAGGAGGAGCCAGGCCTCAGAGGAGGAGTGGGACGGATTCTGCCCTACCGCATGGACGTCGTTAGATCTTGGGTGGATTTTCTTGTCTCCCTCATTGTGAAAGATCTTGTAAAGATCTTGAAGAGACGAATCCCTAGTGTCCTGACGCCTGGGGTCACCTGACCCAGGGGGAGTAATCATCCCTGATCTCTGTCCAGGTCCTTACAGTTTGCCAGGACAGTGTCTCCTGTGGCCTGGACAGAGCTGACGGTGGGCAGACGCCCCCTCTGATCACATCCCCCTTTTACGGGGGCTCTTCCCCCCTCACCCACACATGCTCAGCTCTGCGGGGGACCTTGTCGTTTGTCTTCTTTCCCTTTCCAGGTCCTCAGCCCTCTGCTGGGTTTCCTGGCTTCTTCCTTCCCATATATGTATTTCCCCCCACTTTAAATTCCTTGGCTGTGGGAGCTCCTGCTAAAGCCTTCCCCACCATCTCCTTGCTCCTACCTCTGGGCTGCTGGGCAGGGCGGACCCTTGTCCCTTTCTGTCTTCTCTCAGGGAAGCCTTGCCTCCCTTCCTGTCGCAGCTGGGTCACTTCAGAGTCGCTTCCTCAGCCCCCTGTCCCCCTGCCACCTTTCCTCCCCAGAACCTTCCTCTGGCATTCTGGAAAAGGAGCCCGCTGCCTGGCCTCAGCTCTCCTCTCCTCCCCTCACTCTCACGGCCACCTGTGACGTGGTGTGGCCAAGGTGTCCGACCCCTTCCTGACATGCCTTCCTGCTCTGTGAGGGGAGTGGTGCTGGCGCCGTCTCTGAGCGCTCCTGTGAGGATCCAACAGCACACGGCGAGGAAGGACCCGGCCCCAGAGTAATCGCTGTGTGAGTGAGAGCAGCTTTATTCTGGCAACTTCGGAGACAACCTTGTGTGTTCAAAGCTTGCCCTCCACATAGTCTTTTAGCTTATCCCTCCCACCCAGGAGGACAGGCTTCTCCCTGTCTCCACACGACTGAATCCAAGCTTCTGGAGCGGGGCTTCGGGCCCCTCCCAGGCAGGCGTGCCTCCTCCGCCCCAGGCCTGAGCTCTGCCCTCACCAACGGATGCCCCCCCTTCCACGCCAGGTACTTCTGTCTCCTCTGATCTTACTCATGTGGCTTTGCATCCTTTCCCTTTTTTTACTCTTTTTTTTTTTTTTTTGGTCATTTCTGCCACCCCAAAGTAAACCAAAACAAGGCTCCCTTTTTTCTATTCAAATGTGTATCAGTTATCTACAGCCACAAAACACTGCAGAAAATATCACAATTCGGGGACTTAGAACAATGGCATTCATTGAGCTGATAGTTCTGTGGGTTAAGGTTGGGGGATCTCAGCAGTCAGTTCTTATCTTGGATCTCCTCACATGTCTGCAGTCAGGCGGCGTTGGGACATCGGGATGACCCAGCCACGTGTCTCTCCTCTGCCCCAGGGCTAGCCCAGAACGTTCTTTTGGTGGGAGCAGAGAATAAGCCCAAATGTGTGAGCCTTCTCAATCCTCCAGTTGGGTCCCGTTGGCCAACGCAGAGCAGGTCCCGTGACTGGTCCCAGAGTCCGCGGGGAGGCACTCCAGGGGCACGGTGAGGAGGAGGAAGGCTGGGGCCATGAGGCAATCAGCCCTCCCCAGACAGCACGCTTTCCAGTGGCCGGGAGCGTGTTCATCTCTCTGTGTTACACCGGTCTGTCTACACATCTGCCTTTCTCCCTCGCCCTCGGGCACCAGCTCCTGTGGGGGCAGGGACTGCGTTTTATTCACCATCGTGTCACCACTGCCAGCCAGAGGTCCTCACTGGTGGCTGACTGGAAGGAATTTGCTCTCCCATCTCAGTCTCAGTCTCAAAGAGCTCATTATGCTCTGCTTCTAAACAGACGTCTCTCTCATCTGTAGCCAAATGCCTTGCCTTGCCCCCACTGCCCCTCTGAGTTCCCCGCTGACTCATGGTCAAGTCACTTGACCAGCCGGTCTGGAGCCACCCTTCCTCCACACCCCTTTATGCCCATGCGTAACTGGACTTTTCAAAGCCACTGCGCGCCTTTTCCCACATTCAAACTATTCATCAGCATCTCGAAGCCTCTCTCACTTGTTAGTAATGAATGGTCATTTGCTCTTCAAAAGGTTCTCCTTCTGGCGGCCTAGGACTGTGGATAGAGCCTGGCCTTTGGCCTCAGAGACACCCATCTTGAATCCCAGCTTAACCGCCTTCTGGGTCTGTGACTCTTGACCAGGAATGATGCAGAGTCTACTCTCCTCTGAGCCTGAACTGTGGGCTCGCTCCCCTTGCTCACCAGGGACATTCAGCCAGACTCTTGCAGAAGACCCAGAGGTTTTCTACACTTCTAGAAGATTCTGGACCCCAAGAAGAGGGAAAGGTTGAGTTGAGGGGTTGCATTTTTGTTCTGGAAGTAGTGGTAGGAAAAGCAGACTTTAGATTTAAACAGACCAGAATTCAATTCAGATCCCTCTCTCCTTCACCTGACCAAACCCTGGGACACAGGATATTTCTCATTTCTCTCTGCTTGTCTCCTTCTCAATCACCTCTCTCTCTCTCTCTTTTAAAGTTTCTCTTTCCTTCTGTGTCTTGACATTAGGTTCCTTTAAGGTTCTAGCCCCTCAGATGTTCTCTTTTTATGCTCATTTTCTTGTGAAAGCCTGACTTTTCAATAGCTTATCTGAATTGGTACCTTCCAAATTCAAATGACCAGCTCTAAAATCCCACTCAGGATCCACTCCTTCATTCCTATTTCCTGCCAGAGTGGATTCACACTGATACTCTATAAAGAGCTCAAATCTCAAATAGAAACAGGCTCCCCATCCCGATTTACCCGTTTCTGTTAGCTGCCCCATTTCTCTGCCCTTCCCGCGTCCACTGGTCTCTTGTCGGCCCTCTTGGTTTCCTCCTTCCTGTGACGACTGCCCCCATTTTCCCTCTTCCACTGAGCTTCAGATGGGCATGCCACTTCTACTCTAGAAGGTTGTGGAAACACTAATAAGTAACCCTTCCTGGGTACATTTTCTACCCTCTTCCAAAAACAGTGATGCAACTTCTGGATTTATGGAGTAAGGAAGTGAGGTACCGATTGTTTTTTATTTCTCTGGGCTATCTTGTCAGTAAGACTATGGGCAGCATCCAGAGTTAAGATGTAAGGGGGACAGAATTCTCTATGCTTCTCTTTCTTCCTTCTCAAGAAAAGTAGTACCAACCCCACGCCCTCGGTGAATGCACATAGGCAGCCTTGGCCTCTGGCCTTTTGACATCTTCACATGTGTGAAGGAGGGTGGGAGTTTTTCCACTCCTGGCTGAGTTCTTTCCAAGAAAATGATCTCATTTATCTTGCTGAAAGGCTTATTTTTACAGTGCACATTTCATTTTCCATTATTTAATAGGCACATAATGTCCCTCAGCTTCCTTCGAAGTGATCTCATGCGTGGGGATTATATGCATTGTTCCAATTCATATAGGCGCCCCAGTAAATCTCCATATATTTCTTTCAGCACTGCGGTGATAAAAATACATTGGGCGATGTGTGCCTGTAGTTTGGTTTGAGGAAAAGTTTCAGTGTGCAGAATAAATGCTGTTGACTTAGGAGCAGGGGCTGAGAGGTGGGGCTGGGCAGCAGATGGTTGGAGACCCCCACTCCAGGCGGGGCTTGACAGGGGTGGGAGGGGCTGGGGGGGGACAAGATGTCCACGGAAAGTTATTCGTGGTGCTTGGCAAAGGTGATAGGGCAGAATTTCTGCAGACCCAGTGTAATAGGTGTAGGGACCAGTGCAGTGGGGTTTGCAGCTGGGGAGAGCAATGGGGCCACACCCTCAATAGGACAGAGAAAAGTAGGAATTTACAGGCAGGGAGCAGGGCAGGGAGGGGAGGCCAGTGGATGGAAAACAAAGGGGAAACATCAGGGTAAGGAAGGATTCTGGCTAACCTGACCTAACAGAGTTCTTGCTGAGGGCTGGACAGGCGGTCACATGTCACCCAGGGGGAGCAGGGTAGTCCCATCAGGTAGCAAGGCGGCGGGATGTTGGAGAAGCTGACCGAGCAGAGTTCTTGCTCAAATTGGACAAAGCAGAGATGAACGCAGATGTCCAAAAGTCGAGGCCTCATTGGGAAAAAGATTCTGAAGAAGTTGATTGAGTTTGATCAAGGAGAGAATCTTTGTCAAAAAGGAAAGTCTGACTCTACAGGTTTGCTATTTACATTTAGAAAGTGATGTTTGCCAAAGCTTTCAGAACAGAGGTCCAAGATCGGAGACAGATGCCTAAGACATCCTGGGAGGCCCTTGGTGCCCTAGATTTGGGGAAGAATACTGACAAATCTCGGAAGGAATCTAAAAATTCAACCTCAGCAGCGTCTGGAAAAAAGCTCTGCCCAGTCTTGGTCTTGTTTCCAAAGGCTTGCAAGCCTAGTGAAGTTCTTGTTCAAGTGCAAATAGCTGGCAGCTACAGCTGTGTTTAAGCAAAACGTGTCTGAGAAGTGATGGCCCCTCAGTCTCAGAAATTTCCAGTGAGGAGCTTGCACACCTTCCTGAACCAAGGGAGGTGAGAGCTTTCTGGAGAATCCTGATCCTACTGCCATGATAAGAAATCAAAGCTCTAGGAAACAGTGGTGGCAATTTTTCAGGAAATGGATTTCAACTTAAAAGCAATAGGAAAAAAAGTTGCAAGTAAGCTTTTATAAATAGGAGAAAAAATTATTAACTAATCCAATTCTCTTGACTCAATTTCTTGGAAATTAGCCCTAAATCTTCCCAAGAAAGATATTTTTGAAATCCCCGCCCCCCCACCCAAGTGTTCTTCGGAATTGACCCTGATTAAAGTGTTCTTTTACAGTCTGCGTATGTTAAGTTTTTTAAAAGATTTCATTTATTTATTTATTTGAGAGTACGCATGAGTGGGGGGAGGGGCAGAGGGAGAGAGAGAATCTTAAGCAGACTCCCTAGTGGGCGGGGAGCCCGACACAGGGCTAGATCCCTGGACCCTGAGATCATGACCTGAGCTGAAATCAAGAGTCAGATACTTAACCAACTAAGCCACTCAGGCACCCCACAGTCTAAGTGTTTTAATAGACTTTATTTTTTAGAGCAATTTTAGGTTTACAGAAACATTGAGTTCCCATACATCCTGTTTGCCCCCTGACTTTCCCTATTATTAACATCTTGCATTATTGTGGTATATTTGTTACAATTGGTGAACCAACGTTGATACATGATTATGAACTAAAGTCCGCAGTTTACACTAGGGTTCACTCTCGGTGTTGTACAGTTCTGTAGGTATCTTCTGATGCTTGTGGAAAAAAGGCAAGAATTAATTCAGAGAAAACTCCTTTATACTTAGAAAAAATGTCTGAGACCTGAGGTGATTGACTATTCATCTGAGTTACACGTTTTTGAGAAAGATTTATTCTGTGCAGTGTAAGGCATAAAATTTGCATTACATCTGGTCCTTCTTATAATAGTTGTATTATAGGAAATTCTCTCAGGAAGAATTTCATCATCAGAGTGAGCAATTGTGTGTATATATACGTATCTAATGGGGAATTAAAATTCAATTTTTGTATTTGTCACTGAAGACAACTTTAGACATGTTGCCTCCAGACAGCCCACATTCATGATGCAAGTTGAATCTTTACTCAGAGTGGGAAAGTTCCTTGTGTACACAACCACCATGCTCAGCAATTGTCACCATGCTTGAGCCAGGTGCCACTGGGGAGGGAGGGAGAGGGGGGAGGGAGGGCTTTGCTCCTCCTTTCCTGTTGTAGCCCTGGTTCAGCGGCCGAGGACTCCCACGCCCTCTCCCCACGTGGAGGCATGCTAGAGAGGACCAATCTGCTCTCCTTACATCCTGGGCTCTCTCTTTTCCTGGAAGAGTGGCTACTAGGATCACTCAGGGACTGACATCCACAAGCCAGTGTCTGCAGGGTCACTGCACTGAGAGGTCGTGGGCATAACCTCTGCACTTTCAGGATGACCCATGTGCAAGGCGTGCCAGTTACTGGACTCTCATCTTTCAGCTGCACACTCACTCTTTCAGACCCGCCTCTGCAATGCTGAGGCTGGTTCTCTGCAACACCCATTTCTGCTTTGCCATCTGCTCCCCATTGGACCCTGCCAATAAGGGACCTACACGGAGCCTGCAAAGTGTGTGGAGGAAGAGGGAACTCCCGGCTTCTTGTCCACTTGCTGTTCCTGGGAGCATCACCCTGCAATGCTTCTCTACCCCAGAAGAAGCAAGCCTTCCTGTTGCAGAGGATGAGGTCTTCAGTTTCTCCAACTCTTGCAGAGCCAGCCTAATGGCACCCTCTTCAGATGCCACACTACCTTCAGGCCTCGCCCACTGCAATCCAGAGTTTAACATCACTTCAAGGAGGGTTTGCCCACTGATGACTACATCTGGTTCTTCATTCACTATTCACCAGCTATTGCTCTTCATGCATTGCTCCCACTGGTTGTAATCTGACAGAAGAGGAGAGGTTGAGTGCAGCCAGACCCACCTAGCCCCACACTCATCTTTGTAGACTGTGTGACTGCCAGGCTACATTCGTGACTATAAACTACTGCATACTGCCAATAGGAAAGAGGCCTGGGAGAGATCAGAGCACAGAAGGAAGGGAGAACCTTCTATTTCTGGTTTTGGCAGTGTAGTATTCCTGGCAGCTGTAAGAGCAGCAGGAGTGGAGTGATGTTGGAGCAGAGGTAAAGCTGCTCTGGACTCTGGGAGGCCGGCAGCTGTAGCACCTGTTTGGCATTTCCAATCTTTGTGATGTTTGTGATGGTTACAGCAGCAGAGGAAGGCTCATGGACTCCTGTATGTTTTGTGTGGGGGACAGACATGAATCTGGGGGAAAGGGCACTAGAGGGTGAATTGTGTAAGGCCTAATGACAACCCCTCAAAGATGTTCATGCCCTAATCCCAGAAAACTGTGACTATGTTATACTACCTGGCGAAAGGGATTTTGTAAATGTAATTAAGATTACAGACCTTTAAATAGACATTTAGTCTTGATTTTCTGCATAGTGTGGAATACAAACCTTCAGTTAAATGCTGTTGTCATTCCACCTAATAAAGCTTAAAAGCAAGACTCAGAAGGATCAAACTTATTTCAAATAACTTAACTGTGTTCCTGAACAAAGATCAAGAATATTTATAGGAATATAAAAACATCCAGAAACCAAGGTAAAAGTCTTAAGTTTAAAGAAGTCAATCAAAATAAAAAATTGTCCATCATGCAAAGAAGCAGGAAAGCACAACACATAATGAGGGAAAGAAACCAGTCAGTAGAAGCTGACCTGGAGCTGACACAGATAATAGAATTAGTAGACAAGACATAAACACTGTTATAACTATATTCCATGTGCTCAGGAGGTTATAGGAAAGACTAAACCTGCTAAGTAGATACACAGAAGATGTAAAAAGACCCAAAATGAACTTCTAGAGATGAGAACCACAAGTGGATTAGATGAACAAAAATACACAGGATGGGATTATAGCAGAGTAAACATTAAAGAAAAACAGTAAATTTGAAGACATAGCAAAAGAAACCCAATGAAACACAGAGAAAAAAGGCTAATAAAAAATAGATCATATAAGCTATAGGACAACTTCAAGTAACCTTGAAGTGCTCAGAATTCCAGGGTGGAAGGACAAAAATATTTGAAAAAAATTAAGACTGAACACTTTCAAATTTAGTGAAAACTATAAACTCACAAACCCAAGAAGTTCAATGGATGTTAAGCCCAAGAAACACAAAGAAACTACAAAGGTACATTATAATCATATTGCTTGCTACAAGTGACAAGGAAAAAATACTTAAATGAAGCCAGAAAATAGGGTCACATTATATGCAAAGAAACAAAAATAAAGATGAAAATAGCTTTCTTATCAGAAATATTGCAAGACTCAAATTACTAGAATTGGAATGGAAGAAGGGACATTACAACCAATTTCACAGAAATAAAAAGGAATATAAGAGAATACAATGAACAAATTGTATGCCAATAAATTGGATAACCTATATGAAATGAGCAAATTTTCGGAAATTCACAATCTATCAAAACTGAGTCATGAAGAAATAGAAAATCTGAATAGAACTCTAACAAGTTAAGGAGATTGAATCAGTAATCTAAAATCTCCCAACAAAGAAAAGCCCAGAAGTAGATAGCTTCACTAGTGAATCTTACCAAACATTTAAAGAATTAGCGTGAATCCTTTTCAAATTGTTTCAAAAAATTGAGGTGAGGGAACACTTCTTGACACATTTTATGAAGCCAGTATTACCTTGATAAAAAGCCAAAGACACCACAAGAAAGGAAAACTACAAGTCAATATCCCTGATGAATAATGATACATAAATCCTCAACAAAATATTTGCAAACCGAAGTCAGTGACATATTAATTACACACCAAGCACAAGTGAAATTTACTCCTGGAGTGCAAGGATGGTTCAACAAATGAAAACCAATTAATGCAACACACCGTGTTAATAGAATGAATTAAAAAAACCCACATGATAATATCAAATGCAGAAAAAACACTTGACAAGATTCAACACAATTCAATGATAAAAACACTCGATAAACTAGGAGTAGAAGGAAATATCCTCAACATGATAAAGCCATATATGAAAAACCTATAGCTAACATCATATTCAATGGTGAAAGACTAATTAAAGTCAGGAATAAGACAAAGATACATGCTTTCACTAATTCTATTCAACATAGTACTGGAAGTCCTAGTCAGAACAATTAGGCAAGAAAAAGAAATAAAAAGCATCCACATTGGAAAGGAAGAAGTAAAATTATCTCTTTTTACAGATAGCCTGATCTTATACATAGAAAGCCTTAAAGAGTCCATGAAAAACCCTGTTAAACTAATGAATGAAATTATCAAAATTGTAGGACACAACAAAAGTCAACACATAAAAATCTGTTGCATGTCTATAGACTGGCAATGAACACCCACAAAAGGAAAAAAACCCACAATTCCATTTATAATAGTATCAAAAAGAATCAAATACTAGGGATAAATTTAGTCAAGGAGGCAAAAGTCTTATACACTGAAAACTACAAAACATTACTATAAGAAATTAAAGAAGACATAAATGGAAAGTTATTTTATGTTCATGGTTAGAAAACATAATTAAGATGTCAGTACTATGTAAAGCAATCCACAGTTCCAACACAATTCCTATTACCCCAATGGGATTTTTTTTTTTTTGCAGAAATAAAAAAAACCATCCTAAAGTTTATATGAAATTTCAAGGGTGATAGCCAAAACAATATCGAGAAAAAAGAGCAAAGTTGGAGTACTCACACTTCCTGATTTCAAAACATACTACAGAGCCACAATAATCAAACAGTGTGCAACTGGTCTAAGGACAGACATATACAGACCAATAGTATGCAATAGAGCGTCCAGAAATAAACTGTCACATATAGGGTCACTTGATTTTCGGCAAGAATGGTAAGACCGTTCAGTGGGGGAAAGGACCAGTCTTTTCTATAGACAGTGCTGGGAAAACTGGATATCCACAAGCAGAAAAATGAAGTTGGACATTTACCTTACACCATATACAAAGTTTGACTCAAAATGGGCTAAAGACCTAGACTTAATGGCTGACCCTATAAATCTAGTTGAAAAATGGGAAAATCCTGATGATGCTGGTTTTGGCTTGATTTCTTGGTTATGACACCAAAAGCTCAGGCAACAAAAGAAAAAATACATAAATTAGACTTCATCAAAATTTAAAACTTTTGTGCATCAAAGGATGCTGTCAGGAGAAGGAAAAGACAAGCCACAGAATGGGAGAATATGTTTGCAAATCATGTCTCAGACAAGGAATTAATACCTAGAATAATAACTCCTCCAGCTCAAGAACAAAATCTAAACAACCTAATTCAAAAATGGGCAAAGGATTTGAATGTTTATTTCTCTAAAAAGATGCTCAACATCATTAGTCATTAGGAAAATGCACATCAAAACCACAATGAGATACCACTACACATCAACTAAAATGGCTATTCTGAAAAAAAAAATAGAAAAGGAAAATTACAATGGTTGCTGAGGATGTGAAGAAATTGGAACCCTTGTGCACTGCTAGGGGGGATATAAAATGGTGCAGCTGCAGTAGAAAATAGCTTAGCTGTTCCTCAAATAAATGAAGCATAGAATTACCATGTGACCCAACAATTCCACTCCTAGGTATGTACCCCAAAAGAATCAAAAGCGGAGACTCAATCAGATATTTATACATGCAAGTTCATAACAGCATTGTTTACAATAGCCAAAATATGAGGGTTGCCTGGGTGGCTCAGTCAGCTAAGTATCCAAGTCTAGATTTCAGCTCAGGGCATGATCTCAGGGTCACAAGATTGAGCCCTGTGTCATGCTCTGCACTGGGCATAGAGCCTGCTTAAGATTCTCTCCCTCCTTACCTCCTCTAGCACACACGTACACTCTGTCTCTCTAAAAAACAAAAACAAAAACAAAAACAAAACAAAACAAAACAATAGCCAAAATATGGGAACTACCCAAATCTTTATCAACGGATGGATAAACAAAATGTGCTATATACATAACTATGAAATACTGAGCCACAAAAAGGAAGGGAATTCTGACACATGCTACAACTTGATCAAACCTTGAAAATATAATGCTAAGTGAAATAAGCCAGATGCAAAAGGACAAAAATTGTATTATCCCACTTATTAGAGGGATCCAGAAGAGCAGACTCATAGAGAAAATACAATAGAGGCTCCCAGGGGCTGGGTGTAGAGGGAAAGGTGGTGTTTATGTATTTAATGACTCCAGAGATGATGAAAGAGTTCTGGAAGTGGATGGTGGTGATGGCTGCACAACACTGAGAATGTACTGAATGCCACTGAATTGTGCACTTAAAAACGGCTAACGTGGTAGAATCGGATGTCACGTATATTTACCACAATAAAATAAAGTAAGAAAAATATTTTTATCTGGATGATGATATTTGGGATGATTTTGTTCAACCTCATTCATGTATATAGAGTGCTCTTTGCTCCTCACCTGTGTTTCCCATGGACTCCGTCAGACTGGAGCCTTGGTGGCCTATCCATTCCTTTAACCTCTGATTGTAGAAGGAGTTTGCCCAGATGTCTGAGAGTCATCCCACGGCGTCAGGTCATCCTGCCCTGGACTTGATCACCTCCTTCACTCTGCTTGTGTCCTCTGGTCAAGCACAGTTTGAAATCCATGTATCTCTGTCTAGACTTATGGAAGCATGTTTCTCATTAGGTTTTAGGGGAAATTCTACCTCCTGTGAATCCTGGCTCGGAGTTTATACTTAGGCTGAGTCAAACCAGGGGTTCTGTTTCCTCAATAGGAGGCAATGGGACCCGTTGACGCTGTACTGCAGTTGTATGCTCCCTTGACCTTTCTCTTTCAGGTCAGCGTCTTGCCAAGATGGCAACACGCCCCTCGTCGTTTTTCAGTGTATGGTCTCAACTGGACTACTTTCAGAGGCCTGGTTTCCCGACTCCAAGATGCCACACCATTTCTGCTGTTCCTTCACTCTGTTTCCGTCCACTTATGGAAGTGCTAGAATTTGATCTCTGAATTTTGTGGGAGAAAACAACTTAACAGAGAGAATGATCAGAGCAGCTTATTCACCAATAATGAGGAAATTAGGACCGTCTCTTACATTTCATTTCAGCTGTTAACCCCCTTCCATGTTACTCGGTTTCTTTGCTTTTATGTAGGTCCACTGTGCCTCGAGACCCGTTGCTATCATTGAGAAGAATAATTGCATTTTGTTTGTTCCTAGTTTCTCCAGCCTAACACAATTCCTGAGAAAGGAGGAAATAGGTTATAGTAGCTAAGAGCTGCTGGAGACAAACGTGGTTTTGGTTTCAATGTACGGTATCTATTCTCCCCTTTCTCCCTCAGCACCCTGAGAGTTCTTTATGGGAACTACTGTGGCCAGAATTGGATATGATCGGACAGGATTATCATTCATTGTGCCGAAGGTGTGGGCGTATGGCCCAAGCCAAGTCTACCACACATTCTTCACCTGCATTTCAGAGATGAACCAAGACAAAACCAAAAACAACCCTGAAATTTGTTGGTGGCAATTGGTCACAGAGGCAGCACTCCACAGGGGCAAATGTCTACCAGTCCTCACCCCCCTTTTTAAAATTCTAGTGAGATGAAATTCACATAATATACAATCAACCCTTTTAAAGTGTACAATTCAGCGGCATTCAGTGCGATCACAGCGCTGTTTGACCACCACCACTCTCTAGTTTCAAAAGCATTTTCCTCACCCAGAAGACAACTCCGTACGGCTGAAGCACGCACTCCCTACTACTACACCAGTTCTTGCCACCAAGACGCCTGTCGTTATTTCTGGTTCTTCAGTGTTCTCTCCAATTCTGTGCGCTACTTTGTATCCTTGTGATAATTCTTTTTCTACTTCAGTTACTCAAAAGTCGCATTCTCTTGCTTGCAACCCAATCATTTCAACTAATACAAAGCTAAGAGTTTTGGAATCAGAGAATTTTAACCTCAAGTAGAAAAAGTAATTGTCCCGGTTATTTTTTTAAAGATTATTTATTTATTTGAGAGAGAGAGAGAGAGAGAGAGCACAAGCAGAGGGAGAGGGACAAGCGACTCCCTACTGAGCAGGAAGCCCAAAGTTGGGGCTTGATCCTGGAACCCTGAGACCATGACCTGAGCTGCAGGCAGACACCCAACCACTGAGCCACCCAGGCTCCCCTGTCATTGTCAGGATTAAATGAAATAATTCATGTAAAACAGTTGTGGGGTCTTTGTACAGTGAATGCAGTAAATACATTATAGGTAATATTATTATAATTATTATTATAAACATTACATATTAGATGAACATTTATTTTAAAAAAAGATTTATTTATTTAGTTATTTGAGAGAGAGAGAACAAGAGCAGGAGGGGCAGAGAGAATCTGAAGCAGACTCCATGCTGAGCATGAAGCCCAATGTGGGGCTCGATCTTATGACCCTGAGATCATAATCTGAGCCAAAACCAAGAGTCGGATGCTCAACCGACTGGGCCACCCAGGCACCCCTAGGTATTAGATGAACACTTAATAAGCAAGCGACTACTCCATACAGTATCTGATTTCTCCCACAGTGTGTTTGCAGACTTGAACTTTGCCAAGTCTAGATTTGGTTAGGTAGGATGAATAGGTACAAAGACAAGAAAGTGGACATATGCACACTTGGCAGGAGAGATGAAGAAAGTGACTAATAAATAAATAGTCAAAATTATTGGCGAGTGTAGAATCATCCTTTTTATTTTTATCACTTAAACCCTTTATAATAAATATATAAAATAACAAAACAAGGTGATTTAAGAAATATTGGGATGGGTTTTAGAAATATCAGGGCTTCTAGCAGGCCTTGGAACTGTGCTGCAAGAGCCCCGTGCATTATTTTTGTGTGTAATGCCCTGTGATCTGATGCCATCCACGGCCACATAGCTCTGTGATTTTGGCCAAAGAAAGTTCTGTTTCTGTAAACACAGTGACCAATTACCAACAAAAGAAATACCAGCTTTGCAAAAACAGACTGACCTTTATATATTTCTACCAAATGCAATAACAGAGATGAACATGATATAGGACTTCTGTGGGAATCTCAACCCCACATTTTCTGACTTTTCCAGGGACTTTCAACCAACTGAATGCTGCTCAGATAGGGTGATTTTTTTAAAAAAAACTTGTGTTATTGAATACAGCAGGCAAGTTCTGTGAACGGCACTTTGATTCTTCTGTTTAGAAAAGGGGACCTGCATCTGTTTCCTATCAAAGGTTTTTACCAGAGTGCTCCTTGCTTCAATGAAGACCACCCTGTATGCTTGAAATTTCTCATATCTGGAAGGCATAATGCCATCTCTGGAGCAGAACACCCTGCATGGTTTTTGAGCAAAGCAGAGCCAATATTGCATGCTTGCAAACAGATGTTCAGTGGGCACCCTTCAAGTATCCACAAAAGCTAAGCCTATTCTGATGGAGCAAAGGGATCAAAGGGGTTAGGAAGACATACTCCGGGTCCGAGTTCCCTTCCTCCATGCTTGCGGTCCATGCACATTAGAGACAGAGAGCCCAAACATTAATGTGGACCAGAAGCTGTGCTGGGCACATGGGACGCACAGAGGTGGGTATGCCTTGATTCTCATCCCTGCCAGCAAGTCATTCCTGGTCTATAGGGGACACCTAGAGTGTGCAAGAGCGAGTGCACAGTAGAGGCAGTGCCGTGATCCAGCAAGGCTAGGGGACATGGTTTCAAATGGAAGGACAGCCAACCCAGCTCTGGGCTGCATCCCGAAGAACATGCTTAGCAGTAAGCAGGGCCATACTGAGTTTTGGGCATTTTTCTGGGAGCAAGGAGGAGGCCTGACTGTATCTTAAGTAGGAGGGCCACACAGCGCCCATCATAGTGCTGACTGAGTATTCAATATTTGTAGAATGCAGAATGGAGGTGCCTGTGGGAGTCCTCCCAGAACTGGGTTGAGGCGCATGGAGATACGATTCTCCTGCACAGTGTGCTGTCAAGGAGCTCAGGAGGGGCCAGGAGGGAGACACGGGGTTGGGAGTCAGTGGTGTAGAAATGGTGACTGAATCCACAAGCACACAAAATGCGGGCGTGTGCAGCATGGGCTGAAAGTGCTGATGGCTGAGTCTTAAAGACACCAATATTCAAGTCCGAACAGAGGGGAGGGGCATGGGAATGGGACTGGCTGGACTGGCCGGGAAGGCAGGGGACGCCAGGGGGTAACAGTGCCCAGGGCAAAGAGGTGGGTTCGTAAAGAAGGACATGGCCAGGAGCATCCCATGCTGCAGAGACCTCACACGGGACAAGGCCCCCATTGTCCCCTGGAGCTGTCCCCACAGAGGTGCCAGCCCAGTGGTGGGGGGAGGAAGTCTGTTCTAGCAGTGTGTCGAGAAGTGACCACGGGGGAGACCGTCTGGGTGGATGACTGTCTTTTTAGAACCTAGAAGTCCACCTGTGAGGGAATAGAGAGGAAGCTAAAGCACATGGGTAGTTGGCTTCTGGTGAGTTTGGAAGATGGAGGAGCACAGAGAATTTCCTAGAAGCCAGGTCCTACTGTGGCATGGAGATACTCCTCTGGACGGCCCCATTCTTCTCAGAACCCTGAGCTTTGTCAGGGAATCAGATAAGTGAATTCTCAGGCTAGCCCGCCCCACCTCTGCTCCTTCCTACCGGTCTCCCCATCCGCCCCACTGGACCAGGACTGAGCCACACTTGACTCGCCTTCAAAGCCCCAGAGTCAGAGAAGGAATCATATAATTGCACAGTGCAAAGCAGCCCAGAGAAGTTAAGTGCTGTGGCTACAGCCCTACAACTAGCTGGAGGTAAATTACAGACTAGAATTCAGGACTCTGCACTCTGAATCCAATGCCCTTTGCATTACGTGGTCCCGCATTTTGTTCCATGTGGTTCGGCTGCCTGACTATGGAAAGAGAGAGACTTTTCCTCCTAGCAGAGTTCGACTGGTAATGCACAGAAAAATCTCCTCAAGAACACCATGGGGCTGTGTTCTTCCCTCCAGAGGCAACATTCGGGGATCAAGGAAGAGCCTCTCTCCCTCTCCCATCTGCATTTTTCTCTTTCTCCCCCTCCCCCTCCCTCATCCCCCAGCCCCTTGCCGCCTCTCAGAAAGGCACTGTGGGGCTGGGAAAATGCCCCGGGCGAGCATCAGTAGCAAGCACAGCCTACTGTTGATTCGCACCTGCGGTCTGTGCCCACACAGCCCACACTGGTACTTGGCAGGCGGTCTTGGCTCTCAGTAGAATGGTGCTTTGTTACCATGAATGATCCAGAGCACTGAGTAGAGCTGGCACCACCGACCCCAGGACTCCTGCCAAGTGGGTCCCCTGCTCTGGGGCTTGAGCAAAGCAGAGCCAGTATTGCATGCTAGTAAACAGAGGTTCAGTGGGCACCCTTCACTGCGTGACTGTGCACAGGGCAGGGCCGAGAAGAGCCTGGGGCATTTCAGAGAAAGGTGGCTGAGGCCCGTGGCTCCCTCCTGGTAGGGCCTGAGGGCTTTGGTCTGAGGATCTATGGGAAACGATTTCCACTCTCTGGGTTGGGTGCAGCTCTTTACATGTGACCACAGGGCCGCAGTTGATGCGAGGGCTGGGGGCAGCCCCGTGGGGAGAGATACTGGGGAGGTAGGGCATCTCTGTTATCTGAGGGAACGGGGCTGGAGGCGTGACCACTCCTTACGATCGTCCACCGGCCTACCCCAGAGAGCCCACGGAAGTCTTTATTTAGAGAATTTTTTCCCTCACCTTGTCCTTCATTGAGGGCTTACGGTGTTACAATGTGTCAAACACTGCGATCACATACAGGAATTGCAATCTATGAGCCATCGTAGAGTTTGCAGCCTGCAGAGTTAGGTCACAAGAAAGTTAAGGTACTCCGTGAATGCACAGCCACCCTCTGTGTGCGAAGCTGGTGGAGGTGAGCAGGCAGCTTCTCGCAGCGGGGGGAGTCCACCCCGCAAAAATGGTAAGTATCCTCCTCTCAAGCTGAAATCCCGCCGAGGAACATCACTCCTTAGGCTTAAAGCTTTCATCGTGCTTCAAAATGTCAGTAAGAGAGGACATTTTCTTTTTCTTTTTTTTAAAGATTTTATTTATTTGACAGAGAGACACAGCGAGAGAGGGAACACAAGCAGGGGGAGTGGGAGAGGGAGAAGCAGGCTTCCCGTGGAGCAGGGAACCCGATGCGGGGCTCGACCCCGGGACCCTGGGATCATCACCTGAGCTGAAGGCAGACACTTAACGACTGAGCCACCCAGGCGCCCCAAAATTTTCTTTTTAAGTATCATTCGTCACTTATACTGTGGTGAGAATAATTTTCAGGTTACTTGATAGCATCATAGAATCTCAAGATGGCGGAGGACGCCGCCTCCTCCTATAGAGGCTTGAACATCCTCATCCAAATTCTGCTCCAACAGGAAGCAGCATTGCGTTCAAAAGACTCTCGGCTGCTTCATGAGCCCCTCTGAGTCTCAGTCTGTGTAGTTTAGAAGTCTGTTTTACGGGGATGAGAAAACCAAACTTGTAAGACTGAATATTAAATGAGCTATTTATAAAGTATGACTGATTAATTTTTTAAAGATTTATTTATTTATTTTAGAGAGCGAGCATGAGTGGGAGGGGCAGAGGGAGAGAGAGAGAGGCTCTCAAGCAGACCCCACACTGAGTGCTGAGCCAGACGTGGGGCTTGATCCCACGAACTTCACCTGAAATCAAGGGTCGGAGGCTTAACCTAATCATTCTTGAAACTAAGAAAAAAACACTAACATGGATTATCATTTTGACTACTTTAACAGAAAGCAGTCACTAAGGTAGGCAGTAATTAATTCAATATTGTTTATCTGCTTACACTCTCATGTCTCTTATCTGCTTGTCTTTGTCTCATATCTCACAGATCATGTACTTTTTATTAAAGGGTTTATCAAGGTATAATTTAAATACCACAAAACACACCCATTGTAAGTGTACAAACAAATGCTCCTTAGTAAATGGGTAGGGTTTTGGAACCATCACCATGATCCAGGTTCAGAATATCTCCATCACCCCACGCAGTTGTCGTGCTGGCTCAGTTAATCCCCACTTCCATTTCCAGCTCCAGACAACCACAGATCTGTTTTTTGTCTCTATGGATTTGCCTTTTAAAAAAGGTTTATGCAAATGGAAAGTAGAAGAAGCATATATCAGCAGCTTATTTTACAATATTTACAATAATTCCATTGTAAGGAATTTTGTTAATCTGCTCTCCAGCTATGGATTGTTTTCACTGTCTTGGCTTTATAAATAAAGCTGCTACTCATAGTCACCTACAAGTCTTTGTGTATGCAACCTATCTTTTCATTTTTCTTAGGTAGGTACCTAAGAGTGGATTTGCTAATTTATGTGGTAAGTATATGTTTAACTTTTAAAGGAAACCCAACTGTTTTTCCAAAGGAACGGTACATTTTACATTCCCACCAGCAATGGATGAGGGGTGCAGTTTCTGCATATTTCTGCCAACACTTGGTATTTTCAGTCTTGTTCATTCTAACCATTACAGTGGGTCTGTGTGGTATCTCATTGTGGTGTGAATGTGTGCATTTCACTAATGGCTGATCATATTGAGCATCTTTTCATGAGCTTATTTCCATTTGCATATCTTCTTTGGAGAAATGTCTATTGAAATCTTTGCTCATTTAGAAGATCAGGTTGTTTGTTTTCCTGTTGAGTTGTAGTTCCTTATATATTCTGGAAACAAATCATTTTCTCTCGGTCGGTTTAGCTAAAAGTATATCAATATTGTTGATCCTTTTCTTTTTATGGTTGATCTTTTCTAAGAACTGACTTTCTATTTCCTTGAGTTTCTCTATTCTTCAGTTTTACAGTTCATTAATTTTTGCTCTGATCTTTATTTCTTTCTTATTGCTTTCTTTGGATTTAATTTACCTCTTTTTCTCTCTTGTTTTTTGGTCTCTCATGTTTTTTTAAGACGGAAGCTTAAATTATTGATGTGAGAAGTTTCTGCTTTCCCAAGTCCTCATTTAGTCCTATCCCATTCATTTTGACATGTTGTATCCTTGTTTAATTCAGCTTAAAATATTTCTGATTTTCATTGTGATTTTTCTTTGACTCATGGATTACTTCTAAATGTGTTTAATTTATAAAAGCTGAGATTTCCCAAATTTCTTTCTAGTTGTGATTTCTAATTTAATTCCTTTGTGGCTGGAGAACATACTCTGAATGATGTAAATCCTTTTAAATATATTGAAATTTGTTTTATGGCTAGTATATGATATAACCTGGAGAACATTCCATCTGCTTTTGAAAAAACTGTGTATTTATTTTAAAGTAGAGGGCTCTAAAAATGTCTATTATTTTGACAGGTGTCGTTCAAGTCGTCTGCATCTTTGCTGATTTTCTGTTTAGCTGCTCTATCAATTACTAAAGTGGGGTATTGAACTAATTGTTAAACTGTTTATTTCTTCTTTCAATCTATGCATTTTTGCTTCATGTATTTTGAGGCTCTACTATTAGGTAGTATTACATTTATAATTGTTCTATCTTCCTAATGTATTTACCCTTTATCATATGTAATGACCCTCCTTGTCTTTAATAATATTTTTTATCTGGAAGTTAAATTTGTTTGATAGTAATATAGCCACTCTGGCTCACTTATTGCTACCATTGGCATGGTATACCCTTTTTATCATTTTACTTCCAACCTATTTTTGTCTTTTTGTGCGAAGTGTGTCTCATGTAGACGGTAGCCATTGAATCTTGTTTTTTAAATCCATTCTGATAATCACTGCCTTTTGATTATGGTGTTTATCCATTTACACTTAATATAATTATTGATGTGGTTGGATTTAGGTCTGCCATTTCATTTTCTGTGTCTCATTTTGAAAATGTGTTCCCCCTTTACTGCTTTTGTGCTAACAATTCTTTCTAGGTATACCATTTGAATTCCTCTGTTGCTTTACTGCATTTTTATTATTTTCTTAGAGGTTGCTTTACAGATTACAATATGCAAATTAACTTATACCATCTACTTCAGGTTAATACTTGCTTAATTTCAGTAAAATATAGCAATATTGCTTCAATATATCTCAATTTCTTTCCTTTCCTTTGTGCTATTATTATTATATATCTCTACATATGTTACAAACCAAAGAATAGAGTGTTATAATTATTGCTTTATATAACCTTATGTCTTTTAACAAAATTAGAAGAAAAGAGAAAAAAACATTTAAAGACTTTTATATTAACCCACAGATACCATTTGTAGTGCTGTTCATTTCTTGTAAATTCAAGTTATTATCTGGTGAGGCCAAAAGATCAGGAGACAATTGCTACTGAAAAGGTAACTTGTTATATTCACCAATACCAAAAGGAGGGGGCATGCCATGTCATGCAGGGCCATACAGAGAGGCACCAGGGTTGATCAGGAAGCAGAGGGAAAAAGGGAAAATGTGGGCAAGAGTCTTTATTGTGGTTTCCATGGGAAGGAATGGGTGAGGCAGGGTCAGCAGTCTGAGCATTGGCTAGTTTGAATAATTTCAGTAGGCTCTAGGGCTTAGAAGTGTCCCCAGTTGTCTCAAACCTGGCCCTGTGGTGATCAGGGTAGGTGCATAGTGGCCTGGAGTGTCAAAGTCCCGTAGAGGAGGTGGTTGGGGTGTGGGCTCTGGGTTGGTTGGCTTGTATATGAAAGGCACACTTGCAGGCAAGCTGTTTGCTACTTCTGGGAATTGACTAGCCTTGGGAAGGGCAATCCCTCCAGGGTTAGCAAAGCCTCAAGATGTCAAATATCAAGTACAGAAACTAGAAAACATTGTTATTGCATCATGCTCCTATTGCTGGGTGAGATCAGGGAAGGGTTGGGAATTGAGACGAGATCATGTTGCCCTGGCATCTTTAGCCAGGAGACAGGAATCTGATGAAGTTTCACTTCTAACTAGATCTTCATCCCAACCATTGTCCCCACCCTTCTCTCTCTGCACACCCCTCCATTCCACCTCACCTGCCACAAGTATATAAATAAGAAAATGAGACCTAACATTTACTGAGGCAATATCACGTTATTTCCCATTATTCCAATTTGGTGGGATTTTCCTATTCAGTGTCAGGGAACTAAAACAAGGCTTCTCCACTCTGTTCTTCCCCATCATGGTAGAAATGAATGCAATCCAGTCTGACCTGAATCCAGGCTACTGAGAAGAAAAGCACTGCACCTGGCTTTTCTGACCCAAAGCTTTAGACACAAAGGATGTCTGGCCTGGACAGAGACTATCTTAGTTACCACCTCTTGGAGGAGGAAATAGGGATTTTCATGTTGTTCCACTCTTACAAGTAAGCACCCGGAATTCCCCCAAGGTTTGTCCCGCAATAAGGAAACACACCTAGGATGAAGACAATACTTAATTATGACATCACAACTTTCTGTTCTCATCTCAGGCCCCAACACATTTATAAAAACATTGTCCTGTATAGGATGTTCGAGTGTAATGATTGACACTCCACTGAAGCCAGGGCTCTGTGCACTGAGTTACACTTTGGATAATTAGTACTGGGAAGAGGTGGGGAAGGTGGGGGGAGAAATTGCTAACAATGCCTGAACCTGAGCGTAAGGCACAGGTGGTAACCTCAGCCTTTCTTAGGGCAGGGATTGTACAAAGAAGTAGCATAAAATCAGAGATCATAGCTGAATCCATTTCATTCTTCCAAGATCAGGATGGTGGGGCAGGGGGAGGAGAAGGTTGGATAATGCGAGGAGAGCTCCACACCAAGAAACGTTCTGAAGTTCACGGTCCAAAAGTCAAGACTCTGCCGGACAGACTGCATCTTTGCTGGGGAAGCCTCAGATGTTCATTGTCAAGTTTATGAACTGGGAACAAAAAGAGAGAGAAAGTGAAGAATTGGTTATCCCTCTACTCCCCTACCAGCCCTGGTTGATTTGTGTCACAGCGGTTCCGCCATCCAGTCGTCTTGCCTGCGAATATGGACTTCTGCTTCAACATGAAATATTTTTGAAAAAATGAATTCCCAGCACTTTCAGTTTTCCAGAGATCCTGAGATCTTTCTGAGTTAGTTCAAGTCAAGTGCAGATGGTGAGAGAGAGAGAGAGAGAGAGAGAGAGAGAAATGTACTTTCTCCCTGGCAAAGAAGAGAGGCTTCCCGAGGCACCTCAGGCAGGGCAGGCAGTATGAAGTGCCTCTTTGATGAGGGGTCCCTGACGGTGAGGACAGAGGTGGTCCATCGGGAAGAGGCTGCAGGCTCCGCATCTGGGGCTCTTTACAAGTGAACTGGTGGAGAAGTTGCATGCAGTTCCTTCTCTAGCCTGAGGGCCTCCTGCCCCTTCTCCCCTTGCTCCCTGCTTTCTTATCACAGCATGGTCACGGGGAAACACAATTATGTGGGATGGTTTCTTCTCTCTCCTCTGCCCCACTTCCTGGACACAGCGTATGCCAAGGTCAGGGTCAGGGAAGGCAGCTGGGTGAAGGAAGACGCACAGGCTCTTCTAGCAGAGTAACTGTAGGTGAGGCAAGGATCCAATTGTTACCTAGGTGGATGGGAGGGGGCTCTTGAACTTGGCTGCATACTGGACTCATGGGGGAATTTTAAAAATATCAATGCTTGGGCCCCACCCCGAGAGATTTGGACTTGATTGGTTTGGGTCATGGCCAGGCCATTGGGATTTTAAAATCTCCCCAGGTGATCCTACTGTGCAGCCAGAGTTGAGTAGTTAATCATTTTATGCCTCCGTTTCCACTTCTGCCAAATGGGGGTTCTGTTAATCCTTCGCTCACAGGACTATTGTAACGATTGCATTGGCTGCTAACTGACTAGTACCTAAAAAATGTTAGCAGTTTCATTGTTGTTATTACGCCCATGGCTGAGTGTGACCTTCACAGGCATTCAGCAAACATTTATAGAGCGGGTACTCTGCCTCGCCCTGGCTGCATCATACCTCGTTTATGTTGAGATGAATGAACTCCTCGTCCTTGTTCTTTGTGCTGAGAGCCTGGAACACCCCTAAAGGAGAGACATGAGAAAGGCATCATTGTGGGGACAGTTCCTTCAACAGGTTTCTTTCTTTCCTAGTGACCTTGGGGCCTGCAGGGCAGCCCGTGGAGGAGCTGCTCCATCTGGCGGTAAGCAAGGATCTTCTAGAATGGCAGGCCAGACTCAGGCCGACTCCACGGGGGTTTCTGTCACACGGTGGAGGCTCTTGAATTCCTGGGATGGCAGAGCTGGTGGCCTTAGCATCGGGTGGCACGCGCTGTCCTCTACAATATGCCAGTCAGCTGGCCAGCTGCTGGACCCCAAACATCTCCCCTATGCTAACTTTTTGGGGAGCTACAGGCCCCTCGTAATCCACGGGCCTTCTTCCCAGAGAAAAAGCTGATGTACATGAAGTTTTGCATGAGTCTTGAAAGCCGTTCAATCTCTACGAGTCCCTAAGGAGAAGGTGAGCACTGTAGGCACCCGCACACCCGGGAGGAGCAGGGGGAGGACGGAGAGCTGGCTGAGCTGGACGTCTCAGCTAACGCACTGAAAGCTACTTTACTCACTGGGCCTCGGCCTCCCCTTCTAATCGAAGTGGCCAGGCCAGTCAAGTCTGGCTTCCCCTAAGAGTCTCCCAGGCGCTTTAAAAATATAACAAAAAGGGGGAGGAGACTGTCATAGAACAAAAGAGACAGAACCCAACAGCCAAGTGCAGTGAGTAGATCCCGAGACAAGCAAGCAAACGTGGAAAGAGGACCTGGCCACGTTCAGCACGGGCCAGGTCTTAGATGATGTTGAGGGCTCACTGAGAAGTGTGTTGGGGGTGCAGATGGCATGAGCACTGTGCTGAAAACAAGCCCACCTGTTAGAGATATTTACAGAGGGAAGGACTGAGTTTCTGAGCTCTGTTATCAGATACTTCGAAAAAAGTCTATGTTAGAAGAACATACGAAAGATTAGCAGGATGATCATTGTTGAGGCTGGTGTAAGGTGCTGGAACCGTCTGGGGGATTTTTATAAATAGCGACGGTGCGTGCCACCCCCTTGATTCTAATTAATTGGCCTCCTGTGCAGCATGGTTATCACAAAACATTTTTTCCTTTGAATCCCCTTCCCCTGTTTTGCCCACCCCCCCAACCCCAGGTCATCGAAATTTTTTAAAGCTACCGGAGGGATTGTAATGTGTGGTAAAGTTTAGGAACCCTGGTGTGGGGCCCATGGGGACTGATCATTATTCCTTCTACTTAAGTGTATGATTAAAAATTTTGAGAATAAAAAGTTTGAATAATTCTGGGGTAAAGCCCTAGCCTTGGTATTTTAAAAAGTTCTCCAGGTGGTGGATCTAAGGAGAGGATCCTGGAGTAGGGTGGTGTTAAGCCCAAAGTGCCTTCTCCTTAGTAGTCCTCGATTTTGTAAGAACAAGCTGAGAACCCCCTGCTGGGAAGGATCGGGCTAAGGGGATTTAGAAAGGACCAGGGCAGCTGAGAGAAGAGAAGCTACTACATCTCATTCTTTTTAGGTCCTTTTTGACCACTGTGTAATTCTAGTAAGTGACTACCTTTCACGGGGGCCTTTCTAAAACGCACCTCTTACCAGCTAGTGGTAACCACCTAGAGAAAGCCCAGCCTCCCGGCTTGGCGTGCAAGGCCCTTCAGCACCTGCTTGCCTCTCTCAAGTCATCCCGATCAGCCCACCCATAAGCCTTACTTGTCCACTAAGGGCGGTTTTCCCGGGGATTACAGCCTGGGGACAGGTAATCACATGTGTTCTAAGTGTCACAAAAGAAGCAAAGGGACCTCTGGCACAGTAGACCCGAGGATCACAGACCCTGCCTTGGTTTGGCGAGTCCTTGAGGTCACCTAGCAAACATCCTTTAGAAAATGCCAAGCAGGACAGGTCCATACTTCATGGGGCCCAGCGCAGCATGGAAATGTGGGAGCCTTTGTTAAAAAATGATGAGGATTCAAGATGGTGACACTGAAGCATGAAACCAAGCATGGGCATCCTCAGGGGTGCGGGGCGCTGGGCACCGACACATTTCTCTCCCCCACCCCCAATCATGGTGGCCACCCTGGCGCTGGGTTCCAGGGCCCTGGATGCGCTTCGTTCAGCTTCAACTTGGTGGCAGTGTGACCACAAACTGCGTGCTCTAAGGATCCCTACACATAATTTGTCTCTCTCTTCTTGGGGTAACACATCTTGTTTGGGAAAACCAGGTCAGTGTCTAGGGCTTACAAAACACAAAGGTAGGGTGGAGGGAGCGGGGCAGAGGGGAAAGGAGAAGACAAGGGAGAGAGACTCTTCTGATTCTATGGGCTATGATGCAT
Source organism: Eumetopias jubatus (assembly GCF_037043125.1). Taxonomy (NCBI): domain Eukaryota; kingdom Metazoa; phylum Chordata; class Mammalia; order Carnivora; family Otariidae; genus Eumetopias; species Eumetopias jubatus. The sequence continues at coordinate 71,786,249 of NW_028274823.1, read as the reverse complement.
TTGACCCTGGAGCAGAACTTCCCTCAAATAGGAGGCGGGACCCCCCCCTCAACCCTGTCCTGCAGGGACACTGCAGGTGTACACACGGAGGATGACTCTTAGCCAGAGGAGTGGCCCTAACCCAGAGGCCACGGATGAGAAGATTCTTCAGGACAGCCCGGCAGAGAAGACTCCCACACCCCCACCCTCAGCTAACCAGGCACACGGCACAGAGGTCACACGACAGAGCCTCTCGTCACCAGGATTTATGGCTGGCTGGCTGTCACCTGCTCCTGGAAGGCAACTGAGGGGACGGAGATCCCCCTCGGGGCCCAGGGGGCGCAACCCCACCAGCCACTCACGGCTCGCGTTCTCCAGCCGGACGAGGCAGTTGAGGAAGTCATCGAAGCCGAGCTGGAGCCCCTCGTCCGCGTACCTGAGGACGATCAGCTGCAGGAGGTGATGGCTCAGCTGGAAGCCTGTGGGGCCGGGGAGGAGATACAGAGCTGGTCTTGGCTGGGCCCCGTGGGGCGCACCTTTGGGGCACACCCAGGCAGTGCACAGCCGGTCAGCAGGTGGGCTCCCCGTCCTCAGCGTGGAGGCAGCGTGACAGTGTGCGTCTCCTTCAGGAGGGATGCTGGTGGACCCATGAGGCCATGCTCTTGGTTTTGACATTCACCTACCCGTTGTATCTTGCTGACTTTTCAGGAAGCCTCGCTTGCGGGAACTTAAGCCGGATGGTGTCTGAGCCCTACTCCCACCCCCTCTCCCCCACCTCCCTTTCTGGAGAGCACTTTAACCCAAAGGCGTTGAGGGCTCTGGAAATCGTGTTTCTAGAAGGGATGCTGCTGCCCCAGGTGAGTGACCCCCCCGGGGCAGGGGCTCATTCACCCACCCAGGCTGAGCCAGGGGCGGTCTGCTTTGCTTCTCTGGGGTTCCTGTCCTTATTGGTTAAATGAGGGCTTTAGACAGGTAAAGTCACTTTAGAGCCAACATTCAATGCTTCAATGTCTAACCTACATCCCAGGGATCGCCCCCCTTGACTTCAGTCTACATGTTCACTCCCCAGGGGACGTTCAATGTACTGCTTAGACGTCTACCCAGGTCTTCCCCGCTCCTCAGTCTCAATCCCAGACAGAGGAGGGGGCCAGTCAGACGCTGGGAGCGGTCTCTGGAGCCAGCCAGTGGTGTTGGGTCTTGGTGATACCCCAGATCCTAGCATCTGCTCTCCATGGGGTGAGGAGGGGAGAGCGGGGCACCCTCCTGCCCCCCACGCCTGCCCCCCTGCTCCATCCTCCTCCCCTAGAAACAGGGTCACCAGCCCCTAAGAAAATCAGGCCCTCCTCCTCTGTGGTATTTTCTACTTTATAACTAACCTTGGTTTTTTTCCTCCCTTACGTAGGACCCAAGATGGTCCCGATTTTGGACATGCTGTCTCTATCAGACCATGAAGCTGACGATGTTTCCAGATGTTTGGCTTACCTGGGAGGGAACCTGATTCTAAGCTCTGGCAGGGCCCAGGGGGCACGTCTGTGAAGGACGCTTTGTGAGAAACACCACGCAACTTGGCAGGGGCTGGGGGCTGCAGTGGCCGCAGACCCATGGCTGCGAGCCCAGGACGGCAGAGCCCCAGAGACTCAGGCTGCCCTGGTGGTGACTGCCAGAGGGCGAGGGACACCACCTGGATCCCATCCTTTGTGTACAGAGCTGATATAAATCGTGACTACCATCCGGTTTGGGTTCCGTCTGCTGGGGACAAAGCTGGGAACAAAGCCAGGAACAGGGCTGCAGGTGGCAGAGGAGCTCCATTCCCTGACCCTGAATCATGGGATCTGCCCTGCCTTGTCCATGGTCATCACCCTCCGAAAGCAGCAATTAGAGGTTTGGAGGCACGGCGGCTTGCCACCAAAGGGTCACATGTACCTCTGCTCGGCCAGAAAATTTGGCCAGAGGTGGCAGAGGGGGTCAGGCTAAGTTCACCTTTAGTGGATCCATTTTACAGATTCCTGCCAATATCTGCACAGTGGTTTAAAACATGGGCCCTGGTGTGGGCGAGCGAGTCTTGAGCCTGAGGCCTGGCTCTGGCGCTCACAGGGCTGTGCCCTCAGGAAGCATGAACTCGGGTCAAAGACCGACCACCTCATAGGGCACGAGAAGCAAGGGGCCGTCCACAGTCCCTGGCCACGCGCAGCCCACATCTGACCTCCCAGGCTTTGCTTCACCTGCAGCTTTCAGGGCGCTCCGCAGCTCGTAGGAGGACATGGTGCCCGACTTGTCAGTGTCGAACTGAAGGAAAAGGTTCTATGGGGAGGACAGAGGCATTAAGAACCAGAGGGAGGGTACCCGAAGGCGCCACCCTTGACAGTAACAGCCTGGACAGGAGGAGAGGCTCCTCCACCTTTTGCTTTCCTTTCCCTTCTGGGGGCAAGCCCTGGGGTACTTCTGTAAGCAGGAGAAGGGAACTGGGGTGTTGCATCACGATTCCTTCCCTCCGGCCCTTTCCCTTGGCCGCTGAAGACCCCCTCCTGCTCCAGGCTGGCGCAATCCCCAGACGCCATGCCCGGCGGGGTCACGTACTGTCCACTTCTTCAGCTTGTCCCAGAACACTGTGAACTCCCCGAACTCTAGCTTCCCGTTGCCACTGGTCTGTGCCGAGCGCGTTAAGGAAGGAAGGAAGGAAGACGAGCAGGGTTTCAACCCAAGGTGCCTCGCGGGACTTCAGGGATGGAGGGGCAACCGGCTGGCCTGGGGGACAGGTGGCACAGAGTCAGGGCTCCTAGGGAGGTGGCTTAATTAAAGTCCCTTCCAAAGCATCCCCCCCCCCCCACTGGACAGTCTGTGCCTCTTGATTCTGTTCCAGTTCTAGGGGCTGCCCGGTCTTTGGATGTTCTCCAAGAAGAAGACTATCCTACCGGGTAAAGGTGCCACATTCTAGGAGGGTCTGCACGACAGGAAAACACAGTCCTTTCTGCCCACAGATTTGGAAGGATACATCCATTAGAGAAATGATGTTTTTACAGGAAATCAGGCTTAGCTTCTTGAACTGGAGGTCCTTTTCTGAAATCACACGTGAAAGCAGAATTCATTGGACGTGGGATAAGATAAGCCTATTCCCAGCTGCTGGGAGTCCAAGAGCGTGGTCAGATCCCGGGCTGGTGAGGGGGAGACGTGCTCACTCTCAGGCTGCTGGTGAGAGCAGAAACTGACATGGCCTTTGGGGAGGCAACACTGCACAATATAAACATCGGGAAGATCTTTCCATTCACTTACCCTAGTTTTAAGGATCCCAAGCAAAGAATTACAAGTTAACATCTTTATCATCTGGTTATGTATAATGGCAAAAATTTAGAAATGACATAGATGACCAACGGAAGGGGAGGAGCAGAAAAGTTTAGGTGCGAAGGATGGATTGTTACATGGTCCTTAAGAACCATGTTTCTGAAGCACATTTAATGACCTGGGGAAATGCTCATAAAAAGTCAGTTTAAAAGGCAGGATTTGAAATTATTGAAGAACTTTGAACACTTGTACACTGCTCGTAAAAGAGTCACTTTGGAAAACAGTCGGAAGATTCCTTAAAACAGGAAGTACAGAGTTACCATGTCAGGCAGCAATTGTCCGAGGTATATACCCAAGAGAAATGTCCACACAGATGACTCGTTCATGAATGTTCACAGCAGCATTATTCATAACGGCCAGAGAGTGGCAACAACCCTCATGGCCATCCGCGAGGAATGGAGAAACAAAACCTGGTATACTCCTACAATGAAATATTATCCAGCCATAAAAAGATTGAAGAGTCCTGGCAAACACTACAATGTGGATAAATCTTGAAGATGTTATGCTAAGTAAAAGAAGTCACTTAGGATCACCTATTACAAGATACCTTTTATTTTTATTATTTTTTTTAATTAAAAAAACAATTATTTATTTGAGAGCGAGAACGAGAGAGAGAGAGAGAGTGAGAGAGGGAACACAAGCAGGGGGAGTGGGAGAGGGAGAAGCAGGCTCCCCGTGAACAAGGAGCCCGATGCGGGGCTCGATCCCAGGACCCCGGAATCATGACCTGAGTCGAAGGCAGGTGCTTCACCGACCGAGCCACCTAGGCGCCCCACATAATTCTTTTTATATGAAAAGTCCAGAATCACGAAGTCTATAGAGACAGGAAGTAGATCAGTTGTTTCAGGGCCTGGGGGAGGTGGGCAGTGACTGCTACTGGGTATAGTTTTTGAGTGATGGAATGTTCCAAAATTGGTTGTGGTGCTGGTTGCACAATGTTACAAACACACTAAAAAGCATGGTGGGTGAATTGTATAGTATGTGAATTATGTCTCAAAGCTGTTACACTAACAAAATTGTATCTATAATTTAATGACAATTGTGTGTGTGTACATATATACACACACTGAGAGACACACGGATGACACACGATACACACACACATATCTTAACAGCAGTTATCTATGGGTGCTTAGATTATTGGTGGCTTTTGTCTTTGTCTTTAGGCTTTTTTGCATTTTTATGGCATTTTCTCCTACAACGGGCATCGTTTTTGTAATCAGGAAATAAGCAATGAAGGCTATTTTGAAAGTCTACCTAAAGTCAGCCCTGGAGAGCAGGGAGCCCCGGGGAGCTGGAGGAGAGCCAGGCAGCATAAGGTCACAGGTGACACGTCCCCTCCAGAGGAGCCCTGGGGTCCCCGATGGGTGGGTGGGGGGTGAGCACTTACTCTTTTGCAGCACAGCATTTAAAACATATTCCAGTTCCTCTGCTGTCACCTCCATGTCCTGTTGAAGGATAGACAATTGCTTTTTATGGCCCTTAGCGCCTTCTTTGTTAGTTGCTTCTAGTTTTGAGCTTGATCTGGCTCAAGCGACAAGCCTGGCCCTCAAGGACCCTGCTGCGGGCCCGTGTACCCAATTCCCATGACTGCAGCCTGCTTAACTTCTCAGAGACTTGCATGCCCAGCCCAGAAAGGATGGGAAAACTGGTCCAGGGGAGGCAAGCATCCCTACCCTCTGAGCTAAAGCTCCCCACATGGCGCTTCTGTTGGGGGACCTTCGTGTCTGGGTCTCCAAGCCCCTGCACAGCAGAACCGCCTGGAGAGTATTAAAAATGCCCACCCTGGGGGCTCACTCCGTGCTGGGAGCTCACTCTAGGGACCATTTCAATCAGAAGACTGGGAGGATGTCCCATGGATTATTTTCAAAACCTATAGGGTGATTTCAGAACCACTGATCTCGGGCCGTCCACTAAGTCTGCGAGATCTCAGCATCCAAGGCCCTTAGAAGCTTGTCAGAAATGTAGAGTTTCAGGCCCTGCCCCAGACCTTCTGGGGAGGAAATTGGCATTTTCTCAGGATGCTCCAGCAAGGGTTTTGTGCATGACAGTTTGAGTAGCACACACTCAGGGCTCCTTTGGTCCAGGGTTTTGAGCTAGTGGTGTGAAACAGTCACCTAGGAAGTTATTTCCATATGCGCCTGCCCAGGTTCCACCCCTGGAGCTTCTGAGGCCTGGGGAACGGGGGTTGGGGTGCTCAGCCCTAGAGGAGAATCGCTGATGCAGCCCAAGCCCCCACCGGGACAGAGCAGGCCAGAGAGGTGGAGCCACACGTCTGAACCATCAGGCCAGTCCAAAGAAGAGCGGAACTGGAACCAGTGAGCTGATTCTACAGGTGCTTTTTGGTCATTAGTAAAGTTGGAAAGAATCTCCTGCAACATTCCCTCACTTCCCTTCCAAACCTGGGTCTCCATTTCTGGCAACTTCTGTCCCTCCTCAGCCGTGAGGAGGAGTTCACCCAGGCCCATCTTCCAGCCAGCATCCAGAGCTGGACGTTTGGCGTTCCTGTGCCACCCGGCCCTGCTCCGTCCTGCCCGGGGCTGCCGGCCGCCCTGGGAAGAGCAGATGGCCACCTTGCCTGCTGTGGCTTACACAAAGTAAGTCACACGAGTCCCCATTTTTCTCCACCCAGACTGCAGTCCCCAAGTCTCCCTGCCCTGCTCTTTCTTACACTGCCTGAAATCCCAACATCAACACCCCCACCCCACCCCCCGCCCCGGCCCCGCTGCAGGTGTCACACCTCTTTTATGATTCAGGCTCCCTGCCAAGGGAAGGAACCAAATGTAGTCATCAGCACCCACCATGAAACAGTCAATCAGGCTAATTTTATTTATGGCTACGAGGGAACACAGGTGGGGCAGTTTCTAGCAGAATGGAGCCTGGGGCGAGAGATACCCAGGGCCCCCAACAAACAAGCTGACAACCGAGGGGGCAAGAATGGGGTAGGGGTCAGAGAGCAGGAGGCGAGAGACAGATCCTCTCCTTCCCCAGTGGCTGGCCCTGGCCCGAACTGCCAAACCTAGCCATGCCGCTGATGTTACTGGACAAAAATCATGTTTGCAATTTCATGGTGACGTCCCCGAACAATACCACCTTCCACCAGAGCAGAGAGAACATTCTAAAGGCAGCGGTTTGTGGACAGAGTGCAATGAGCCACCTCTTCAAGGCTTCCTCTAGCCTTCCACAGAAAGCCCCTGGGCCAGGCTGAGCTCCTTTGGGGGCCCTTGTCCCACCAACGGTGGCAACCCGGCGTGAGGGGTGCGCTGGGGGAGGCGGTCTTTGGAGCCTCCCAAATGACCAGGCTTGGCCTCCCCTTGGCTCTAGCTCCACCAGGCCTCTGGGAAGTGCTGCTGACAAACAGCTTCCTGCATCCCTGGGCTGTGGAGGAAACCAGGCCCCTCAGCACTGCAGGGGGTCAAGGCCAAGGGCAGGCTGCAGTCAGCCCTACCTCACCCGCAACTTGTTCAAACAGGGCCCGGAACTGCAGTTCCTCCTCTGTCTCCTGGCCAGTTGGAGTCGGCTTCGGAGGCTAAAAAGAAACCAGAGGAACTTACATGGATTCACAGAAAAGACACTTGGCGTTTACGATTATCCCAAAGAAATAGCAAGAAAAGGAGGCGCGCACGGGAGACCTTGTGGTCCTGCGGGGGAGGCTGGGACCTCATTGCGGTGAGGAGGGGCCAGAAGTGGCCACTGCCTGGAGCATTAAGAATGGCAGTCGGATTCCTTGTGAAGGCTCTTCAGTGGGAGAATCTGGAAGGACTAATCGGGGGAACATTTGCAGATAGGAGCCCTAGGGAGGCTGGAGTCCTGACCGAGCTGGGGTCCCAGCCAGGGTGGCCACGGCTCCCTGCACCTCCTCTATTGGACTCCTCACCACTCTCAGCTGTAATTACTTGCCGAACCATCTGTCTTGACAGGTGGTGAGATCTTTGAAGGCCGGAGTCTGTCTCTAGCAGGCAGCCCTGGGCCTAGCGCATGGAACGAGCTCAGTAAATGCTTTGGGTGTTTTAGTTTTGTGCAGATCAGTGCTGACTTTGGAAGCGTCACACTGTCCCAGGTACACCTCAGCACCTCTTCAAAGTCTTACAGCCCTTGGACAAGTATAAAACCCACCCCCACTGCCTCCTACCAACACACATATGGTAGGGAGGAAGTCCACTGTCAGGGAACCTACTAGCCACTCTCATTTTCTTCTTGATTATTTTTCTTAATCTGAATGCATTTTAAAGACATCCCACCCCCTTCAGAAGCAGCACCCGACTCTCGGAACAGAGCGAGTTGGACAAAATCATGTTTGCAATTTCATGGTGAAGAAACATCGCACAGAGAAACATTGCTCCAAACAGAGCTTTCTTCAGCGCATCTACCTCGTTCCCATGCCTGGTCCTGGTGGGACATGAGAGCCTTAGAAGGTAGAAGGCGTGTCCCCCACGAGGATGGAATCAAGGTACTCACTGGATCGCAGATAAACCATTCCCTGAACTTCAAAGCTCTGAATGACACTGTGATCGAAAGGAACTTTTGGGACAGTCACTGAACCCCACCCTCCAGAGTACCCTGGGAAGGCTCACCTCTGGAAGGTCAATGTCCACGTCCCCGTCCATGTCCCTGGGGGGCAGAAAACATGCTGGCTCACTTGTGGATTAACTTCCTCTCTAGGATCTGCAACACTCAAGGGCCCAGAGGTAGGGGAAGTTTCTGGCCCATTGAAGCCCTTCTTTTTCCATGAGGTTTACCTTTCACAAGGCCCGCAGACCCCCTGCACTGACCTCCCTCTCTTCCCACCCTATTACTCAGATCCTGCTGGGCATGAAAATAAGAGGGAGGCAATTGAGCCATTGGCCAAGGAAAACTTGTAAGTTCTAAACTTCTAAGTAAAAGAAACTGAGCCAGCTGCCACCCCTGTTTCCTGGATGCCCCATAACAAGGGATATTTATGAAGTGTTATGTAGGCTAGCAGAGCCCCAGAGGACCCACAAGTGAAGCAGATTCATTAAATATGCCCCATGAGCTCTACATCCCCAGAGGAGATTCAGTTCCTTGGACAGCGTCATTCAGTCTACTGAGGGTGAATTATTTCTGGGGGAATTGGAAAAGATTATAGAGCAAGTTGAGTCAGAACTTAAAATTCCCTGCAAAAGCTCCATCCTTTACCCCTGGCCCCTCTCCGAGGAAGTGAATCCCTGCTCCCACTGTGGGTGTTGGGAGTAGGCTGTGTGTGTGTGCTTATGTCTGGGGAAAAGAGGAAAAACAATGGAGATGTTTATTTTCCCGTTCACATATTTAGGGGAACCTATAGTGTTTGGGAAGCGGTAATATTGAGAAGAGGAGCAGGCTTAGCTTTTGGTGATGCTAAAACATTTGGAAGAATCTAATCTTGCAGAGTAAACATGAAGCACTCCCCAAGAAAAACTGCTAAAATGTCAAAGGGGATACCAAGAAGCAAACATTAAGATGGAACTAGGCTAGATCCCCCCTTCTTCCTTATCCCCTGGGCACGCACAACAGAACGCTTTTCAGAGGTTGTTTAGGATCCTCTCATGAGGACGAAGCCAATGGAAATAGAGCTTCATGCGGTTCTTCAATCACTGAGCTACCAAGCCGGTGCTTATGTTCCAGATCACAGCAGATTAAAGGACCTCATTTGGGAGCAAGCGTGAGTATGGGCTTAGCTTTGCCGTGTCGAACCATCTACGAATGCCCAGGACTCAGACCGTGCCCCACTGCTGGGTCAGGGAACACAGGTGTGGGGCAGGTACAGCCTGGCTTCCCCTCTCTTGTTCTTATTGCCCACAACAGTCTGCACGCCTCTCGTGTGGGTGTTTTTGTGTGAACAGGTCCTGGGAAATTCATCCTCAGCTTGTACCAGTATCTGGGAGAAGACTGGAGAGCAACTCTCCAACAGAATTTTCAAAAATTAAAGAAAGATCTTTAATTGCTTCTATTTAGCTGAGGAGAAGGAACCATACCTTTTGTAATCAGCTTGGGAAACCCAACCAGACTGGACAACTGGGGGTATTCTCAGTGCCTGCCACCAATCCAATCTTATCCCTCTAAACAAAAGATAAAACCAGAGGCCACTAACTCAGAGCTGGCTCCATCTTGTTATCTAAGGCCGGTCCCTAGTTGGGGACTAATCTAGCTCAAATGCAGAATTAGCCAATTTGGCCATTTTCTGCGATATCTAGAATATCTCTACTGGGAAAAGAAGTGGATGCTAGTATCTTGTACCATTTTTTTCCCTCTGCCATAGAGCAACCGATGGCAAAAGGGTAGTAATGGGAAACTTTTCATAGAAGTATCTAACACAAAATAATTTTGCTAAGACACTGCAAAGGGGGAGGTGGCAGAATGTCGGGTATATAAAATAGAAGGCAGACTTGTGTAGTGTAAGCACCTGACAGTTAGCTTTTTTGATTGTAGTGTAAGTGCCTGGCATTAAGTTTTTGACCGTTGAGGCATCCATTTCAAAGACGTTCATCTCAAACACACTGCCAGCTACACAGCTAGATACAAAGCCCAGCCACCCTACCCATGAGGTTCCCTCTTTTTTTAGAAAGCTCTGGTAGGCCATTTGGCCCACTGCTTGCTTTTCCTTCAAGCACTAATTCCTGCTTTTATGTTTGAAGTTCACCAATAAGGAGCACCTGCGAAACCCTAGGGCCCTACCCTTGACCCCAATAAAGGCAGAACCCCAGGCCTGTGTGCTCTCTCTCTCTCTCTCTCTCTAGTCAGGACATCACTCTGTGGCCCCAGGTGTGCCATGTATGCTCCAGAACCTGTAAGTAATAAACCTTGTCTTTTCAAAGTTCCTTGGGTTGTTGCCAAGATACATCTTGCAATCACAAAAAGATCCACAAGGGTCAGTCTGGCCTCAACGTTGGCTCCGGTTGGGGAAACGTCTTTGGGGGTTCAGCACAGGAAGTACAGGCCCAGGTGAGTGCTCTCGGGCGTTCCTAGCTGATGGCATCACTACCCATAGGCTGGGATCAACCCCAAACAATTTGGTGACATTTATTTAAACTGAAGCTGAAAGAACGGGTCTTTTAGGAAACTTGTAATAGTCATCCCCTTCACTGTATTCAAAAATGAGTCTAGCACTTCTAAATGTGGGTCCCACTCCAGAGGTTTCTTGAGAATAGGGTTTGGAAAATGAAGGGCTCCACCCGAGAGGGTCTGGTGAGCATGATTCTGGGAGTGGTTGGAGAGAGCAACTTTTCAGTTCGAGGGAAGGAAGGAGCAGAATCAAAATGGAATCATATCCTGCTTTGCAAATGGGTTAAGAAACCCTCCTGGTTTCTCAGGTGGATCGTGGAGAAGGGAAGAAAGGGGTCATGGCTCCAACAATCTCCTGTGACTTCCCAGGGACTGAGCCACTAAATGAAGAGGAATTCTTGAGCCTGTTACTCACTGGGTGATGGCTTTCTTCTCTGAAAAGATCCTCAGGCAGAAATCAGCTTCCTGATGGGGCTCAAAAGTGCTGGGAATCAGGATGTATTCCCCAGGGGGCAGCTTGAAGCGGTCGGAGACTTCTCTCAGGTTGATGAACGTTTTGCTTCTGGCCTGGGAAGGGTTGTACCTGAAGAAGTCTTTGTTCAGGTGTTCGTCTTTGCCGGGGCTCTGCGATGGGAGCATAACGGGGTTGGTTCTGTAAGGAGAGCTGTTGGTCTTGGGTATTTGGACACAGTTGGGGGACTGACTGGCCATTGAGTCTCGGGCATGTGGCCAAGGAGGAGCTAAGAGTCCAGCACCTTAGGTGGCGGGCTCCGAAGAGCGGCTTAGTTCCTACCCACCTGGTAAATGGCGTAGCCAATGGTCAGCATGTCGGCTCCAAACCTCTTGAGTTTCCTTCGATCTTTCTGCATTAGGGCTACGAGGAAAGTGCAGTCGTCCTGCCCCTCATCTTTCTCAGTCAGGGACAATTTTATTTGTGGATTGGTCCAGAAGGTATCTGCCCTTTGAAAGAGGTGAATTCTTTAATCTTCCTTAAAAAAAACCACAAAAAATGTGCACACACACACACACACACACACACACACACACACTCCATCCACCCCCACCACATCCTCCCAAACCTGAGAAAGTCATTCATTTCTTCTCTCCCGGTTCTGATGACCCTTGTGCTCTACTTCCCATAACCCTGGTGAGAAGGCCAAGTGCTCCCCTTTCAACCCCACCTTCTCTTGAGCCATTTCCCATACATTCTTCTGGGTCTACGATTTGCTCCATCTTATTTTTCCCTTGTGATACTTCAAAGGAGAGTGCTGTGCCCCTCTGGTTGTGCAAGGTGAACAGAAGCCACCCCGCTTCCAGTTCCAAGGGCGAACGCTGATTGGTTCATCCTAGTGCATCTTGCTGTGGACAGTTGGAACAAAGCCAATCAGCCCGAAGCATTCACCAGCCAATATGGGTACAAGGAATGCCCAGTTAGAGTGAAGCTGGGGACTTTCGTTGGATGACCCTGTGCATAAGTGAGGGCTCAGGAAGTCCTGAGTGGTGCTGGCAGCCCTCCTGCCCTCCTTTCTATAAAGAAATCCAGACTGAGGAAGAAGTCAACAGAGGAAAGAGGACAGAGCAGAGATTTCCAGACCAGTGGGTTGAGGGAACTACGCCTGAAGCCCACCCTACTTCTCTGTACTTTTCAGCCATGCAAGGAAAAAATTCTTTGAATTGCTAAACTAGCATGACTTGTGCTTTCTATTACTTGTCATGGGAGATAACCTAAGTGACCAAACAAGAGTTTCCCCGAGCAATTCTTATCTGACTTCCTGCTACATCTCTGCAGCCCTCACCAGCCATCCCAGAAATCCTACTAACTCCACACTCAGGCCTTCTCTAGGGTCCTGGTGCTGACCCGCTGACGTCCCCCAGACTTCACTGGACACTTGGCAACGACAGAGAGAGTGACAAGCAGATTACCAACCCAGGAAATTGCGGCAGCCCCCGGCTGTGGAGCCCCGCACCCAGCTTCCTTGATGGACCGTCACCTCCCACTTGTGGAGAGCATCCTCCTCCAGGGCGTCAGGAGTGAGGTTGCAGATTTCCACTTTGTCGAAGTGGGCCTTGAAGTCCCTAAATGCCATCCTGCAACAAGGTGGAGAGACACCATTCTCCATGGGAAGTGATGGTGATGTCATGATCCATTCGTTCGCTTAATCATCTAACCAACCGGTAGTGAGGGCCCGCACCTGTCCTCAAGGACAGGGAGAACTCACGTGTGGGCAGACAGAAAATACACAAGCAAAGCTAAGGAAAACCCAGGTTCAGGGACTGCAGCCCACCCCTGGCATCTAGAGTGGGATGTAAGCAGTGATGTGCGGGTCAAGGCTCTTAGGAAGTGGGGGTGTCTCCTCCAATCTTTCCTGTCTTTCTTCTGCTGCTGGCTTCCTGCAGATGGCTGGGTGACCCCAGGGGATGGTGGAACCACAGAGAGGAAGGGGCTTGGGTCCCTGAATCACTGCATGGGGAGAGCCACCCACAGAATAGGGATGTCCTGCTGGACTGTTACAATGAGTGAGAAATAAACTTTACTGCATTTGAGTCTTTATACGTGTTGAGTCTACTTCTTACAGCAGCTGGTGTGACCCTAAGTCGTTGGTGCCTTGAAGTATGGAGCCACTGTGACAGAATTCTAAACTATGTGATATCAGCTTAGCACTTGGGCAGGTTTCATGGAAATATTAGAGCTGGGAAATAGATATCCACATTACAAATGGCAATATACTTGTTAAAACTGTCAAAATACGGAAGACAGAGGCTGTGTTCAAGGGGAACAGCCACCTGTGTGCTGGCTTTTGCCTGCTGTGTTTAATAAGGCCTATAAGAAAAAAAGTGAGCTCAGACAAGAATCGACTGGTTTGCTCATCAGGGAAGAAAGCTGGACATCAGAAATGTGTGGTCTTGCAGGGTTGGAAGAGCCAACTGTTTTCTGGACCCCACAGGAAGAAACAAGATCAAAAGAAGCTTCTAGAAACAAAGGCCCATTAAAAACTCCCAGTTAAGCAAAGAGATTCCACCCTGTAGAAAGTCGAGATTAGGAATGTTTCCTGCCCACTTAGGTCTATTTTTTTGGGTGCTGTCAAGGTCGCTGCCTTCAGGGGCCCTTGTCATCAAGTGGGGCAAGGAAGTAGCCCCCAGGAGCAGCGGGGCTGCCTGTCTGTCTTCAAACACACCATGCGAACTTGGATGACGGGGAGTTCAGAGGAGGGATGCTGGTCTGGAGACCCAGGCTCAACCCCGTGTTCATACCAAGTTCTTTGCCAACCTGGGTGAACATAAGGGGCTTGAGACCAATGTATTTGATTTACCAAAGAAATTGAACAAGACAGACAGAAAGCAAGCAAGCAAGCCAAGGTCTCTAGGGCCCTGCCCTCATACCTGTTATGCAGTCAATACAGAAAGGAAAACAGAGACGAGCACTGTACCAGAATTCCCCGTCGTCGAGAGCCGTGTGACACAGGCGCTTTTGCTCGGCTGGGCCAACAGAACACCACTCGGAGGAACTAGGAGGGGTAAGCAAAGCCGGCTGGAACAAGACTGCCTTGTCGGGGTGTGAGCGTCCCTCCCGAGGTGCCTGGGTGGTGGCTATGTGGGGATTGATCCTGGTCAGTGCCTACTCCCTGGGCCCCGGGAACGCCCCAGGGGATCTAGAGGCTGGTTGCAAAGTAGGCGTCCAAGAGCAGCCAATGGTAAAAGGTCCTTGGGATCATTTGAAGTCCCTCTGTAGGGGCTTATCACAGGACCATCATAGGATGTTGAACGCTAGCAAGGTAGCAGAAACTTCCAACCGGAAGTCAGAAGGGGACTGACGTGTGCCCCGGAGCATCTCCCGATCTCTCCTCTTCATTGGTAAGTGACGTTTCGAAAAGTGATAATAGTATCTTATGTTTGCTTGGGCTTGACATTTCACATACTAAACATTTTCTTTAGGTGAGCTCTCCAAGAAGCCTCCAAGTTCACCGTGTCTCTACACCTTCAAATGGTTCCACTGAGTAACCGCCACCGGGGTACCCAACTGGTATGGCCCCCTCATCCACACCCTGCAGAGCTCATCCCAGGAAGGACCCAGGAGAAGCCCCTCTCCAGGCCCTGCGTGCCAGGGTCAGAACAGCAGTACCCAGAGCCAGGACCTTCCGAGGGGCTCACACCCCAAAACGGGCCTGCCGGGCTAACGCGTTTTCAGTACTTCGCTCCTAACAGGTGGGGTCAGGAGCAGGGTTCAGGATGGGGACCTGCCCTCTGTCACCCCAAGGCTGAGTGGGAGCAGGAGGAAAGCTCGCTTCCAGCCTTGACCCCAGGAAATGCACTTCCCTTATTTCTCCCTCTGCATGTTTCCCAGGAGAAGAAAAAAAATGGCCCTTTTATGCGCTGTGTTCTCTTAACGGAAGAACACTCTAATAGTCTATGTGTGATATGAAGCAGGCTCATTAATTTCAATTTCAATATTTCTGTTCTTTCCATTTCTGCCAGGAGAGGGAAGCCGATCTCTTCCCTCCTGTGATGTTGGTGTGAATCCATGTCTGCCAAAGACCCCGGGCTCTGAGAAGGTGAGAGCCAAAGTGGGGGGAAGGTGGTGAACAAGAACCATGATGGGTCCACAAGCCCCCGGACCCTCGGGCTGGAGTCAGGTTAACAGAGATGCAGACACGCTGATGGCTGGCGACATGGTGGCCTCATGGTCTGAGGACAAACACAGCTCAGGTTCGTCTACTCAGGCTCTAGACATGCTGGAGGTCTCCCCAGAGTCCCACGAGCTGTGAGCAGGCAGGGGTGGGACAGCAGGACCCCGAGATGGCAGAGTCCTGGCTGAGGGAGCAAGCGGCTCAGGGTGGGCCCTGCCCAAGCACATCTAAACGTTCCCGGATGCTAGCCACCTGGGCCGCTTCGCGAGGGATGAGGAGGGACGCATACCCGTAAGGGAGACCATTCTATATAATTGGGGGCCAAGAAATAACCCTGGTTGACTGCTCTGGAAGCAATGCATTTCCTGTTCTGCTTCCCCTCTCTACTGGGCCGCTGGGGCTCTAGCCAATGGCCAGTGACCAATCAGAGAGAACCCTGTGGTGACGTGCTTGGCAATATTTCGGGGACTCTCACACTTCAAATATTCATGGCCACCCCCACCCCCCCAACATGTGCGCTCACACACACACACACACACACACACACACACACACCCTGCATATTGGAGCTACTCATCACTGGAGATAAAGCCTCTCACAATATCATGGGGAGATCACATCTCCCCACGGGAGGGAATATATCCACTAATGTAAGTAACAGTAACTGGAAAGGTGAGAAAAAGCCGTTACAAGGGTGTTCAATTTTGACTGCATGGTGGGCCAGAGGGCTGAAGAGGGAGGAAGTTAAGGTCACCAGCAGCAGGAGGGAACTGTAGACACAGTGCGCCTCCCTCATATGCCTGCAGAAGCCCCAGGAAGGCAAGGAGGCGGGGACTGACCTGTCACTCCAGGACCCGTTCCACTCAGCCTGACCCCAAGGGTTCCGGACTCTGATGAGCTCCATTTTCTGGCCTCGGAAGTTTACCTGGAGGGGAAAAACATCAGGGCAATGTGGAATGATAAATTCATGCATGAGCTCCAGAGTACTTCCCCTCCAGCCACGGTTGGCTTTCCCAAAAGCCTCTTGACTATGACACGCAAAAGACATGTCAAAACTCATCAATTCTTAACTAGCCCTTGGAACTTTCTAATTCCTAGTGAGCACAGTGGCTGGCATCACCTACTGTGATTATTAATCACCCCAGAATGGATACGCTGCATCTGGGAAATAAAGTAGAATTATACATAACAAGAAATTAGTTCACGTGAATCTTCAAATGAATGAGTTTTCTCGCTGGATTGGAATTGCCCTAGAGGCAGGGGCCGCGTCCTATTTATCAGTGTATCAGCATCTAGCACAGCGAGAGGTAAAGAGTAGTTTGTCCCAAGTGCTCAGGGACCTATGAGTGAGTTTTCTTCATCCTTAATATCTTACGGACAGATGAACGAAAAGTATATAGGCACACGCCGGGAATTTAAACAACGATAAACAAAAACCACTTCCAAGTCTTCTGAATCCAATATTCCCCCTTCCAGGTGTCAGGTGAGGATTTCTGCTGTCCGTATGGAGAACCCTTGAGCCAGTAAAGAAAGATGTTCAGCCATGCCCTTCATGCTCTGCCCCGGACCAAGAGAAAGGGCCAGTGCATTTAGAAAGATTTTGGAGGAAAGAGAGTAGAAGTAAAAAATTTCTATTCATCAACTAACCAGAAATTTTAGCTCAAAACACTTTATCCTCATGCGCTGGGCACAAATCATATTTTTGATGTGTAAAAATTAAGTTAGTATAACCTCTCCAGAGTCTAGGATGCAGCTTGCAGCTCATCATTTAAGATGTTCATTACGTGAAATGTGCCGGGAAGGTAAATGTCTTGGAGGTGGAGAGAAAGGAAAAGCCATTGAACAGATGGGGTGGGAAGTTTCTATTACTGGAAACAATATTTGGGAGCTGTAACATTAAAAATCACATGCCTACTGGGGCGCCTGGGTGGCTCACTCTGTTAAGCGTCTGCCTTTGACTCAGGTCATGATCTTGGGGTCCCAGGATTGAGCCCCGCATCGGGCTCCCTGCTCAGCAGGGAGCCTGCTTCTCCCTTCCCTCTGCCCCCAACCCCCGCTCGTGTTCTCTCTCGCTCATTCACTCTCTTTCTCAAGTAAATAAATAATCTTTTAAAAAAAATCACATGCCTACTCAAGTGAGTGAGTGGCAAGGCATTATGGACAGGGAAGGAGGGGGAAAGAGCCTTTGCAACCAAGCACTCCCTAAAAGTCAGAGGGGTACTGTGTGGGGTCTAGTAACCCCTGGGGATCAGTTCTACACTGGGCCACTGCTGCAGAGAACGGGACTTTTGATGGTTATTTTTATGTGTCACCTTGACTTGGCCACTGGTGTCCAGATATTTGCTTTTACACAATTTTGGGTGTGTCTGTGAGGGCGTTTCTGGATGAGATTAGCATTTGGATTGGGAGACTGAGTAAAGCAGAGGGCCCTCCCCCATGTGGGTGGGCCTCATCTAATCCGCTGAAGGTCTGACTAGCACTATAGAAGGTGGAGGAAGGGAGAATTCATTCTCTGTGTCTGACTGCTGAGCTGGGACTTTGATTCTCTTCTGCTCTTAGACTGGGACTTATACCATGGATTCTCTTGGTTTTTGGCTTTTGGACTTGAACTGGAACAACTCCACCAGATTTCCTGGGTTTATGGCTTACAGATGGTGGATCATAGGACTTCTCAGCCTCCATAATCATCGGAGCCAATTCCTCATTCCCTATCTATCTATCTATCTATCTATCTATCTATCTATCATCTATCAATATCTTATTGATTCTGTTTCTCTAGAGAACTCTAGAATTAAGGAAGAAAATGAAAAGAAAAGAAAAAACAAAGCCTAGGCTCTTACACTAGCTAAACCAGGTTGGTACTGTGGTAGAATCACATGTTTCTCTTTCTCTCTCTCCTGTTTTGCTCTTTTGGATTCCAGCCTTCCTCCTTTAGATGAGACCTTCTCTAAAACATCTGAAGGTGTGGTTTATACTGTGATGCACTAGATCAGTATAAGGGACTAGCACTGCTGAGTCTACTCCTGTACCCTATCTACAGAGGTTCACGTCGCCTACCTGGTCAATTCCTGTCACACTGTAGGCATGGCCCTTAATGAGACCAAAAGGTGTCCGGGCTTCAGATTCTGCAGCATTTCTGATCTAAAATGTGAAAAAAGCAGCGTTGGACCCATTAGGTAAGTCAAGCCTTCCCTACCTGCCCAGACCCAGCTCCATGCCTGGCCTGGCCCCTTCTGCTCCGCCATGTGCCTGACGCATATAAGGTCACCCCTAAGATGGTTAGCAGGGACATACAGCTATCCCCAGTCTCTTACCAGGGTGAGGAGACCTTCATTCCCAGCTCAGACTCCAGGGAAAAGTTCACTTTTTTGCCCCCACACAGAGCAACTTGACCCCCCCCCATCATGTAGCCCAGCACAAGATAGAAGTATGATCCCATACACCGAAGAGAGGATAAGAAGCATTTAACTTCTTATGTGTATGTGAGACACATACAACCTATGTCACGTACAACCCTATGTCACAAACTTGGAAACACAGAGGAAAGGGATAATTTAGTAACAAAGAAGATATTCCCAAGGTTAATGCAAGAGGAAACACAAAACTTGAATAGGTTCTAAAAACTGGATGAGGTAAAACTATACGTGTGTATGTTTGCATGCATAAAGACGTTGGAGAAAATACTGTTAGATTCCTATCTACTGATGTGAATGTTTTAATGCTGTAGGAAGTAGAAAAAAAACAAGTTGCGGAAAAGTATGGAGTAAGACTCCATTTAGTAAAATCTACAGAGTAGGACTCCATTTAGTAAAATCAAACTGGACTTCTCCTATGGTTGTGTATTTAGGCGCATGCCCGTATGTCTGAGTAAGGATGGGGGGTGTGAAGGGCACACACTGGGTGCCCCAGGGCTGGGACTTGGGCAGGGACATCGAAGTTTGCCTTTATAGATTGAGGATTGTTCCGCCTAATACAGTAAGTGTGCCCCAACTTTGTAATTTGAAAAACATTAGAACTTCTGTTTTAATGAAAATACATAAACATTGATACCACTGCGCCGCCCCCCGCCCTCGAAAGTTATGCCCCTCCTCTCACCCAGCCAGGGCACCTGCTGGTCTACAGCCCAAGGGCAGTGCCAGGAATGTGAACATGCACATGAACGACTTACATCAATGGAGCAGCCCACCAGAGAGCCCCTCTTCAAGGCCTTCTCTAGAATCTCATAGAAGTTCTCTGGAGCCTCTTTAGTTGCAAAGGTCTCTGCTACACCCCCGGTGAAGTCTTCCATGGCCTCGATGGTGCTGCCCCCCTTCAGGGCCTCATAGCTCCCATTCAGCCTGTCTCGGAAGGAAGGCAGGGATACCGCTGCAGGGAACAAGAAAGGCCACCAGGTGGCGCCCCTTGACCAGAGTTTTTCTAACTCTTCTAAGGACCATTGTCTCTCCTGACCTTGCCCTGGGTTGGGTGGTGTGGAAGGAAGAAGGGAAGCAGGGATTCAGCTCTACGTGGAGCTCCAAGGATCCTGGGCTCTCTTAGAGACAGGCAGTGCGGTGCGGTGGTAAAGAGCGTGGACTCTGGTCCCCGACTGGCCGCGGGTGCAAGCGGCAGACCCACCACTTACAAACGGAGGGCTCCGGGGACAACTCACCCAGTGCTTCAGTTTCCAAATTTACAAAATGGGGGTGATGCCTGTATGCTCCCTGCCAGGACTACTGTGAGGTGTAAATGAGGCTCGCCCGCCTGCCCTCCCTCCCTCTCCCTCATCTTACACGGAACAGGGACCAGGACTTGACCATGAAGGTGTTATACATAGACTGAGACAAAGTTGAGGATTTTTCTCTTCCTTTCTGGTCTCACATACTCACAACCATTTTCCCCCCTCATAATGGTCTTTTTAATTAATATATTATTAATATATTAATATATTATTAATATAATATATTAATATATTAATTAATATATTAATATAATATAATTAATATAATATATAGATATAAGAAATTAACATAATATAAACGTTTCCATTTAGAGCAGTTTCAGATTTATAGAGAAGTTTGTAAACAGTAGAGTTCCAGTATACCCCTCACCCAATTTCCCCCAGGATTAACATCTTGGTACACTTGTTACAGGGACTGAACCCATACGTTATTATTATTAAAGTCTCTACTTTCTTCTTATTTCCTTAGTTTTTACCTAATATGCTCTGTTCCGAGATCCCACCCAGGATATCACATCACACTGAGTCCTTAAGCCCCCTCCTGGCTGTGACAGTGTCTCAGACTTTCCTTGTTTTCCATGACCCTGGCCATCTTGAAGAATACTGTCGGGTGTTTGTAGAATGTCTCTCGATTGGGATCTGTCTGCTGTTTTTCTATTGATTAGACTGGGGTTATGGGTGTAGGGGAGGAAGACCGCAGAAGTAACATGTCCTTCTCATCACATTGTATCTAGGGTCCATACCGTCATCATGACCCATCGCTGTCGATGGTGAGGTCATGTCCGTTAGGCTTCTCCACTGTAGTTACTCTCCCTCCCCCTGTCCACGCTGTCTTCTTTGGCAGGACACCATTATGTGCAGCCCTCCCTTCAGGAGCAGAGGGATTTGCTCCACCTTTAATTACTTGCAGTTCTTCTACGTGGAAGATTTATTCTTTTCTCCAATTTATTTATTCAGTCATTTATTTATATCAATATGGACTCAGGGATATTTACTTTGTACTTTGGTTTACAATCCAATACCACTTTGCTTATTTTATTGCTCAAACTCTCCCAGCTTTGGCTACTCTCAACCTCTTCAGCTGGTTCCTGCGTCCTTTTGACGTAACCCCACCAGTGTGTGTGTGTGTGTGTGTGTGTAAACCATGTTCTCTCACTTCTTGGTACTACAAGATGCTCTAGGCTCATCTTGTGAGTTTCCCAGCCCAGTCCTAGAATCAACCTTGTCTCCAAGGCTGTCTGGTTCCTTTCTTTGGAAAAACAGTATTAGAGACCAAGACCCGGGAAGTAGGGGTGCTTGTTCCTGTGGGGCTGCCATTCTTTCTAGGCCCCCTGTGCTGACAAAGTGAGGAGATGATGTATGTACACCAACCCAGGATGTATACATGTGTCTATCTGGAACCATCTCTACTAAACAAAACGTGAGAGCAGCCTGAGTCTCCAGCCCTAACCCATGACCATAGGCATCATTCTAAGCCTCCTCCCCTTGCTTCTCTGTAACCTCCTCTCCAAAAGTGAGAAACCTAGCTCCATCGCCTGCCATTCATCTCCTTAATTGTTCAACTCATTATATACATATAATGGTATCAGAATTGTTGTCCTTGCCCCTATGAGAAACAAGTTAATCAGCCTGAGTAGAATGCTTCCTTTTGCTTTTAATCTTACAGACCCCATTCATGCCCACAGTTACTCAGGTCAGCTCCTTTTTCTCCTACCCCTGCAATGAGTTTGTTGCATAAATTTGCAATACAGTTAGATGAAATGCATGGTCTGCATTTCATCCTGGGGTTCGTCATCCTTCTCTATGATTTTTAAATCTTCATGTATTAAGCTTCTTTCTTTGTGCTGTAAAGTTTTATGAGTTTGATAGATGAATGGTGTCACGTATTCACGATTACAGTATCATACAGAATAGTCTCACCACCCTAAAAAAGATCCCTTGTACTCCACATGTTCACCCCTACCTCTGTCCTTCCCTCCACCTGAACCCCTGGCAACCACTGATGTTTTTCCTGTCTCCATAGTTTTGCCTTTTCCAGAATGTCATATCATTGGAATCATGCAGTGTGCATGTAGTCTTTTCAGATTGGCTTCTTTCACTTAGCAATATGCATTTAAGATTCATCCATTTCTTTTCATGGCTTGATAGCTCATTTTTAAATCACTAAATAATGTTCCATTGCCTGGATGTACCACTGTTTATCCATTCATCTTGAAGGACATCTTATTTGCTTCTAGTTTTTGGCAATTATCAATAACAGCACAATAAACATTTGTGTGCAGCTTTTGTGTAGACATAAGTTTATATCCAACTCATTTGGGTAAAATTGACTTTTTACCGGACTCATTTACCAAGGCGTTTGATTGCTGAACTATTAGGTAAGACTAGTTTTATAAGAAAGTTTAGTTTTATAAGAAACTGCCAAATTGTCTTCCGAAATGGCTGAACTATTTTGCATTCGCACCACAAGTGAATGAGAGTTCCTCTTGCTCTACATCTTTGTCAGCAATTGGTGCTGCAAGTATGTAGTGGTATTTTGCTATTGTTTTCATTTGCAATTTCCTAATGACAAATACTGTTGAGCATCTTTCCATGTGCTTATTTGCCATTTTTGGTGAGGTACATCCCAATCATTTTTGGCCTCTTTGAATGACCAAAAATTAAAGATTTTCTTTTTTAGGAAACTTACTCTCCACTCTTTGAGTGAATACCCTTCAAGTTCCACTGGATCCCGCCAGCTGGAATTCCTGACTCAAGACTTTTCCACAGCTGCAGGGGGAGGATTTCCCTGCGCTGGGCTCACCGAGGATGAAGCCATGCCCGCCCAGCCCTGGAGAGCACAGGCACTAGCCCTGGAGAGGATCCTGCCGAGGTCTCCTGGTGGGGACTCACCATGGGGTAGAGCTGGGGCTGGGCTCCCTGGCTGTCCTCTGCCCCTTTGCCCACCTGAAACCTGTCTGGTGCCTCGGAGGCGTGTGCATAGACCTAGCTGGAGCAGATGGGCATGGGGGGCGGGTAGTATACCTTTGGTTCTTCTTTGATGGCTTTAATTCTGTCCTGCTGATTTCAGGATCAGTTAAACCTCCATTTCCCTTCACTTAATTTTGCCACTTGCCAGAATTAGAAACACAAATGTGCTTCCCAGTTCCCGTCTCTGAAGACAGGTTCCCTATGCTCCAAAGATCCGGGATGAGCCCAAGAGGGACTCCCAGGGCAGCTCTGCTGTCAGCTGAGCACAGAACTCGGGCTGCTTGGCCTTTTGCTGACAAGCTGACGGGCCGGACATCGAGAGTGCTGGAGGGAACCAAGGTCATCTGGCAGGCGATTAAAAATGTTTGGGTTCCACTTACTTTGAGCTTCCTCAGCTCATTAAATCCACAGAGACAGAAATCAACATGGCGGTTGCCAGGGGCTGGGCTCAGGGGACGGGGAGTTGGAGTTTAGCAGGTGCGGAGTTTCAGTTTTGCAAGTTCTAGAGGTGGATGCTGGTGATGGTTGCACGACAGTGTGAATGTACTTAACGCCACCGAGCTGTACACTTGAAAATGATTAAAACGGTCCCTGTTACCACAGCCCAGATGTTTGAGCTATGACGGTGCTTGGTGGCAGGTTGGGAGAGCCAAGTTCTGGTAACTCATCCAGATTTTCCTCCGCCTACTCTCCCAGCTCTTCGGAAGGCCAGACACAGGAGGGACATGTGTCGCCACTCACTGAAAGTCCCTGGAAAGGCCCCAGGGGTGGAGACCTGCTTCCTGGACAGCACCCCTCCTCCCCGGGCAGGGAGCACTCACTTGGCATAGGCTTTTTCCAGCAAGGCGCTCCAGAACTCACTGTGGTCGGCGGAGTGGAGGAAGATCAGGCGGTCCCTGAAGGTGGGCAGCCGGTCATCGATGACCACATCCAGCCACTCACTGTGCTGCCAGAACTGTTGGCCAGGACGGAGACGGAAAGCACGGGGGGCGGGGGGGGCGTGAGTCCCAGGGGAGTCCAGCCCCATCCGTGAATGTTTATCACTTGGCTCTTTCTCCCTCAGACCACACACTGCCCTTAGGGTACGGAGGAAAATCACATGCGGATCCCATGATGGGGGCCCCTGGACTGTGTCCACTGAGACACAGGCTGAGCACCCCACCCACCACGGACATCTGCCTGAAGACCCCGTGTGGACCCATCAAAGCCGGGGGCCGGCGGGACAGGGTCGCACGCGGACACCGCGGGTGGGCTGGGTTAGCTCTTCTGTCTCCCGAGGGAGGGGCATAGTGTGGGGTTTGCTCTGCTCTTGCAACAGCGCGGTTCTCTATGCCCTTCTGTCAGCCGGCTGCTGGGCGTCTTAATGTTCCTTCATCTTCAGTGCCCTCCCTGCCCAGGGGTGGAAACTCTCAGACGGCCTTTTTTTTGGCCATTCACACAGAGAGAGGGGCTGTAACGGGGCAGGTGGACACTTGTGCCGGGTGTGCAGACACGAGGTGAGTGTGTGCATATGTGTGTGTGTGCATGTGTTTGCGTGTGCTCACACACATGCTTCTGAGTCCGTGTGTTCACACGTGTGTGCATGTGTTCACGTGCATGTGCGTATGAGTGCGTGCGTGTATCTGCGTGTGTGTTCCTTCTCACTCAGTTGGCCTGTGCATGTGTTTGCGTGTGCTCACACACGTGCTTGTGTGTCCGTGTGTTCGCACGTGTGTGCATGTGTTCGCGTGCACGCGTGCATGTGCGTATGAGTGCGTGCGTGTATCTGCGTGTGCGTTCCTTCTCACTCAGTTGGCCTGTGCATGTGTTTGCGTGTGCTCACACACGTGCTTGTGTGTCCGTGTGTTCACACGTGTGTGCACTGTTCACGTGCACGCGTGCATGTGCGTGTATCTGCGTGTGCGTTCCTTCTCACTCAGTTGGCCTGTGCATGTATTTGCGTGTGCTCACACACGTGCTTGTGTGTCCGTGTGTTCGCACGTGTGTGCATGTGTTCGCGTGCACGCGTGCATGTGCGTATGAGTGCGTGCGTGTATCTGCGTGTGCGTTCCTTCTCACTCAGTTGGCCTGTGCATGTGTTTGCGTGTGCTCACACACGTGCTTGTGTGTCCGTGTGTTCACACGTGTGTGCATGTGTTCACGTGCACGCGTGCATGTGCGTATGAGTGCGTGCGTGTATCTGCGTGTGCGTTCCTTCTCACTCAGTTGGCCCGAGAGAGACACTAAGGGAAGAAGAAAGAGAAAGTAGAAAGAGGGGAGCACACGCAGGGGCTCCAGGAGCAGTCCATGTCCAGCTTTGCCGGGGCATCCTAATCGGTTCCGTGTCAGCGACCCTGCCCCAGTCAGACCAGGCCGCCCAGTGTCCGGCCGAGGTTGTGTGTTTGAAGGAGAATATTCCCCTGGGCTCCCAGTGACGGGCTCTAAGGGGTGTGTTGGGAGGCAGCATGGCGTGGGACAATAAATACCACCACCACCCCCCCAGCTGGGCTCCCACTTGGGGGCTTAACCCTCCCAGCACGTGTCACTTCAGGCTTTCTTGGGGGCCTTTGTGACTTCAGGTTCTACGGACACACTGCTCGGGGCTTCCGAAGCAGGTGCGGTGTTGGGGGCGGTTCTGGGCTGGCCTTCCAGGGGGGAGCTGGCTCAGGGGATCTTACAGGGCAGCACAGAGATGGCCCCACCGGCACCCTCATGCCCACACTGTGGCTGAGGACAGGAGAGGAGCAGCGAGGGGGCCTCACTCCCAACGCCCCCCTCCCAGATGTCAGCATGTGACTGACAGGGCCCCCACAGGGCCAGCCCCTGCCCGATCAGAGGCAGGGCAGTGGAGCACAACAGGGCACTGGAGGGAGTACTCAGATGGCTGGCCTTGGGGACGGAGGGGATGGTGTGGTGGCCTGGGAGGGGAAGGTGGCCGTGCGGGGGCAGAAGTGCGTGCCGGCCCCATGCTGCCACCTTCCTAGGATCCCTTTTAGTTCTGCGAGCCCCACAAGGTAGATATGAGTCCTTTTTCCAGACAGCGTGTGAAATCTGCCCAAGGTAACCCTCAGACGTACAGGGCAGGGCAGGCGTCAGTGTGAGCTGGGGCCCTTTGCAGGGGATGCAGGGGAGGAGACGACAGAGAACAGGGCCGTGAGCAAAGGGAAACCAGCCCCCAGGCAGGCTGTGCCCCGAGGGTGGCTCTGCGGGGGTCCCACAGGGGCGACTGTGTGTCCCTCCCCCCGACGTCCAGCAGGCGATGCCTCCGTGCTTCTGTCCATTTCTACTTCTTACCCTCACTCACGTCTCCAAATCTGTATTTCTTCAATAAAGAGGATCTCCCAGTTTATGAGAAATAATCCAGTCCCAGGGAGGTAGAATTGTTTTAGGCCATTTGTGCTAAAAGCACAAGCTGTTCTGAAGACTAAAACCCATTGGCAAGGACCTCCAGACTTGCCACAATCGCACTTAAAGCCTTACTGTCTATTTTCCGGAAGGGCTCACCACAGGATGCCCTCACTGTCCTCCTCACACATTTAGAGGCAATCCCGTGACGCAGCGTGGTTTGGGGTGCAGCTTTCACACAGATGGGGTCACATTCCTCCCAGGATTACCGAGCAGCTGAAGAGGCTCATGATGTCATGCTGGACCCCAAAGAGCTAACACTCCCGGTCCAGGCTCCCTCTTACCTGGAAGTGGAATATTCCGGCATAACCGCGTCCAAAGCTTTGGTCCTGGGGGACGACTCTAGCCAAAGCGTTGTCATTCAGCGTCAGGGAGGCAATGGCAGCTAATAACCAGCAGTCCCCTGCAAAACGAGAGCCAGACATCGCGGTTTTCATTGCCAACTCGCAATGAATGGGAAAGCTCTATGCCGGAAAGGAGAGGTGGGGCGTTCCAGATGTGGCCACATCTTTTCCGCATTTAGGAAAATGGACAGAATACCAACAGATACCTCTGTCCTCCCCTTCTGCCTCCCTTCCTGGCTCTTTCCGTGCCCGGTTTATCACGCACAGCTGTTGTCGTCCGGGTCATGTTATAGGACACGCTCACTTGGGTTTCAGACTGATGCTCCATTATGCATCAGCTCTGTGCAGTTCCAGAGGCTTCCCCACCAGAGGGCCAAGGCTGCGGACGCTCATGTCAGCGGGGCTGGGTGAGTAGGCATTTCCTAGCTGCAGCCCAAGAAGTTGGGGGTCCTCAGAAATAGCCCCTCGTGGCGCCCGGGGAGTGCATTTCTGGGACTGAGGCCTCCCCACAGCACAGACTCGGTTGAGTTAGAGATGAGAGTAGCTCCAGTTATTTTTCATTTTCAAGATTTGCTGACTGGTCTACTGATTTCTGCAGCCGTGACTTCACAGTGACACACATCTGGAGGACAACTCCAAAGGGAAGTCAGATATCAGACAGCATTTTTTCTGTGCTGTGCCAGCCTCTCGGACGCATCCACTCGTCCGCCCTGAGGCTGGGACCAGCGCTCTTGCCAGGGCTGCCTATGAGCTCTGTGTGAGCAGATACTTGCAAGTATCCATTTACCCAACCTCTCTGTTTTATCCCTGATATCTTTGTTGGCAGTTGATAACACCGCCGTCATTGGAATTCAAGACCCCAAGCACACTTAGTTCGGCGTCCTCGGGGTTCACATTTTTGGAAAATACCATACAGCCCACGACCCCTTTCTGATTGTTGTGCACAAGCTAGAGTGACTCACAGATGGTGTAGCATCAGGAAATCTACTTGCAGAGTCGCCCTGCTTCTGGCTTTCCCTAGAATGTCACCGGGGGGAACATGCCAACTGGTTCCTCAAGCATCTGCTGCTCTTAAGATGGAGATGCTAATGAGAAGGGACACAGAATCTTTCATGATCATTTGTTCAGCAAACCTCACTGAGTGCCTCCCGGGGGGTGGGGGGCGGTCCCTGCTCTCAGCTCTGGGGTGGTCCTGGCCAGAGTCCGGTGGAGGGCCCCCCTGCTGTGGGCTCACCTCCTCCCGGTTCTTCTCCAAGTTAGGGCTTTGCCCAGTGGAGGAAAATGCATTTCTTTCCCTAGAGCGCAGCACCTCTTGTCTATTCAGCCAGGAAGGCCCTGAGCTTTTGAAGGGGGGGCATGCAGAAGCTAGAGCTATTCATGCAATTTAAAGCAAAGGAAAAGACTCAGCAACAAAGCAATATGGCTTTATCTCTCTGCTGGGTCTGTGTGGATGCATGGCATTGGTCATATCAACCAGAAGAGGGTACCCTCTGAAGGTCAGTTCGCCGGGCAGCTGGGTGGACAAGAGCATGCAAGGGGCCGCTAGCTAGCAGGGAGGGGCTGGCGATGGTGTTGGTCGTGTTCTAGCTCTTATTTTGGGTGTCAGGCTCACAGCCCTTCATTTTATTGTTATCCTTCCTGGCTTATACAGATGTTATGTACAGTATTTGGAAGTAATAGAAGTGTTACAAAATGGGGCGCCTGGGTGGCTCAGTCGGTTAAGCGTCTGCCTTTGGCTCAAGTCATGATCCCAGGGTCCTGGGATCCAGCCCCACGTGGTCATGGTCGGGCTCCCCACTTAGTGGGGAGTCTGCTTCTCCCTCTCCCTCTGCCCCCCCACTCCTGCTCTCTCTGTCTCTCAAATAAATAAAGTATTTTTTTAAAGTGTTACAAAATAATAGTTATATTCAACACCAACCAAGGTTAAATATGCAGTTGTAATTCCAAATAGATACTTGCACTCATGCCACAAACTAAAACCTTGAAACACAAAGGAGTCTATACAATGCCTTTTTATCGAACAGAAGCATAGGGATAAGGCGGGGGGTGGGTAGGGGGGCAGTGAGGGGAGGCAGAGGAAGAGTCTGCAGGGAGAGATGAGCGAGGACATGAGGAAGGGGCAGGCAGAGTCTCCCAGAGAAGGCTGACCCCCAACAAATGAAGACCAATCTGGATGTAATTTTTTTTCGAAAGGTCAAAGTCATAGCTAGGATGTGTAATTCTATCATCTGTGTACAGTTGACCCTTGAGCAACATGGGGGAAGGGGCGCTGACCCCCCACCCCCAACCCACCGCACAGTCGGAGAGCCACGTATAACTTTTGACTCTCCTGAAACTTAACAGCCAGGAGCCTGCTGTTGACCTGAGGCCTTACCGGTAACCTAGTCAGTTAACATGTATTTTGTATGTTCCTACAATAGGAATGCAGTGCAAAGAAAATGTTAGTAAGGAAATCATAAGGAAGAGAAAATCCATTGACAGTAAGATACTGTGTTATTCAAAAAAATCCATGTATAAGTGGATCCGTGTTGTTCAGGGATCAACTGTATCATGGATCAATCTACTGATCTATCACCAGCTATCATCACTCTAGGTCTGTGACTTTGCGTTCTTGGTTTGGGGTAGCTGGTTGGTGAACACGGAGGCTCCAGCATGATCCACTGCAACCATTAGACCGTAGTGGTAACTCAGCTGTAGGCCAGGCCTCATAAGCTTACAGCTTCACTGGTGGGTTTTTTTAGGACGTCTTTTTTTTTTTCCCCCGTAGATAGAATAAAGGTAAACTCACTCCAATTTTGGGCTAAATCCTGAAATGCAAGACCCACTTTAATGGACTTGGGGGCACTCGCAGGTTAATTTTAGGAAGGAGACTGTGAAACTCCCGGGGGGACCCCCCAAAGTCTGAGCCCCTGGTGCACTGTGGCATAATGGTTAAGAGCAAGTTCAGATCCTGACTACCTTGCTACCAGTCCTGTGATTTACGTTACTCAGCCTCCCTCAGCTTCGGTGTCTCATCTGTAAAATAGGAAGGGTGATCAGGACGGAGATCCAGGGACTGAGTTAATGCACGCAAGTGTTAGCCGTGTCATGGTGCAGGGAGCCAGACCAGCGCCGCGGGGTATCTCTGTTCTCTGTGAACTGAGCCCCACACTGCAGCACAGCCACCCCCAGGGAAACAGGAGTGTAAGGAGCCTGGGGTCCACGGGGTTCCATCTGGGGGGGCGGCCGACTGGGAGGGAGGAGAGGAGGAAGCAGCCGGTGGTAGCCGTCATATTCCCCCAGACCCTGTGCCCCCCGGGGGTCCTACGTTGCTCTTGCCATGGGGGCAGCTCAGAGGCCCTGCCCTGCTGGCCTCCAGGGGTGCTTGTTCCAGCCCCCCTCTCTCCGTGCTCCATCCCCTCACACTTACCAAGCTCCCCCTGGCAGATATCTGTCCTGGTGGCCCCTCCGAGAATGAATTCTGGGTTTTTCACTATTTCCTGGAAGAACAAAGGTGTTACTGGGCCATTGTGATTGGAGCGGGCTCAGGGTCTCTCTCCTTTCTGGGAGCAGAGGGCTTTTTTCTGTATTTGATTCTTTTCCGGTGGAGGGGTGCCACAAACCTGGGCCTGTCTCTGGTAGATGGCACCGCCTGGGGAGAGATCCTGCCTTTTGGGCAGCCCCTCAGTGCTGGACAAACAACGGACCACGAACTGAAGATTCCCATTGCCACTCAGGCCCTGGGCTAGCAATCGGGGTGGGGCGGGGGCAGGGCATGAGTTCGAATCCTGACTCTCCGCTTACGGGCATTGTACCCTCTGTGGGCTTCAAATTCCTCATCTTAAGTTGAGGTAATACACACACCACAGACCAGTGCCTAGGATTAAATACAAATTCATGCTCACCCACCCAACTGTTTTCTTTTTTAAAATATGCATTTTGTATATATATATATATACACATATAATGCCTATCAATGTATATATACACTATATAGTGGGAGATACATGCACATATCTCTCATGTAACTTTACCTCAGTGCATTACATATATTTTATGCTATATTGCACATAATTGTATTATTATGTGTACATAATTACTTATATATACATATATAGAGAGAGAAAGGGATACTATAAAGCATTAACAAAAAAGTGTTTGAAAGCAATTATATAAAATTCGTCTATTCTTTACATTTTGCTGAGTCGTTAGTCTCCATTCCTGACAGGGACTAAGGCAAAGAACAAGAGAGAGGGAATCCCTGCCCTCCTGAGTTGCTGAGGGACTGGGGGCCAGACCATGAACAGAGGCACGGACATCCAAGTTCAGGAGCGGTGAGTTCCAGGATGGAAAGTAATGGTGTGGGACGGGGGCTGTGTGGGGGCTGGAGCGGTCAGGGAGGACCTCTTGGGGAAGCAGACAGTTGAGTAGGGAGTCACGTGAGGGTCCAGGGCGAGGAAACAACAAATCATCAGACATAGAGGAAAGTTCTGACACACAGCAGATGCTCGGTCATTTTAAGAGGATCTGAATGCAGGCCGAGTGAGGGGCTTTTCCCACCTCTTTTCAGAGACAGGACTGGAGGCAAGAGTCCTCACCAGCACCTGGGTGGTGCCCCGGGGCCCAGCCCTGCCCTGAACAGTCCTCCTCAAGCTCCCCGGGACCCTACGTCTCTGGTCTGCGTCCAAAGTATCAGCAGGAGGATGGTGATTTCTTTGCAGGAAGGGGGACTGCTTAAGGCGAAGAGCCAACGTGTAAAATGACGGCACTCTCCCCGCAGCCCCCGTGATGTGCCGGTCTCATGGAGTGATGGACACCCTGGACATCTGCCCAGAGAGCACTGTGTGGGCTTATGTGTTTTCCCAGTGTTTCAGTAAACGGGGCCAGGAGAACCTCTGAACACTGTGCCATCGGCTCACCACAATCCCAGGTGTGGCGGGGGTCTGACTGACACACCGAATGCTGGCTCCAGAATGGCAGGCGAGGCCATGGACGGGGGTGGGGGCAGCTGCTCTGTGCCAGTCTCCTGGCCCGTGCAGACCCTCTCACACGGCGCTCTCCCGGCTCCTCTTCCCCAGGTGTTTGCAGGTGGCTCTGGGCCAGGCCAGTGGGAAGGTGCAAACCAACCAGGAAAACGTGCTCCCCTCAGGAGCCCTCCTCGATCAGCAGAGGGGCTCTGGGCGCACCATCTAACTTCTCCAGGCTGTCTCCATCCGTCATGTGAGGCCACTTTCCTCCGTCTTGGACATTCGGGGCCAGGTGCACAATGTGTACTGGAGCCCCGGCTCCCAAGGGCACCCCAGGAGCTCCCACGGCAGCCAGCCCCTATCGGGGGAGCGCCGCAGGGCTCCAGCCAGCAAAACTCCCACCGCCGTGGCCCCATCCCTATCTCCGACTCTGAAGGCGGGCAGACCCTGCCCAGCAGGCTGTGGCAGACGCGGACCTCCCAGAGACCAGATGGGCTGTGGGCGAGGAGGCCCCCCCGCCCCGCTCCCCCTCGCGGCCCTCCCCTCCCCCGCCTTCGGCTGGCCCGTCCTGCCAACAGCACCAACTGGGCCAACAGCTGCCACTGCGTCTCGGCTCCATCGTGCAGCTAGTTGTTTTTGTCCAGCAGAGTTTTACCAAATTGCCTCAAACTGTGGATGGATGGAGAAAAACACAGAAGGAGAAAACTCAGAAACTCTCACCAAGTGAACAGGAGTTAGCCATCGGGTATGGAGTGGTGAACTCCCCGGACGCGTGGCTGATACAGGGGTCTGTCCAGTGTTCCTGGGAGTCAATGAATCCGCGTGGGGTCCGTGAATGTTCAGGCCGAAGGGGCGTGGCCACGAACACCGACAGATGTGGGTCTCAGGTGTGGGGAGCGTGTGACGTGCGCCCGTCTCACACGCATATTGGTTCGTGTGTACTCTGGATGCATTGCATTTGTGCCTGGACAGCCTGCGTGTGTGGGGCCCAGAGGTACCTTTGTTCTTGTGAAATGCTGTTTGGGGGCTTGAGGATGAGGGTTACCTGTTACAGTCCTGGGACAGGAAGATCAGAGGAGTCTTGACAAACCCGAGGTGAACCCAGACAGAGGACCAGGCGTCCTGGAATGTTCCCTCTTGGGGCCTGTTCTGTTCACTTCGTACATCATCAGGGGCTCAGCCACGCACATAGACTTTTCTTTACTTAGTCATTAATTTGAAAGGGGAGAAGCCGCATTTGTAACACGTTTGGAGAGGCTGGGCTCGGATCGGCAGCTGTGTGCTACCCAGGGCTGTAAAGGCGCGTGGGGACACGGGGGTGTCTCTGGAGGCACAGGGCAGGCCCAGTGTGCAGGGCAGTCTCAGCCACAGGCTGCCAGGGGGCCGTCAGCCTGGGCTAGAGGGTTATGAGCATCTTCAGCGAAGAGGTACCCTGGGTTTAGGCTGAGAAGTTAGGGAGGATATTGCATAGAAGAAACAGAAGGATGCAGGCGGACGGGGAGGCAAGGAGGAAAAAGCCGAAGGAAGCGCTTGTGAGCTGAGGAAGTCAAGGCTGCGGGCCCAGGAAGGCAGGCCCTTGGCTGCACCCCAGACCCACTCCTCCCCACTCCGACACACAGCCCTTTCCAAGAGGCCCACTGGAGGGGATTTCCCCTTCTCTCCCAGCGGAGCCTATCACCCCACCCCCACTGCAGGCCCCGGGGGGCTCCCCCTCGGTGAGCGCCTTGCCCGGGGCTCTCTGGAGGGTGAGCCCGGCTGCCCACTGCTCTCTGGTGTCCCCCTGACTTTTCTGATTCCGACTGCTCTGGTGCTCACGACCCCGCCCGCGAGCACAGCTGTGTTTGCCAAGAAGGTGGTGCTGGGGAGGGCACCACGGTCCCACTGGGCAGCTCGGCACTTGCTGCCCGAACATGCACCACCTAAGTGCTGAGCAGACATGCAAACAGCACCCAGGCCACAAAAGCCCTCTGGAGGGACACTGGCAACGCTTAGCATTTCCCTCCTGCCGCCCGCCCATCTGCACACCAGCGACCCTGGCCCTCCGTCCTGCAGGAGGAATCTCAATCCTCACCACCACCCAGCCCCTTGCTGCTGACTTCACACAAGTCTATCAGAAGTCTGTAAAACCCCTAGCCCCCCGGATTGCAAACAGACGGGTGTGTTTCTGGGAGTGAAGACAGAAAGGACCGTGTCAGGGGCACGCAAAGGGAAAGGCAGAACGGATTCTGAGAATGAATCCATAGGAAAGACAGCAACAGTAGACCTGAGTTAAGGTAAATGAAGAAATCGTTCTGCCCTTGGGGCACCTGGGTGGCTCAGTCGTTAAGCGTCTGCCTTTGGCTCAAGTCATGATCCCAGAGTCCTGGGATCGGACCCCGCATCGGGCTCCCGGCTGGGCAGGAGGCCTGCTTCTCCCTCTCTCACTCCCCCTGCTTGTGTTCCCTCTCTTGCTGTGTCTCTCTCTGTCAAATAAATAAATAAAATCTTAAAAAAAAAAAAAAGAGAGAGAGAGATCGTTCTGCCCTTGGTCACGGGTGGAGGGCCCCCAAGTGGATGGCGGCCTCACCCATCCTTTGGGGCAACCCCGAGAGAGATCAGTAGTGAGGATGACTGCCTCCTAGAGCTGAGATCTGGGACTCTGGACTCCCTTGGGGGTCTGAGTGGTCCTTGCTCCACTGCACGTGCGGGAACAAAGGCGTTCTCCATGCTGGCCTGTGTGCAGCTGAGAAACTCCAACTTCAGCAAAGAGAAGGTGAGTTGAACGCGGCGGCGGAATCACACCTTAAGCCAGTGGGTGGCGGTGCAGACCGAAAGGCAGGGCGCCCTCCTCCAGCGGGGAGGGGACAGTCTGGTTACAAGCAGGGTCGTGTAAACACAGTCAGGGACACCCTTCTACAGGCTCCTTTCTGCCTGCTCTACACGCTAACACGGGAATCCCTGCAACAGCTCCGCAAAGGAAGCAGCATTATAACCCCCTTTTGTGGAAGAGGAAAGTGAGGCTCCGTGTGGTGCATGGCCTGGACCCCCCGCAGCGGGGGGCGGGGGCGGGCTCGGCTCGTTCCCTCTGTTGGGGGTGCTGAGAAAGCTACCTTTTCCAAGGTCATGGCTCTTGGGGGTACTCATTGGTGAGGGCCACAGACACCGGTGACACTGTCACCCCGACACAAGACGACTCTGACGGTCCATCCTAGCTCCAGGGCACCCCGTGTAACCGGCTGAGGGCTTTGTGCAGCCATTTATGGGGCCACGTGACAGCCCAGAGGCTCCCTCTGCTCATTCCTGCTCCCCGTCCGGCCGCAGGTGTTGATCCTGAGAACACCTGTGATAAACGTCCTGCGGGTGCTCTTTGTGTGGGGTCCAGAGAGGAGGTCATGTAGCCGTAGGTGGCATTGCTCTGGGGTGACACCCGTAATAGCAATCATGACATCAGCTGCCGCTTACTGCGGACTGTTGCTGGACATTGGATCTACATTGGTCGTTTCTCTGGTCGTTTCTGTTCCCGTTTCACAGGGGAGGGGACTGAGGCTCGGGGGAATTAAGTGCCAGGACCACAGTCGCGGGACAAATCAGTGGAAGGGTGGGACCAGCACTCAGGGTCTCACCTCTTGTCCAGCCCTCTTTGCGCTCTCCTTGTCCATAGCAACCCGTCCCCGTAGGAGCCCCACCTGGAAGGTGTCCCCACCTGGAAGGAATGATAGCCAGCAGCGCCCGGGCGGAGGTCAAGGCCTGACTAATCCAGCACAGCAAATATTGACTCCTTGTGGGAGGCACCAGCTGGTGCCCCTGGGGCCCGTCACCTCCAGACTGTTGGGGGTGGGGCAGCTCGGACGCTGGCTCCCCTCTGGGAAGGGAGATTTGTGGTCTGGGGAGAGAGGCCCTGCTTCCCGAGTGTTCCATCCTTCACGTGTGTACTGAGCACTCGCTGCGTGAGTGTCCATCCACACTGAACATCCTGGGCTGCAGCCAGAAGCTACGGGATCCCCACATGCATCCCAGCAGCCTCAGCACACGGGGCAAGACTGCCTCCCACCCAGCTCTGCATGTTTGCCTTTGGGTTCCCATAGAACGTGTCACCTGAGACTTGTCTCCCATTCACCACTTAATGACAAGACCCTCTCTGGCTCTGGGTTCCCGTCCTGGGCTCACCTTGGTGGGAGTCAGAGAGCTGGGGGTGGGGTGGAGCCAGACACCCTGGGCATGGTGCCGGAGCCATCCCTGGCTTGCTGGTGCATGCCCCCTGCGTGTCATTCCCTCTGCAAACTGCATAGCATCTCAACAGTAGACTTGGCAGATGTGCCTGGCAGATGCGTCTGTGTGTAGCCCACCCACCCAGCCCCTCCTCTCCTCGCTGCCTTCTGCCAGGCTGCTGAGCCCACACCCCTGCCTGCCACCCCCACCACTTCCTCTTGCACTCACCCCTGGCCGTTTCCACACAAAGGGGATCTGGGGCCTCTCACTATAGAAGAGAGAGGAGCTGTTGGCTGGGAAGTCTGCATCCTCAAACAGCACGCCCTTCTGCACGCACTCCTGCCTCAGTTGCTCGAAGCTCTGGCCTGAGGAGTGGGTGATGCGGGCATCCTTGGGAACTGGGTGCTTCTGGGGCCCTGCGGCCCGATAGAGGTAAGGCATGGCTGCTCCCTTGCTGGTGGGCTCAGGTTGACAAGGTGACCGTACTAATCAAGGAGCCAGCTCAGGGAAACCAGGGCTCAGTGGCCCTTGGCCTCTTCCTGTTTGCCTGGGAACCTCCCTGTGAAGACTGAAATGAGGCACGCCCTGATGGCAAACTGTGGAGAGAGCTCTCTGCCCTCCCAGGGGCTCCTGCAGACCCAGAGGGAGCAGTCAGCCTGGGCCAATTCCAGGCAGAGGCAGCAAACTCTGCTTAATGCACTGGGGAGTCTCCGTGGGAGAGAGAGGATTGCTTTATGGGAAAAGAGAGCACGAAACCAAATCCGTCTGGGAGGTGGCAGGCAGTGTTTGCTTTGCGGGAGGAGGGTGTGCTGTGTGGTCTTGAATCACATGTGAAGTCAGAGAGCTGCAGGGTTTTGTAGTCGGAAGGGAGCTTAGTGAACCGTCATGACACCTATTACATGAACCGAGCTTACCCAGCTCTTTCTCAGACCACCTCATTTTGATTTAGAGCAGGGGTCTGCAAACTTTTTCTTTAAAGAGCCAGTTAGTTAATATTTTCGGCTTTGTGGACCATATGGTCTGTGTTGCAAGTACTCAACTTTTTGGGTTGTAGCACAAAAGCAACCATGGATGCTATGTGATGAATCGGCGTGGCTATGTGCCAATAAAACTTTATTTACAAAAGCAGCCGGGGGGCCGGATGTCATCCAGCCGGAATTTGGTGACTGACCCCTGATACGGTGTACACACAGAGGACATCAGCTCCTCCTCCAGGGTACAGGAGCCTCTGTTCTCCAACATTCCTGGCAGTCAGTGTTAGGAAATATTTGCAAAAGCAGATATCATATTAGTAAAATTCTGTGTCCTGTAAAACTCTACAAACACAATTTCACATTTGAGAAGAAATGAGGTTCAGAGGTTGGAGGCAATATAATAAAAGTATTAGCCACCATTTCCAAACCTTGGAAAGCCGTGGCCCCTTTCCCCCGGACACCTGGGCGCGCACCCTGGCTCCCCTCCCCTCCGGACTCTTCCTCCAGCCGCCCCAGCCATTCTGCTCACAGCACCCAGCGCCGCTGAGCCAGGCACGGAACACAGAACAATCCCCGTCGCAGGATCGGGTCTGGTTTGCGCGCTTGGCACGACCTGGTAAGGGAGAGTCCGTCTGCCCCGCTCCGATGTCCAAGGCCACTGGACTCCTCGGGCAAAGTGGCTGCACCTGGGTAAGGGCTCAGACTGTTGGTTCTTGAGTTCCATCTCAGGATGGGAAATAGAGGAACTTCAGCCACACCGTCTGGATGCCCGGCAGGCCCTGCACACCTCCTGCAAGCAGCCCCTCTCATACACACCCCCTCACACACCCTGGGAACGCTCTGAACACCTCGGAGGGGAAGGTCCGTGGGTCTGCCCGTGGGAATGAGGTGCATTTCTTGTAATGAGGTCTGTCTGCTTGTCACCAGCCTAGAGAGAGACATGGGTGGCTTCGAGCCCTGTGAGCCTCATGGGGACCATTCATCATTTGAGCTATATCCCCTTCCCGTTGACAGCACAATGTGCTGAAGTGAATTCTAAATTAATTGATCCTTACCAGGGCCTCGGGGGGCCTACTAGTCCTTCCCCTCCACACTGCTGGCCTGCACTGAATGTGTTTTGTTTTCCTTTCCAAGCCCAGGTGGGTTTGTGCTCAGGGCAGAGGGATGCGAAGATCATGCCCGGGGGGGGGGAGGGGGGCTGTGACACCTGGGGGCAAAACTCCCTCTATGACCTCCCAGGTTCACACTGGGAAGCCTGGGTCCCAGGTGAGCCTCTTACTTCCTTCCCCAGGACGTGTCCTCCCCGGAACAGCCCCCGTTCCAGCATCCGGCTACCCACCCCTCCTCCCCAGTGGACCACCCACAGCAGCATGGCCTCACAGGGCAGGAGGTCACCTTTGGGCACCGGGCCCAGGTCTTCCCCAGGCGCTCTGCCCAGTCTTTGGCCTCAGTTGTATGACTGCGGAGAGCCTCCAGCTCGGAGACGCACACTCATCAGCTGCTGATGGTTGCCCTCGGTTTCCCAGAGCTCCTCGGCTGCGGGCTTGCTTTCTGGCTTGACTGTGGGATCGTTTCCTCCAAGGCCTTGTCGCCCCAGATAAGCACTAGGCTCCTGCCCTACGGCCCAAGGTGACACTGTTGAAATTGCCTTTGCATTGCTGAGGGATTTCACTCTGTAACCTTTCATCGTGGGGGCGCCTGGGTGGTGCAGTCGGTTAAGCGTCCAGCTCTTGGTTTTGGTGCAGGTTGTGACCTCGGGGTCATGACATCGAGCCCCACATGGGGCTCCATGCTCAGCGTGGAGTCTGCTTAGGACTCTTTCTCCCTCTGCCCTTTCTCTTCTCTCTCTCTCAAATAAATAAATAAATCTTTAGAAAAATAAAATACAATTTCAGTGCGGAAGAAAGACCAATATCCCTGGCTTCCTTCTGCTGACCCTCTGGTGCCTCTGTCCCTGCAGTTTGGTCTCATTCCAAGAGGACAGCTTCCCGGGCCTCCCTCAGGGGCTGCAGGTTGATGCTGTGCACAGACCCTAGGATGCCTTGAACCCCAGGCACAGCAGAATGGAAATCTGCTTTCCGGGGTTTAGCGTGCAAACATTCTACCTTGACTTTTTAAAAACTGTACATCTTGTCGCCTCTTGTTCTGGAGCCCCCATTCCCATACAGTAGTAAAAATGGAATTTAAATTTTGTTGTACGATACCGTTTCATTTTAAAATAGTCTCTCGCTCTGTCAAGTTTGAACTTCAGAGTTCAAACACTCTCTAAGTTCGTCTCTCCCCACTCAACGGTCTTCCTCTCCCTTCTTCTTTCCAACAGTGGCACCCGGAACGGTGGGGGGGGGGGGTCTGACTTATCCAGGGCACGGGACAGGGCCTCTGGGGCTCTGGGAATTCACCTCTTTTCTCACTGTGTTTGCTCCTGGAGGCTCACAACCAGTGTAACCTGTGTTTCAATTTCTTATCATGGACAATGCTTTGTAATTCCCTGGGGGTGCGGCATGGCTCCAACATCTTCCCCTGATGGGAGCCCCTCCGCCGGGGTCTCTCTGAGTCCCCTCAATCTCTGGCCCTTCGTTCCTTCCCTGGTTGGGCTCTTGGCTCTGCAGCTTTCCCAGCACATCTCCTGCCTGCTCAGGGCAATGCCTGGGAAAAGGGACTCTTGATTCTCAGCCACACACCTCACCCATGGCTCCCCGACAGTGGAAATTGTCATGTTTGGGCTGCGCAGCATCATTTGAACACCCTTCTTCCAACTAGAGAGTTTCCCATTTCATAAATCCTGTTTCCCGGGGATGGGAGCAGACCTTATTCCCAGGTCTTCCTGGCTGCCTGGAGCTACATGACTCAGGCTCGGCTCCTCAGATGCCCCCGTGCAAGATTGATTCAGAGCGAGAGGTGGAGAAGCAGGAGAGAAAGAACTTGTTTTGTGTGTTGTGGGTGCAAGGTGGTGGTGGAAGCATTCCAGTCTTTACGGCCTGCGTGGCAAGCTTTTGGTGTCCACTCGTCGGCATCCTGTGTGAGACTCCAGCATGTTGGACTGAGGAACAAGATCTCTGCCAGCGAGCGACCGTGAAGATGGCCTCTCTCCGAAGCAGCCTCGGGATGGCCTTGAGCATCACTGCTGGTTTGTTCTTTCCGAGCCTGGGTCTCTGGCTTCCCTAGAAATGGTTATCTCCCTCTACCTTTTAATAAATTTTCTTCTGCTTTAAATAGCAACCGTTGCTTGTGGCTAGGAATCCTGGGGCCTGTGGGCACCCTTGGCTTATTTTCATGTGATCTTCAGGTCCTGGGACCTGAGCGGGCTCGCAGGCCTCCCTCTACCTGAACAGCCGTGGTGGCCCTTCTTGTCTGGTACCCCCCCATGAGCCCTCTGAGAAGCTGTCTGCTCCCACGGATGCACACAGAACCTGGTGCTCAGTGCGCTGCTTTCAGGGTCTCCTGCAAACATCTGGGAGTTTTCCATTGCTCTCCCTCTGCAGGGTCAACCAAGAGGAGTGTTGGGGTGGGTGGAGGCAATGACTTCAGACGTGGGAGCTCCGTTCTCACCTTCAGTTTCTCCCCACCCCCACCAGCCCAGCCTGGGCTCCGGACGCTTTGGGACTTCTGCTCTGGTCCTGAGAACCCCTCTGGCACTGCATCCACGAGCCTGGCTAGTGTTCTGCTGGGCGGGTGAGAGGCCGCAGGGAGAAAGGGTCCAGCCATCTCGGCCGTCCAGAGCCATCCCAACTCCATTGTCTCCTTCCGAGCTGGCTCAGGGGCAAACAACACAGCCCACCCAGAACGGGACAGCCCAGCTGAGCCTGATGTAAAACGCCATCCACAGACTCCTGGAAAGCACGCATTCGTTCTTTAAAGCCCTTAAGTCGGAGGTGGTTTGTTATGTAGCAAAAGCTCACTGATACACCTCCCAGGAGACAGTAACTGTCTTGGAATTAATGGGACACGTATCTCTGGGCGTGAATAATGCAGAGTAATGTCCTGAGGCAGCTTCCATCATGTAGGAGGAAGGACAGTCCCCGGTAGTTGGTGAAGTTTTCCTATAGCAAAAAGAGATGGAATAAAAAAAAAAAATCCTTTCATTGTAGAGATTTTTATATTCTCCACAATGTTGCTGGGTTTATTAAAATAATTAATATAATTACAAATATCTTATTTGCGCTCTCTCTTACATGATATGGTCCAGGTGCATATTTAGAATTGACATAGATTTTTATTTAATTCCCATCTTTTTTGTGGTAAAGGTTTATCTTCAGCAACTCTTCATACGTCTCATCTTTTGTCACCGCTCATTTCGTCTTTTTGACACATCATTTTCAGACTCTCATAAATTGTATTCTCCCACGTTGGGAAGGTGCCATTAGGCAGCAAACACATGCTATGTTCGTGTGGATGAATGGCTCAGGAAAGGAACTATTTGTCTCCTTTGAGCTAATGGCTCTCATAAAATCTCATAGCGATCCTTATGCTCCAGCTTTCAAAGGGATTTATTAGCTCAGGCTCCCATGAAAAGATAATTTATAAAGTCACTGACTGTCAGTCCTAGCTGTGAGGACATAAAGGAACATAAGAATCGCTTATTTTGGATAGGACTTTTTTTCATCCGAGTACTAGGATATGAAGTACTACAGTCACGGGTTCGATTACTATGACTGATGTATAAATATAATTTCTTGCTTAATTTAGGTAATTAAAAACTGTATGAGCTGGTGGGGATGTAACACCATGTAGCAATTTTGGTACATAGTCTAGTAGTTCCTCAAAAGACTACACCTAGTTACCATGTGACCCAGAAATCCCACTCCTAGGTGTATTTTCCCTCCAAAATGAAAATATATGTCCACACAAAACCGTGTTCATTGGGTGTGTATAGCAACAGTATTCATAACAGCCAAAAGAAACAATGCATATCAACTTGAAGAATGGATAACCAAAATGTGGTATGTCCATGTAGTCATAACAAGGAATCAAACACCAACACACGCTACAACATAGAGGCACCATGAGGGCATTACGTCAAGTGAACGAAGGAGTCACAAAAATCCGCGGATTATATGCTATAGACTGAAGGTCTGTGTCCCCTCCTCGCTGCCCCAATTCGTAGATAGAAACCAAACCCCTAGTGTGATGGTATTTGGTGGTGGAGCCTTGGGAGGTGGGGCCCTCATGAATGGGATTGTTGCCCTAGAAAAGAGGTTCAAGAAAGCTCCCTTGTCCCCTTCACCACTGGGGATCCAGGGGAAAGACAGCCACCTTTGAACGAAGAAATGGGTTCTCACCAGACACCAGACCTGGTGGTGCTTTGATCTTGGGACTTCCCAGCTTCCAGAACCGTGAGAAATAAATGTTTGTTGTTTAAGCCCTAAAGTCTGTGGTATTTTTGTTACAGCAACCCAAACGGACTAAGATGTTCTATGATTCCATTCATATGAAAGTCCAGAACAGGAAAATCTGCAGAGACAGCAAATAGATTAGTTGTTGCCAGGGGCCGGGGAAGAGGGGGGTAGAAGTGGGGTGATAGCTATAGGATCCGAGGTTTCTCTAATGTGATTAAAATGTGCTGAAATTGATGGTGGTGATGGTTGCACATACCTGTGCACATACTAGGTATTGTTGAACCGTATACTTAAAATAGGTGAATTGTATAATAAGTGAATTATATCTCAATAAAGCTGCTTGTAAAAGATGTGTATGAGTTCTGTGCTTAATTTTGCCCCTGGCAAGGTTTCATAAAGTTACGTGCTGCAAATGTGACTTAGGTTTTAGTAATAGTAGAGGTACGAACAATAATCCCCAGGTATGATTCTTGGCCATCCCCTGCACACACAGTGTTCTGTGCAGGTGGCCCCTTACGTGTCAACGTTCTCCTGCAAGTTGTGCAGATCGATCTGCACAAATTAGGCAGAAAGGCATTTATCAAAAGAGCTCGGGAAACCCAGAAAATGGGTAATGGACAGGAAAACTAAGAACTAGGCATGGAGAGGAGCAGGAACTGGGGGAGATCCAAGAGCTGCGAACAGGGGGGGCACCTGGATGTGCTTGGAAACATCTAGTGAAGAGCTGAGTTTAGGAGTCGATAGAAATATTCTATCATTTCAATCAGAAGGAATTTTCTCAAAAAGGGCCTGAATTTCAATAGACCAGCTACTTGGTTGAGCCCGCTCATGCCCGGGATGGTTTTCAGTACCTCTCCAAATTTCTTGCTTTCATTTGCTGCACTCATGGACCAGTTCACCACGAAAGCCAGGGCCGCTCCACCTTGGGGGGCACACGGATTTTTGAGACCTACCTGTGGCCAGACACTGTTCTGGATGCAGAAGTATTGCCAAGAACAAAATCAGCCCTCAGCAAGCTCATCGTTCAGAATTCAATACATGAACCGTATAATTTCATGCAACGATCCCCGGTATAAGGAAGGTAAGAAGGAGTCAGGGGATAAGGTGTGGGGCAGGGTGCTCCTCTGGGGTGCTCACAGAGGCCTCTGAAGGTGAGATTCGAACTGATCGAATGAGCCATGGCTCACAGATGGAGGAAGAAACCATGCTGGGTGGTGGTTTCTGTGCTCAGGGGACAGGAATGAGGTCAGAGTGGCCGGCGCCCAGAGGACAAGGGGGGCGTGTACTAGGGCTTACAGAGGAAGGCAGCAGTCAGGTTGTGTAAATGGCTCCACGTGGCAAGGGTTCTGATTTGTCACCAACTACAATGGGCCGCCTTTGGAGAGTCTTGCTCCTGGAGGGAATGGGATGTGATTTACACTGAAGCAAGACCTCACCGCATGTCGTGTGAACAACAGATGGCAGGGAGCCTCGGAGGCAGGAAGCAGGGAGTCTAGTAAGGTGGCCTGTGGGACATGTGGGGGAGCGATGCATGCATCAGACAAGCGGTTATGGGGCACTGTTGGGGATATTTAATTAAAAAACAGAGTCTTCTCCCAACCCGGCAATTCTCTCCACAGAACAGTAGAGAAAGAAAACACTTTTTTGAGGGAGTAAGCATTAAAACCCATGTGATGGGCATCACAGGGAATTTATGAAAAGATGGCCAGCAGATACTACCATTACACACGTGTTCTCAAGACAGATGACAACCTAGTCCTTAAGCAAGAGGACGCGATGGCGCTCCTGGTCACGCAGAGGTCATCTGACTTTACCTGGTAATTGGAGTGACCATCTGCTAACTGAAGGAAAGACACACTTCTCACCCCTTTAGGGCAGGAGGTAGTTTGGCAGCGCGGAGCCAGACACCCCCGCAGCTTAGGCTCCTATGTACGGCACTCAGGGACTGGGAGCTAAGGGAGCTCTGGTCCTTCCTGTTTGTATTTCGAAAAGAAGAGAACTGTATTGACGACACCAAGTTTTCTAAGGTAAGTGCTCTGAGAAAACAGACAGGGTAGGGGAGATCCCTTTCCCCACTCTCAACAGAGAGAATGGGGTCTCTTATTATTTCATTTGAATTTGTCCTTACAGGGCCCTCTGAGTGTCGGAAACACTGTCCAGAAGCACAGGGGAGCTGTGCCGAAGACTAGTTGGGCGCCATCGGGCTCTTGCTGGCCGTGGATGAAGGTCCGGGGAGAGATGACCAGTGGAGGCCAAAGGGCACTGTGGGAACCCAGAGAGGAAGAGGGTGGGCAAAGTGCACAGGATAGAGACCTTCGGCTCTGGGTCGGGTGGAGGGTCAGGTTACCGTTGCATTTCTGCTTGCTGTCAGCCGAGCAGAGTTAGCTCTCTCTCCAACCACCTGGCTGAAAACCACAACCCCAGCAGACCTTTCATGAGTGACGGCACACTGCGTGCCAAGTACTCATCACAACCCTCGACATAGGAATTTTTCTCCTGGGGCTTGCAGAGAATATAACCATGGGCCCGATTTGTTCCCTGACCTTAATTCAAGAGTATATGATACAAGAGCAAGAATAACACCTGTGCTCAAAGAGCTACAGTGCATTTAGTACATTCTACCCTTTTACCACATGCCCCGTGATGGAGAAGGGAAGTGAAGTAGCAGGTGTGAGGTCTTAGAAGGGTGCCCTGCACATCAAAAGTGCTTAAGAAGGGGCAGCGTCTTATAATTGTTGCTGTGATCTCATCGGTGACATCTACATGTGCAGACATAGTACCTCTCCAGATGGACATAAGACCGTGGAAGGCTGGAGAACTTCCTGCGCTGTGCCTCCCAGGGCTGGGTCAGGACCTGATACAGAAGACATGTTCAGTAATTATTCACAAAAGATGAGGATTATTGGTCCCTCAGAAGTGGATAGAACTTGCCATTTTCCCCCTCGGGCAT
Source organism: Eumetopias jubatus (assembly GCF_037043125.1). NCBI lineage: Eukaryota > Metazoa > Chordata > Mammalia > Carnivora > Otariidae > Eumetopias > Eumetopias jubatus. The sequence goes on along the minus strand of NW_028274823.1, from coordinate 71,741,498 downwards.
GGTGTCTTTCTGGAGGATAGAACCTCAGCAGAACTTTGTTGCACGCTCCTCAATTATTTACTTAAGGTTTCTAGTGCTTCCTGAGCCTCTATTGATGATTTGAATTTTGCTAGAGAATTGTCACTGTCACGTAGGCTTTCATACTTCCTGGCATAAAACTGTTTATAGTATTCTCTCTCAATTTCCTAATCTCCTTTGTAACTGTAATCTGTTTATATGTGCTTGGTAAACATTTATTGACAGTCTGATTGATAGTTTTAATTTATGATCGTGGAATAACCCAGCAAGGGCAGTTGGGTATTTCCTCCCCAGGGGAAGACGCCTGTGATTCATAATTTTAAAGCATGGTGTTATGTGATGGTCTCTCTGCTCTGGCTTGGGAAATCACTCAAATGGGTTTAGGTAGGAGAAGCAGTTCCTGGCACAGGGGGTCACTTAATGTCTGGAGGAGGTAGCCGAAGAGAATTGTATTTTTCCTTTGCCTAGAATCTTTTGGAAGAGAGATCATCCTTTTTGGGCATCAGGGTAATACCTGAGCACCACTGGTATGATTTTAGGGCTCTCCAGCTGGGGTGCCATTTTCATGGGACCTTGCCAGAAAGTCCCACCCTTTGTCATCTACAGGGCAACCTTGACTCCAGAAAGTCACCATTGACCTGACCATCCAGGGGAGAGGGAGAAGGGAAGACTTCCAGATCCCTTATCCAAATTCCTTACTCCTTACTCGGACAGCCAAGGTGTCTTCGTGGAAACATTTCGAGATCCAAGGGAATGGCATGAGGTGAAGAGAAAAGAACTAGGGAGACACAGCGGCTGGGTTCTCCCAGTAAAGCTCTGTCGAAGAACATACACAGATTGAATTCTTCACCTAAATATGGAACAGCGTTGTTTGGACAGGATGTTAGAAGAGACTCATGCACCCATCAGAATCCCTACTGTTGATAAAGTAGTATAAGTGGTCCGCCCCGCTCAATGTTTTTGTGTTTGTTTTTAAATATCATAAGTGCAAACCACATAGAGCCCTCCTCCACCTTGGCTCATCGCATGACATCTTAGGCCAAGCCCCGGTGTCCAGACAGCTTGACCACTTGCCATGGAACCATCTCTAAGGGTAGCCGGTCCCTCTATTGGTAAGATGGGCAAAGCAACTGTCGTGGGCGCTTCTCTTCATACCGAGGTTCAGACGGGACGTGTCGCCTAGCTCTTTCCACAACGGCCAGGGGGAGGCCCCAGTGGTGACCCAGGAACCCCGGCCTCCGTGTAGGGCTGGCTCTGGATGGCAGCTTTTGCTAGCACTCCTACCATGGCTGGCCTCCCCACGGCCCCCTGACTTCTCCACTCCTTCCCATTTGCAGCAAGAAGGCACTTCCTCAGATTTCTCTTCCCAAATTTCTTTGCAATGTTTTCCATGGAAGAATAACCAAAGTGTTGCATAAACACTATTTCTGGAACTCGGTTTTCGCAAGAGATACAACTCAGGCCCAGAAGGACAGCATTTCTATCATCACCCGTATGGAGCTTCGGTGGGAAAAGGGTGACAACGTTTTCCCATTGGACAGCCATTCTTATCTAAACTTATTAAATGGTGAGCAGTGCTGTCCCCTGTAGACTTTTCCCAACCACACAGGTGCCAAAGCAAACACGTGAAGTCCAGCCACCTTGCTGTAGTAATAATATAGGTGTAAGATGGGCTGCGTAGAAAAAATAGTTCTGGAAAACAGTACTTTCTGTATCTGCCTCCCTCTACCGATGCAGAAACGGAACCCCAGGCCTGTCCAGGGCCACCCCCCCACCAGGGAGGCACCCACAAAACAAACTGAGAGCCCCCAAGAATGTGCCGTCTTACACAAGAATGCAGAATTCAAATTTGTGTGACTCCTGATGAATTTTCTTTGAAAATATATTTTCTGGGATAGAACCCATTCAGCCGATTTAATTCACTAATCAATTTCTATTATATAGAGTAGTTAAATCATTTTCATTTCTCTAAAGCTAATGAAACATTTTCCATTCTTATTTCTCAAAAGTGATTTTCATCAGGATAAATTCTTTTCCATTTACAATTTATCGTGAAGAGCTGATTAATCAATTAGCTTTTGTCTTCATCAAATTTTCTTGATTGTAGCATTTGCCGCTCAGAGTTTTCTTTTATGGCCAGACCCAAAGTTTCCTTTTGTTTTTCTCCACCGCCCCCTTTGGTCAAGTCCAATGTCTCAGGCTTAAAGTTTGCAGATCTGAATTTTGCCAACAGTATAGCTTTTTAAATCAATTTTCTGTGAGTGATGAAGTTTGTGATGTGCAATTCTAGCTATCACCTGTAAGTTATTTCTACCTGTTCTTCTCGCTATGAAGGGGATAAAATAAGTTATCTAGCTTTTTTTTTTTGCGTCGCTTTGTTCAGAATTTTCTGGATAGTCATCTCTTCATGCAGGAATAAAATAGTAAAATGACACATGAAATACGTGCTGTAAATAGAGTAGATGTTTCCAGAGCTAATATTTATTTATTTATTTATGTATGTTTTAAAGATTTATTTATTTATTTATTTGAGGGCGTGTGAGAGAGAGAGCACGCACACATGTGCACAGGAGGAGGAGCGGAGGGAGAGAGAGAATCTCAAGCAGATTCCCCCGCTGAGCATGGAGCCCAGTGCAGGGCTCGATCTCCTGAGATCATGACTCGAGCCAAAATCAGGAGTCAGCCAGTTAACTGACTGAGCCACCCAGGCGCCCTCCAAAGCTAAATTTTCGATAGAAGGATGCTATACAAGTATAGATCTGTTCCTTTTGTCACTGGCGATCTGAATTAACAGATTAGGGTTCAGCAAGGCTTTTGTGCAAAGGGCCAGGTAATAAATATTTTAGGATCATGTCTTCTCTGTTGCAACCACTCAAGTCTGCTGCTGGAGCCTGAAAGCAGCCACAGACAGTATGGAAGCTAATGAGCACGATTGTGTTCAATTAAAACTGTATTGCATAGGGCGCCTGGGTGGCTCCGTCGTTCAGCGTCTGCCTTCGGCTCAGGTCATGATCCCAGGGTCCTGGGATCGAGCCCCGCCTCAGGCTCCCTGCTCCGCGGGAAGCCTGCTTCTCCCTCTCCCACTCCCCCTGCTTGTGTTCCCTCTCTCGTTGTGTCTTTCTCTGTCAAATAAATAAAATCTTAAAAAAAAAAAGTTTATTTATAGAGTTGTGGTCCACACTTGGCTTGTGTGCCATAGCTCACCAATCCCTGGAATAGAGGAATGTTACCCTAGTATTTGTTTACTTGCCAGGGTTGACCATAGACGACTCTGGGTAGAGAACTGGAACGCACATTAGAAATGGTTTCTCTTCCCAGCCTTTCGGGATCACAGCTGTTATTAAAGATCCTGTATACCAGCCACATGTCTGTCAGCAGGGTCGTACCCAGATTTCTTAGAGAAGCTTATCACCCTGCAGACTTAAATCAAGAACCATAAATGTCCTGGGGAGGGATAAAGGGAAGGTAAGCCTATTCCCATCTTATTGAAAACAGAGGCAGAAAGATCCTCCCAACCTTCCTCCCAGGGTTGATTATGGATGGAGCATGTTATGTGATAAAATAAAACCTAACTGCAAAGCAAGGCATGACACTGACGATGTTATTCATTCAAGATTTAGAGTTTTCATGAACCTCGTCTGGGCATAGCAGATTAAGTTCTGCATTTCACTGGGAAATTGTTACACTTTATACTTAGATTACTCCCTTAAATACAGAAACAATGACACTTCTGAGTGTAGCGTTAGATACAGGATTGTCTAATCACTGTATTGTATGCCTGAAAGGAATGTAACACTGTGTGTCAACTGTACTTAAATTAAAAAAAAAAAAGGAAAAACCCAAAATCCAGCTAAAACAAATGTAAAAGGGAACCTCATTCCAAAGAGGCTAAAATTTGACAGGAAATTTAGTGTACTCAATGGATTTGAATTTATTTAAAGATTTTATTTATTTATTTACTTATTTATTGGGGGGGGGACGGGCAGAGGGAGAGGGAGAGAGAGTCTTAAGCTGAGTCCTCACTGAGTGCAGAGCCTGACACGACCCTGAGCCAGCCGAAACCAAGAGTCGGATGCTTAACTGACTGCACCACCCAGGCACCCCGGAATTGAATTTTCGAAGAATGCTCTTTTGGCCTCTCAGTGGGAATAAAGGTTATGTTATTGGGGATGTTCTCAGCTGCGCATAACTGTCCGCAAAGGCTACTAATTGTGCTCAAACAAGCAGAGGCCCAGAGACAGGCAGTTGTCGATACTGGCCGGGCAGCTCCATGTGCCAAAGCGCAGGTTTTCTCTATCATTCTTACTGTGTTAGCCTTTGGTCCTTCTGTTTGTTGTCTCATGGTTGCAAGATGGCTGATCTATCTCCAGGCATCACGTAACGTTTGAGGGAGGAAGAAAGGGTAGTAGAGTCTGAGTACTACAAGAAAAACAAAAAGACTCCCAGAGGCTCTCAAATTTCTGTTTATGTCTCACTGGCCAGAACCATCTTACTTGACCATTAATGGTTACAGGGGAGGCTAGGAATGTGAAGGCTTTTCTCAATTTCTACGTGATGTGAACAAAGGAGAAAGGTGCAGGGGGAGAGGAGAGGTCAGCATCCAACAGCATTTTGGCATAAAGTTTATTACTACTTTTTCCAATCACCTTGGAACTGGATTCACTAATTGTATCCCCTAACATCGAAATTGATAGAAACAAATAATCCACTTCTTACTTATACAACTGTAAATGGTGACCAAGAAAAGCCGTCTGTTTGCCTCTAACTTCTGAAATATGCTCCAATCACAGAATTCCCTAGAACGGTGTCATCTCGAATCCCCATTCCCTCCAGCCCACGGTCTGCTGCATCTAAATTGGCAGCCACACCCCACCAGGCAAAGGCTGCATGCACAGGTCTGCAGGGCACGGCCCAGGGCAACAGTGTGATGTCCCACAGGGCTCCCAGGGGGAGCAGATGCCTCCTGCTGAGATGGGGGTGCTGACACTGCTTTGTTTTATTTACCAGGAGTCTAAAGCCCTTGAGAGCTGAGAATACTGTCCTTGTACTTGAGTACTCTTTATTGGAAGGAGATGGACTTCTCCCTAATGAGTCCATTTTACCAACTGAGAGAGCCCCCAGAGCTGTTCCAGTTCCTTTGGTTCAGATGAGCAGGGATGAGGACTCACAAGTGGGAGAAAGTGTCCTTGTCATAAAAAGAAAAGCTTGGCTGCAGGACAGGGAGCTCCTCCCTGCTGCCCGGTTCCAGGAAATGATGTGTTCTGTACTCATGCGTCTCGGACCACGCACGCTCTGGGGACAGCTGCTCTGATCCAGGCAGAAGCAAGTCCCCTGTGAAATAATGAGTTTTGCCCTAGAAGCAAAAATAGAGACCCAGTTCCTGCGTTTATGTCTCATTCTTCCCTTCATTCTACCAGCCTCAGAGTCCGATTGCATCACGTACATCAATAAAGCATCGCCTAGTTCCCCAGTTTGACTTTGTCTTGCTTTAGCCTAGGAGTTTGTGTGTGTTTGTCCCATGGCTGGCTGGTTGGTCAAGAGATGGGAAAGCGGGAGCCTCATCTCCGTAACCACAGGGTGGACTTGACCTCCAGTAGCGTCAGCCTGAGGAGCACCCCCTCACCAATACATCACTGTGGCCCAGCGCTGCCTCCTACCCATGACTGGGTTCAGGGACCCCGTTCTGAAGGATGGCTTACTCAGTATCCACAGCCGGTATGTGCTGTTCATTCCACAGTCTTCATTTAGCCGCAGATAGACCATCCCTAACCTCCATTTATGGAGTGGACACAAGAAATGGTACCTATTAGAAAGAAAATTGTCCTAAATCTGTACCGGGTCAAATGTCGGTGGCCTGTTTGAGTGGCTGTTGCTTCTGGGAATAATTTACAGCCTTGATCAAATGCTCTAGCAATTTTCTGATTTATTTTAATGAGCTTAAAAGCCCGGCATCGAAAATCCATCCAGCTCATAGTCAGCCTTGGGAACTGATTAATGGCCTTGAACCAATCTCGCAAGAGGTCGAAGCTGACATCCTTTACTGTGTCCCACTTAACGATGACTGCTTCCTTATTTTTCCCCCAATAACATGTCATTACCAAGAGAGTAATGTCGGCTTAGAGGCCTCTCTCTACCTTGTAACGAGTTTGAAATGAACTTTGACATGTGTTGTAATCCCTGAGAACCTGCTTTCAAATATACTAAAACTGTAATTGTGTGACAGGGACTCTCCGGGCTGAAAAACTTGAAAGAAGGGGGAGGAAATCACTCAAGGGCATTCACAAGCATGGTTTGCAGAAGCTCACGGACTGGGCAGAGGTGGCCTGGGTCTAGGGAGTGGGGCGGGGCGGGGGGCACTCAGAGGAGAGACACATCGGATGTTTCCTTGAGGCCAGGCCACCACTAAGCTGTGTGGGGCCACAGACAAGTAACCTTTGTGGGGAACTTGTCTATATGAGCAAAATAATTGTAAAATTATGTGACAGAATTCATGGGCCCATGTGAGATACAGTGATTTTTTTAAATGAAGATTTAGAATAGTGATTAGAGAAGAGGTACTTAAGTCCCTACTGTCTAATCAGTGAATGTCAAGATTCTTTCTGTTCTTTATTGTCAAATGTGCCATTCCTGGATAATTTCCTATCTGCCACAGCGAATGTACCGTGGCTCCTCCAGCCTGTTAGTGTCGAGACAGTGCAGGCCTCCCTTTCCTGACACTCCGGAAGCTATGTCCTCCGTCATGCCCTCTGGGAATGCTGGCTTCCGACGACTCAACAAAGTTGCCCTGTCCCTTGTTGATGATGACCACAAATGCAAGGCTTACCTATAGGGCAGTGTGAGGGAAAGGGCGGGGGGGTGTCTCATTGTCCCAAGGGATGTCTGTCTCTCGTCTGCCACGGCAGGACCCCAGAGAGCACAATGTTACTGTAAGCATTGATTTGAGACAAGAGAGGGCACCTATCAGAGGGACCAGTTAGTGAATGGGCATTGATTTTGAAGGGCCTTGGAAGGGAGAGGAAAACCACCCCTGAAGGACTAGCTGACACAGAGCCTGTGGAAGGTGTGGGGTGAGCATTCTGAGGGCCGGAGGCAGGGGTCCACAGGAAGAAGGATGCCTGCTGCCATCCACACCCTGAGGCACTATAGAGCAGAAAAGATACATGGCATACAGGTGGATGAGACAGATGCATAGACCCACATATGGCCCAAGCCCAAGGCTCGTGGTAGCTCAGAGCTCTGAAGTCTCAAAAGGAGCACATCAGTACCATCCTGACAGCCCAGTCTTACATGACCCTGTTCTTTATTATCAGTGAAACGTTGTGCCAGCCAGAAAGAGTGATCTGGTGAGCAGACTGCCCTCCTGAAACTAGGATGCTCCACAGGCAAGAGTCCTAGAGCTAGACATCTGGTTACCCCCCCCGCCCGATGCAATGCGGGGAATGTGTAGAAAGTGAGGGAGCGTCTTAATGGGGGAGAAACAGGAACCGGGGACCACACAGGTCATGATCCTGTCACCCTACCAGTCCCAGACACCAGGGAACTTAAAACTTTGAAAAGGAGGTGCTCTAGCCCACGATTTGCATAGATCGGATCTAAGCGTGGTACAGTTGGGAGGCTCCTTCCAGTTCTGTGGTCCCATGATGCAACTCTTCATGCCTTGGTTTGTTTACCCATTGTGTTGGGCTATTTTGAGATTATATGGTAAAATCTAGTTTTGTACATATTTGGGGTTCAGGATCCCTCCCCCAAACTTCACTATTTTAAGAAATATGTGTGTGGTATGGTTTGTCTAGACAGCAGATGTCCTCCTGCCCCTTAATACTGTCATTTCTGTGAAATATTTGCTATTCTTTGGACAGCTGGGCTAAGACTCATGATCAGACATTGAACTTCAATTCTTGGCCCATAGTAGACTTTCGAAAAATAGTTGTCAGACAAATGCCTGAATGTGCTAGGAAAAGAACAGGTGTGGGTGTCAGACCTGGATTCACCACGTTCTTTCTGGGTGATGTTTAGCAAATCGTTGAACATCTTGGGGCCTCAGTTTTCTCTCCCTGGATGACAGCAGGTGCACTAAAATGTGCACTGCAGACATCTAAGATTAACGCACCGGGCATGGAGCCGCATGTTAGAAAGAAAAGCACAGGCCCAAAATGGTGTCACTTAGGCTACCTAAGCAAACCAAGACTTAACACCCAACCGAACTGCAGTTTCGATCCCCCCAGGAACGTGACCTTTCACTAGATAACATGGAATTTTCTGGGCGACACCAGGAAATTTACTGAGAGACCCCTTCCACTTCCTTTAGGAGGCCAACCGTTGCCTAAACAATGCACTCCTTGCTCTTGCTAATAAATTCCTCTATTTGTTGTTGGCATGCCCTCCCTCTGCCTTTAAAAACCTTTCTTTTGTTTTGCTCAGTGGAGCTCCCCTCTGAGCTCCACGAATCATGCCTGATGCATGAATCATTTAATAAAGCTCATCACATCTTCACAGTTGCTTGGTAGAATTTTGATTTTTTAACAAGCTGCTCAATAAATATGAATTCGTTCTTCCTTCTACCTGGGAGTTGAGAATACAGAGTTTCCCAGTCCCTGCACTCCTTCATTATCACAGTCATTAAAGAGGAGTTCACAATTCAATCTTCCATTGGCTTTTCAAACCATCTCAGCCAGGCCCCTCCCTCATCCTTCCCCTGAGGCCGAGGCCAAGGCCGCTCCACAGCTCCCTCAGGGACTCCTACCCTCCACTTCATGGTCTTTGATGAGCAATAAAGAGTTGGTAAGTGATCAACCAAGAATGCTCTGGGTGGAGACATCTCCACACCAATGACTTGAAGCCATTCTGGCATGCTGCCCAAAGGGCCTCCTTTGGGCCCTAACTCCTCACCTCTCAGAACTCTCCTCCTGGCTTCTGGAACACCACCCCCTGTGTCTTGCAGCCTACCCATCCCCCACCCCCCTCCTGCGCTGACTCCCTTCCCATCCCCCACCCCCCTCCTGCGCTGACTCCCTTCCCATCCCCCACCTCCCTAGGTTGCCCTCTTCTCCCCTCTCCTCATTTCTAACTCTTCTCAGGGTGGGGTGGGGGACATCTCCACCCACAGGCTTGAATTCCCCCATGATGCATTAGCGCCCCACGTCTGTGTCTCCAGCCCAGATCTCTGTCCTGAGGGCGGGGATCGTCTACCTGAGTATTCCCCACTGGGGTCCAATAGATGCTCGAAAGAAACCCATCCAAGATCAAACTCTTCCCATTGCTTCCCCAGAGTTCTTGTGCTTCCATGGTCCCATTCTTGGTTTCAGCATCTTCTCCGGGCTGGAGCTTGTATATCTGATGCCCGTCACAATTAGAGGACATTTGTAAAAGCAGAAATCAGGCTTCATGGCATTCCCCCACTCAGACATCTTCTATCCCTCCCTCCCGTGGCAGCAACTTTGACCTCTGAGCTGGTGTTCAGACTCTAACCAGCATCCTTTCTTTGCACATCACTCGGTCCCATGCCCCAGATCTGCGGTGGCAAGCAGGTTTCGTCTCATGCGTCGGCTCGGATCCTGGAGAGTTTGGCCTGAAGCCCTGTGTCCAGGGGACACTCAGGGAAGACGGGGCACCCTCCTCGGCTATGGGGGCAGGCACAGGGAGCAGTGGCCATTTGCTGTGATCCCTGCTCCCCCTCATAGCATCTTTTTTTTTTTTTAAAGATTTTATTTATTTATTTATTTGAGAGAGAGAGAATGAGAGACAGAGAGCATGAGAGGGGGGAGGGTCAGAGGGAGAAACAGACTCCCTGCCGAGCAGGGAGCCCATGTGGGACTCGATCCCGGGACTCCGGGATCATGACCTGAGCCGAAGGCAGTCGCTTAACCAACTGAGCCACCCAGGCGCCCCTCCCTCATAGCATCTTTAAGGGTGCTGGTGTCCCCTAAACAAGCTCCACACTTTCCTCCCACTCTGTTACCATCCTATAAGCCTGTAAAGAGCCCTTCTTCAGCATCCAGGCCCAACTTACTTATCCTTCCAGCTTTGACTGAAATGACATTTCTTCCCGAGACCTTCCCCAGTTTTAACAGGTATTCCTTCCCAGGACCTGAAAGCATCTGGTCAGTGCCTTTCCGTCTGTCTGTACCATTGTTGGCGTCTAGCAGTCTCCCCAGCTAAATCACGAGTCTCCAGAAGGTGCTTCTGCCCTGGTTGTGTGTGTCTCCCCACGCCCGTCAGAGGGCCTCTCATGGAGCAGGTGCCTAAAGGTTGTTTGGACAACCATTAAGCTGGTCAAGGCCGAGGGGTCAGAAGTCGACCCCGGGCCACCCTCCACTGCTCCTTCCCCTGCCCACTGGGAACTCAGGCATGTTCTCGGGGACTCTCAGAAGCATACCTCAAGAGGGCTCTGTCAGAAGGCCTGGGTGGCTGTCACACCTCAGGGCAGAGACCCATCACACACCTCCACACACCTACGTGGGATGCCCCCGTGTCCGTCACCGTGGCCCCAGGGAGGTGAACTCAGGTAAATGTGTAACTCGACAGCGTACCGGCTCATTCTGTTTGGCACTGGAATTGTGTATCGATCACCCTGACTTCCTGGAAGGAGTCCCAGCCTGAGAGTTGCTCTGGCGCCTGTCCCCTGGTCAGGCCTGGCTGCCTGAGGCCCCCACCCCCCTGGCGGGGCCAAGTGATGTCACCTCCCTCTTCCCCAGCTTGGGCACAGAACGGTCTGGGAACCGCTCCATCCCCACCCCTCTGATATAAATAGGGCCTCGGTGGCCCAGCCAGGGGAGGAGGCTGTTCTTGTTTTGGGGACTCGAGCAGAAGGTAAGTGGGGAGCCTCTCTCCATCCACATCCCTCCCCTGCCGCTGCCCCCTCCCTATCTCTCTCAGGGCAGCTATCTGCTGGGAGCCAGAAGCCAGGGGTCAGTGGTGACATGCGCTGCAGGGGGGATCACTACTGAAGACGACGCAGAAGACGTCTCTCCCCTCCTGTCACAGTGGATGTCCTGTCATGGGCTGTCCTCCCCCTCAGCCCACCCCAGGTCTTAGCAGAGGAACTGCCCCTCCCCAGCAGTAGGGCAGGGAGGCCCGGTCCTCCCGATGCCTCTGAGCAGGGCTCGGTTCTCGGGGGCCGGTACAGGAGCAGAGCCACAGTGGCCTAGAGTCCACGGGTCTCTTCCAGTCAGAAGGAAGCGCCAGGCTTGTTGCGCAGGCACCGGAGCCGGGAGGAGGGTGGGGGAGCAGACTCAGCCTGGGGCTGCGTCCGCAGAGGCTCAGGTGAGGGTGGCCTGCGTCTGTCTCCTTGAACCTCTCCTGAGGCAGTGCTGCCTCTGGTCCTGGGTTCAAGGTTTGGGTGCCCTCAACTCATCACTTTGTATTCCTGAGCCTTGGTTTGCTCATCTATAAAATGGGACAAATAGCAATGCCTGGCCTCCCTTGCTCCTGAACTGTGGTGTAAATTAAGAGAGCTAATGGAATGTGAAAGTGCTTTCTTTAAACTTTAGGAGAAACTAAAAAGACAGATTCTTATTATTTTGTTCAAGAGGCACTATAGATGGGTGCTGAAGCGTGTGGACTATGGCATGGGGGTCTGGGTTTGAATTCTAGTGCTGTCTCTCACTTAGCTGTGTGACCTTGAGCAAGTCACGGAACCTCTCTGTTCCTCTGCAAAACAGCATTAATTAATCCACTTAACAATTATTTATCAAGTACCTACCATGTCCCAGGAACACTTCTGGAAATGTGGTATATATATATATATATAGCGAACAAAACAGAGCAAGGACCCCACTCTCACAAGGTTTGCCTTCACGTGGGAAGAGAGTGGCAATAAACACTAAACATAAATAAATACATTAGAATTAATTATTTATAAGGTCATAAGGTGGTCAGTGCCATGGTGAAAGGAAGTAAAGCGGGGTAAGTGAGTTCAGGGTGGCAGGCGTGCTGGGGACAGTTGCAGTGTGAAATGGGGTGCCATGGAAGCCTTAGCAGGATGAGATGAGTCGGTCCACGGAAAGCTCGGGAACACTGCCTGACCATACAGGCATGAGAACAGTGTCGGCTGCCGATCTCACCATTTCAGGAGGCTACGGAACCACGAGGAGTAGGGACACCGAGAAGCGGGGCGGTGGAGAGGGAGACTGAGCAGGGCTGGCGGAGGAGGGCAGACCCACAGGTGCCTGGAGCCCCCGCGCCAGCTGTATGCTGACTTAGGACCCGCCAGCACAGCGGCTGCTGATCCCGGCTGAGAACAACAGCAGTCTCTGCCCTGGCACGATCGTGGAATTGCTTCACCCCAGATGGTGCCCGCGCCCCACGGGACTGGCAAAGCAGGGAGGGGGCTGTCCGCATCTGCACGGCCCCAGCCCGGGCCTGGGTGCCGTTACTGTAAGATTTCTCCAGCGCTCGGCTTCTGCAAGTTTCCCCTGATAACTCAGTGTGCTTTGGCTTTTTACACGAGGCATGAGCAGGCAACAGAGGCCTGTCTGGACAGGAAGGAGAACTTTCTGTTCCACTTTTGTATGTCGTGTGGCTTCTCATGAGAACAGTGGTTGAGTCAAATGCGCGGGGAGGAGGGTGACGTGGTGGCCGAGGTCAGAAGTCAAAGTTCCTTTGGTATTTGACGACCAGAGCAGAACTAAACACACAACGCTTTTAAGTTGAAAGCAGGTGCAGGTTCCCAGGCCCGGGAGAGGAGTGCAAGCTGTCAACAGAAGGGGATAACTGGGTAGGCGTAGAGGTGCTGGAAAGACGGTGGTGTCAAGGTGACCTTGAGTTAGTGGAGACATACCTCGGTTCCAGGGATGCCTGAGGATTGGGATGGGAGCACGAAGAACTAAGTTGGTAATATAGTCCACGTCTTCACCAGAAATGAGTGAGATATCGGGAGCGCCTGGGTGGCTCAGTCGTTCAGCGTCCGCCTTCGGCTCAGGTCGTGGTCCCAGGGTCCTGGGATCGAGCCCCCGGCATCGGGCTCCCTCCTCCGCGGGAAGTCTGCTTCTCCCTCTCCCGCTCCCCCTGCTTCTGTTCCCTCTCTCGCTGTGTCTCCCTCTGCCAAATAAATAAATAAATAATCTTTAAAAAAAAAAATAGAAATGAGTGAGATATCATGGAGATGATTGGAACCGAATGAACCCATACAATGAACATGGATCCCCCTCAAATGTCAAGAGTTAGACAGTGGAATAACTTAGCAGAGCCAGCCCAAGAACCTTGTCTTCCAGGACCTCAGGCTACTCCGTGTGCTGTTGGCCAGACATGAGGCTGGAGCAGAATCTCAGGGCTCTAGAGAAGGGTGCTCCTGCCAACCCTAGAGATCCACATCAAGGGCAGAGGATTGTTCTACTCCATGGCTGCACATCAGACTCACCTGGGAAGCTTTAAAAAAAAAAAAAATATCAATACCCGGCCCCAGCACAGACCAACGACATCAGCTATTGGTGAGAGGCGTTGGTGAGGTTGGTGTTGAGTTCCACGGGGGCTCCACCATGTAAGAAATAGCTGCCGGCTGGTTTGGGGCGTTGAGACAGGTGGAAACACCAGGGCTTTAGGCTGAGCCTCTGGTGCTCAATGCTAGCTATCTGGTAAGGCCATGGGGAGGCTGAAAAATCCATTCCCAGGCCACACCCCAGGGCCATTTTAACTGACATCTCTGGGGGTGAGACAGACTTCCACAGTCTCTAGGGCTTCCCAGGTGAGACCAATGGGAACCGGGGCTGGGACTGACCGGTGAGAGTAAACGCAGGTCTGAATTGCGTCTGTTACACGCTTGCTGTGTGAGCTCGGGAACTTTTCTTCATGCCTCAGAACCACCCACTCCTGTGTCTGCAAAGACGTGAAACACTTCCTTCCTTGCCTGAATAGCGCAAGGACTAGACTGGGTAATCTATGGGCAGGGGTTTCTGGGAACTCTCACATAGTACCCAGTTATAATATCTCTATTCTTAAATTATGCGCCTTGTCTGGGAAATGAGATGGACATTTCCTGGTTGATACTACACAGTTCCATCTTTCTTGCCAGGCCAATTTGTAACATAGGAAAAACCTGTGTGTGTGTTAGTCTTGTATTCCAAACTGGTTTCCCACCTACCCTGGGGCCAGGAGGCCTCCTGGAGACTGGCGGTCTGGTCCACGACTGGTTTTCTAGAGGAAAACTCACAGCCAGGGGCATGTGATTGTCTGAGTTTGCTCAGACTGCCTTATCAAAGTCCCACAGACTGGGTCACTCCAACGACAGAAATCTGTCCTCTCATGATTTGGGAGGCGACAAGTACTGAAGCGCTTCTTCTGGGATAACCTTCATGTCACACATAGGCTGCAAGTCTGAGATCAAGGTGTTGGCAGGTTTGACTCTTCTGAGGCCTCTCTCCTTGGCTTGTAGATGGCCATCTCCTGTCTTCCCAGGGTCTTCCGTCTGTATGTGTCTGTGTCCTAATCTCCTCTTTTAAAAGGGACACCAGTCAGATTGGATGAGGGCCCATCCCAATGACCTCCTTTAACCTAAATTACCTCTTTAAAGACTCTGTCTCTCACTATAGTACATTTTGAAGTAGTGGGATTTAGGGCATCAACATATGAAGTTAACAACTTTAAGGCAACAAGGGAAAATTTTTTTTAATTGTAAAATTAAAGTTCCTTTAAAATAAGATTAAATGTTTCCATATTACTCTTTTTAAAAAAAAGGTTTTATTTATTTATCTGAGAGAGAGAGAGCAAGCACAAGCGGGGTGGGAGGTGTACGGAGAGGGAGAAGCAGGCTCCCCGCTGAGCAGGGAGCCAGACCCAAGGCTCCATCCCAGGACGCTGAGATCATGACCTGAGACGAAGGCAGAGCCACCGAGGCGCCCCCCCATATTACTCTTTATTAAACATGTAATTATTGACTAAAGCATAATATCACTGATTAGCACAAGGTAAAACATAATATCAGCCATTCACATATTCTTGAAGAGAAGTGCTTACAATATCTTGTGAAAACATCTGCGTACATTTTTACTTGACATAATGGACGATTTCGTATTTCTGTTCAAAATCTACCAACGTCTTCGTATCAAGACATTCCCCCCATTATAAAAATCAGACAAAACAAAACCAACCCCAAAATAAGCCCCCAAAAGGCCCAGCTCAGCCCGCAACAGTGTGCTGTGGATCACAGAGATATTTTCCTCAGAGCTTTGACTCTATTGCTTCTCTTCGAAATGTGTAGACTCAGATAGATTTCCCCTGGGTTAAATGACCGCGGGAACATTGGAACAGCTGGAAGTCCGGCTGGAGGGCACTTACTCACTTGGTAATCTGTCGCCCTTCGTGACCTGATGTTTCAGGGAAGTGAGCGCCCCCGTCAGAGATGGCTCCTGCCGGGGTGAGCCTGGGGGCCACCGTCCTCTGTGTCCTGGCCTGGGCCGGCCTGGCCGCCGGGGACCGGGTGTACATACACCCCTTCCACCTCCTCGTCTACAGCAAGAGCAGCTGTGAGCACCTGGAGGAATCCAACACGGAGAGGCCCAAAGACCCGACCTTCACGCCGGTCCCGATTCAGGCCAAGACGTCCCCGGTGGATGAGCAGGCCCTTCGAGAGCATCTGGTGCTGGCCACGGAGAAGCAGGAGGAGGAAGACAGGATGCGGGCAGCGAAAGTGGGGATGATGCTCAACTTCCTGGGCTTCCACATGTACCGGCTGCTGCGCGAGTCCTGGAGCACGGCTGGAGGGACTGTCCTGTCCCCAACGACTCTCTTTGGCACGCTGGCCTCTCTCTACTTGGGCGCGCTAGACCCCACGGCCAGCAGACTGCAGGCGTTCCTGGGCGTCCCCGGGGAGGACCAGGGCTGCACCTCCCGGCTCGATGGCCACAAGGTCCTCTCCGCCCTGCAGACCATCCAGGGCCTTCTGGTCGCCCAGGGGGGCGCGGACGGCCAGTCCACACTGCTCCTCTCCACGGTGTTGGGCCTGTTCACAGCCCCTGGCCTGCACCTGAAGCAGCCCTTTGTGCAGGGCCTGGCTCTCTTTGCCCCCATCACCCTCCCGCGCTCTCTGGACTTGTCCACGGACCCGGATCTTGCTGCAGAGAAGATCAGCAGGTTCATGCAGGCAGCGACAGGGTGGAAAATGGACAGACCCCTGTCAGGAGTCAGCCCAGACAGCACCCTACTTTTCAACACTTACGTCCACTTCCAAGGTAAGGCACACTCTGGGGGTGCCCCTGGGCTGGCGCCAGAGGGTGACAGTTCTGGGTGTCTGTGGGCTTCATGTCCAGCATTCAGCTCAGCAGGGCCGGGCCTTGGACTTGCTCAGGGTGGCGAACGTGAGGAAATACCCGGGAGCCACTCTCAAGGAGCTGGAAGTAGCTGCCCAATGGGCTCCTTGGATGAGTACCCGCCTTCCCCCCTCCTGCTCTGCTATGTGCAGCTACCACAGGACATCCTTGTTCTCTGATCACTGATGCCCTTGTGATGCAGTAAAGCGGTGCACCTGCCTCTAGAAAAAGACACAGTGACCTCCTCAAGACGGCACAGCCACAAGTCGGGGTCTTGGGATCCAAACCCACACCTCCCAGCCCTGTGGCCCAGCTCCACGCTCAGGAGGGAGGGTTATTATCTCTGGAGAAGCTCAATGTCCCAGCAAAAATAACCAGTTTGTTTGCTTACACCACTTTCATGTTGGGAGGGTCTTTACCTCTACCCACCGCCAAATCCCTGCAAAGATAGTTCGCTCATTCAACAACTAATCGTTGACGATTTATTACGTGCATGCCCCTGAGCTGGGCGTTCCGGAGGGGCCTGGGAGGAAGGATGCACAGGTCCCGACCCCAGGTTGCCTATACAAGTTCAAGAGGGGAGATGGATCCCACAGGCAAATGCCCCCAGCTACAGAGCTCTAGGTAAAAGTGCCCTGGGAAGGCACTCTGGGGGTGCCAAGCACTGGGAGGAGAGAGGGTCACTGGGGAGAGGACAGAGGCCTGGGGGCAAGCGAGGGGAGCGGGGCTGCGGAAGAGCAAACGTGGGAGCAAAGCCTGGTTGAGTTCAGGGCCAGGAACCAGAGCAAGGGCGGCTCTGTCTGGCCAGAGCTCGGAGTCGATGTGACCCGTGGAAGGCAGAGCCCGAAAGACGGGTCGGGCCGGATTTTGGGAGGGTGGTGGGTGCTGGAGCAGGCAAAGTGTTCTGGTCAGAGGGCATCCAGGTGGCCGGAGCTGTGTGCATTGGAGGCAGGGAGGGTCCCTTGGAAGGTGACGCAACAGGCACACTGTCCTGGGAACACGTGCTAAGGTAGTGGCTCTGCAAACCGATGGGTGGGCTGGGGCGGGTACGTTTGCGAACCAAGTGAGCCTGCAGCCCAGAGATGAAACCAGAGACAGGGAGGTTTAATAGACAATGACTACTACTTTCTTACTCTGAAAATATCCTGGAAGTCTGTAAACTGCCACGGGGGAGGACCTCCTGCCCGTTTTGGGCGCAGGAGGAAGATGCGAGACCCAGGAACAGAGTCCAGCACAGGCGCCCTCCAGCTGAGTGTGGCCGCCCCCCGTGGAGGACAGAGCGGACTCGCGGGCTCAGCCCGCCGTTCCTAAGAGGAGCCCCAGGAGGAGAGCTCACCGAGAAAGTCCTGCCCCCCCAAAAAAGGAAAGCTAGAGAGTCACAGCTGCCTGGATGTTCGGCCAGCCCCACCATGCCTCACCCTCTGATCTTGCTCCCTTTCTGTGCCTCAGTTTCCATCAAACAGAGATGCACCGCCCCTCCCTGCCCACCACCGCGTGCCCGCTTATGAAGCCGCAGGCTGTCTGGGGAGCTCCAAGTTCCCCTTTGGTAGTGATGTTCTATTACCATGACCTCAGCGCACAGTGGGATGTTCCTGCCTGGCGGAGACTCGGGCACTGGGAGCCCCTGAGCAGCAGGGCGCCCTTTGCCCAGGCCGTGCGGTCATCCCGAGCTGGCGCTGGCTCTGGCAGTTTCCACAACACCAGTTGACTTAACCTTGAGAGATTTACTTAACCTCCGGATGAGGATGGTGTGCTGTGCTTTTCAGCTGAGCAGATAGGACAGGGCAGACGCCTCTCTCATGTCTTTCTGTTTTGGTGGGAAGAGATGCAGACCTTTCTTCCCCCAGATGAACAAGTTCCCGGCCAGGCCTGGTGGGCCAGCACTGAGGGTCCCCCAGGGAGCCGGGGAGGAAGGACCCTGCAGCTTCTTACTCCTGTCTCCCCACGGTCTCTGAGTGTCAAAGAGCAAGAGTACGCTGGGTCCACCAGTCCCTTCTCCTCAGACCCAGGCCCGGGGAAGGCAGCCCATCCAGCCCCCTCCCTGCCCCTCCTGGAGGCACGGGTCCCTCCGCCCCTGCCCCACCACCTTGGAGACTTCTGCTCCAGGAAAAGGGAGCCCCGGCTCTTTAACCTGCCTCTACTCAGACCCCCAGCCAGCCGGCCCCCGGGGGCTGCTCTGTCACAGACTCCCCTTCACCTCATCCTCCCAGAAATAGCCCCAACATGGGTGACTAAGCTCTCAAGGTGACTGAGAAGAGCACAGTGAGGGGTGGGGTGGGAATGTGCCAGGGGCTGCAGTCAGGGAGAGACCCCCAGGGACAGGGCCTCGAGCAGGCATCCGCCCTGCCACCCATGACAGTGGAGCCAGCCTCCGCACAGCGCCAGGAGGGAGGGCACCAGACAGGGCTCCCCCCTCCCCGCAGGGCCCAGGGCGAGCTTGCACGGAGCGGCCGGTCACACCAGGTCATATGTCTGTCCCAGGCCGCACGGGGGCCTGAGACGTGGAGGCCGCGTTGCCGGACATGTGTGCTCAGCCCTGCGTCCCAACATGAGAAGGGGGCACTGTCGCAGCTGGCCCTGCTCACAGATTGAGAAGTGGGCGTGCCCCGAGGCTGCGTAGGGCCGTGAGGCTGCTCTGGGTGACACTGTGATGGTGGACACATGTCACCGCAATCTGTCCAGCCCCGTGGATCGTATGGACCCGAGAGTGGGCCCTAATGTCAACCCTGGACTCGGGGACAATGATGTGTCCGCATAGCGTCATCAGTGTTAACAGATGTCCCACTCCGGTGGGGGTGTCAATAGTACGGGAGGCTGTGCTTGTGGGGGGCAGTGGGTAAACGGGAAAACCTTATACCTTCCTCTAAATTGCGCAGTGAGCCTGACTTCTCTAAAAAAAAATTAAGTTATTTAAAAAGAAGCCAGTGAGCGTGGCGGACCGCAGGCTTTGGGCCAGGACAGATCTGGGGTGAGTTTACCTGGTCAGTTCGTAGTGGCCTAAGTTCCCTAAGGCCCCGGTTTCCTTTGTGGGCCTTACGGTGACAGGTGTAAAACCTCAGAGTGGCAGCTGGTGTGGAAAATGTCTTCAACAGCTGGTGTCACCGTCGTGAACTCAAACGGTTGGATTCTGCAGGAGGAAGACTTGGCCGGCCCTTGGGGCCCTGGGTGGGGCTGGTGGAGCGCTGGCCCAGTGGCCCGGGGTGTGCCGAGAGGAGGCCGGGGCACAGTCTGGGCCTTCAGGACCTGCCCGTCCAGGCTTAGGCTCCGTGGTGTCCCCAGCCCACAGCCCACCCGCCGGCCCCTGCCTCAGCTGACCCGTCCCTCCTGCTCTCCTCTCTGGGTCCCCAGGAAAGCTGAAGGGATTCTCCCTGCTGGCGGGGCTGCAGGACTTCTGGGTGGACAACGCCACCTCGGTGTCGGTCCCCATGCTCTCGGGCACGGGCACCTTCCAGCACTGGAGTGACGCCCAGAACAACCTCTCCATGACCCGTGTGGCCCTCAGCAAGAATGCCTGCCTGCTGCTGGTCCAGCCCCACGACGCCGCGGACCTGCAGAATGTGGAGGCCCTCACCTTCCAGCACAACTTCCTGACGTGGGTGAAGAACCTGTCTCCCCGGTACGGGTCCCAGGACACCACCTGGCACCTCTGGGGCTGCTCCCCCTGGGAAGTGGGGAGCTGGGCCCATCCTTCTGCCCAGGGCGGGAGGGGACATGGGGTGGGCAGATGGGCCAGTGTTGGCTGAGCCCTGGGCACAGGACAGGGAGGAGCCGGGTGGCCCTGCTGTTCTGGAGCAGAAGGCCGGTGAGTTCACGCATCATCCCTCCATCCATCCACTGACCTAGCTCTGCAGGTATCGTCTCTTTCTGGGCCCAGGAGAGGCAAAGGAGTGGGGATCGTGCTTTCCTTGGGCTTGGGCTTACCCACTGGTTTTGGAGGACTGTATTTCAATCTGCCATTGGGGGGAGACTTTTCGATGCCACCCCCCCACCCCCGTCCTCCCCCACCCACAATCTGCTGCATTCCAAGAGCTTGTTGGGGACTGGCTTTCCAGAAGGGTTTGGACCCCCTGAGACGCCTTGGGGAGGGGCTTTCCAACTATGGCGGGAAGAAAGCCGTTCCCCTCCACTGGGGCGCTACACCTGACCCGCATCTGCAGCCCAGAGCAGCGGGGTCTGGAAACCTGCTCCGAGACCAGCACTCAGGGGCACACTGGCCTCCTGAGGGCAACACTCCTTTTTAAATCAGTTTTTGTTGTGCTGGTGGTAAACACCTAACATCAAGTTTACAACGCGAACCATCTGTAAGCGCACAGTTCAGTGGCATGGAGCATACCCACGCTGTGTGCGTCCCTCGCCACCATCCGTCTCCAGATGGTTGTCATCTTCCCAAATGGAAACACGAACTCCCCATTCCCCCTCCCCCAGCCCCTGGCCACGGCCGTTCCACCTCCGGGCTCTGTGAACCCGTCTGTTCTAGGACCTCAGATGACTGAACTGTGACGGGCTTACTTCGCTTAGCAGGACGTCCTCAGGGTTCATCCATGGGGTAGCATGGGTCGGGATTTCCTTCCCCTTAAGGCTAATATTCCATTATGTGGACAGATGTGTTCTGTTTATCCAGTCATCCATCAATGGACACTTGGGTCACTTCCACCTTTTGGCTATTGTGAATAATGCTGCTATGGACATGGGTGTACTGTAACTCTTGTGAAGGTTTGGCATGTCACTGGAAACATCCACGGGCTCTCAGGGAAGCCAGAGGAAGGCAGAGGTCCTACAGGAAGGTCAACTGAGTTGATGCAAGCAACATGGCCGGCACGGAGAGTGACAGGATATTCCTCCCATCGCTCTCCCCTCCACGGGGGTTTCTATGTCAAGAACACCACTGAAAGGTGGCTAGTAAGACATGATGCATTATTTCAGAGAAGAGCAGTTTACAGTTATCCAGGTAATACAGCTTCAATGCAGCCAACCGAAAACCAGAGTAGAGCGAAGAACAGGCAACAATTCATTGTCAAACCCCCAGAGAGCACTGCTTTCAATGTACATCCTTCTCACAGTACTTCCAAGGACACGAAAGTTTTTTGTTGTATTTCGTTGCTGACGAACTTTTCCCGAGACAGCCTAGCTGGGTGAGGGGGCCCCGGGGCCTCACAGGGGGAGCCACCCGGGGCCCTTCCTAAGTGTGCGTCATCCCCGCAGGGCCATCCACCTGACCATGCCCCAGCTGACACTGCAAGCCTCCTACGACCTGCAGGACCTGCTTGCTCAGGCCAAGCTGCCCACCCTGCTGGGTGCCGAGGCGAACCTGGGCAAAATCAGTGATGACAATCTCAGACTCGGAAAGGTACCGTGCCGGCGGTGTCTGTCTGGGCCCGAGTAGATCCCGTGTGTTCACAGGGTGGGAGGTGTAGACTGGAGGGACACGGAGGGAGCTTCTGGGAGGCAGGCAGGGGAGGAGGGGAGGAGAGCATAGCTAGATGGGTGTCACCCAGGGTGGGAAAGAAGTGACCAGAACTTTCTGGAGCTTTCCGGGGACAGGTGGAGAGCTGGAAACCCTTCCTCACCATGTGTTCTTGGCTCTGCCCAGCCTGGCCTAGCCTCGGGGTCCTTCCCAGATCCCACAGCAGGGTCAGGACTCAGACCATGAGAGCAGAGCAAGTGCCTGGTGCCAGAGAGTTGCCTGCTTCAGGGAACACTCAGTAGTAGGCAGACGGTGCCTCTGCCACGTGCAATGAGGCACCCCTGCAGCCGGGAGGGGGGGGCACTGGATGCGCTGGGCACTGTGCTGGGTACTGGGCAGAGGGGGGCCCTTCACAGTTCTGGCCTCGGAGATCACTGCTGGTGGGCGTGAGCCCTCTTGCTAAATCAGTGGGATGAACCAAGCACTGGTGGAGCACAGCCGAGGGGCCTGGGATGCTTCCCTGGATGGCAAGGTGGGAAGTGGAGACCGGTGGGTTGGAGGGACTCTTTGGGAGGAGGTATCATGTGAGTTGGGCCAAGTGGGGGTCGTCTACACTGAGGGGCATGCATGCTGCGGGCAGGCTGGAAAAACCGCTGTCCTGCACCGTCTCCATTGGGCCCCGAGGGCCTTCGGGAGCCACTCCAATGCTTGCTGCTTTGCAGGTGCTGAACAGCCTCTTTTTGGAACTAAAAGCAGACAAGGGAGAGCAACCCACAGAGTCTGCCCCACAGCCGGATGGGCCCAAGGCCTTGGAGGTGACCCTGAACCGCCCGTTCCTGTTTGCCATTTACGAGCAAGACTCCACGGCCCTCCACTTCCTGGGCCGTGTGGCCAACCCCCTGAGCGCGGTGTGAGGCCTGGCCCGCCACCGAGACGCACTTGTCACCGTGAGCAGGCAGGAGCCCACAACAGTGCTGATTTGTCACCCGTCTTCCACTCTGCCTTCCAGTGAGTCAGCTCGGAGCTGGAAAGAAGCCGTTGTGCTCCCATCTAACGAGCAGCAGAACCTGCGGGCAAAAGGCCTCCCGGGTTCTTAGGTTTATCTTGGGCCATGTGGGGGGAGCCAAAAACCGGAGTTGAGCACAGGACAACTGTTCAGAAAAAAGTCTGAACAGACCAACTGGTCCGTGAAACCAAAAAGTGTTTCCTTTTTATCAAAGAACAGAAATTGGGTTTTATAATTACACAGTTTTCACTGCCCTGGGTGCACGTTTGGCTAGGGAATGTGAGCAGACTAGCTGCCATCCCCACGATGCCTTAGCCTTTGTTGGTTTCCCGGTCTTCTTTCCCAGGATACTGTGAGCTTTGAAAAACACTAAGCATCTGAATTTATGTTAGAATGTAATACCATGGCTGATTATCCCTTGTGTTATTAATAAATGTCTTGCAACAATAAACAAAAAAGAAAAATTCTTGGGGCGCCTGGGTGGCTCAGTGCGTTGAGCATCTGCCTTTGGCTCAGGTCATGATCCCGGGGTCCTGGGATTGAGCCCCGCATCGGGCTCCCTGCTCAGTCCCTCCCCCCACGCCTGTTCTCTCTTGTGTGCACTCTGTCAATAAATACATAAAACAAACAAATAAATAAAATCTTTTAAAAAAAAAGGAAAATTCTTTCACTTAGCAGCAAAACAAAAACCTGCCATTTAGCTGACAGACCATACACACCAAGTTCTTTCTAGGGCTTTGAGCCATATCTTGGGTGGAATTTCCAGGGAAGGTGTGGGCCGGTACTTAGCCATCATTTGGAGAAGTTTGCTTCTGGACGCTTCCATCCCTTGAAGCAGCAGGTGGGTGCGTGGGGGAGGCCCCATGCCCCTACATGCAGCCGGGAAGGAACGGGGCCGACGGGCACTTCTTCCTTTCCGGGGACACAGGGTCGGATCGCTGTTGCTGATGACAGTGAAGACGTTTCCTGACGTACAGAAAGCACCTTCTCTGGCTCCCTCCACAGACGCTGAAATTACTAGGCAGGCTACGGACTGCGGTGCTCACCGACGAGGGCCGAGGGGCACGCGGCAGCCGGGCAAGCGTCCGGGCGTGAGAGTGGGGACGATGGTTTCCAGGTTGAGCCGGGTCTTTCCCGTGTGCGGTGTCAGTGGTGTGAGCAGACGACGACTGTGCTGCCCGCAGTCCAGAGGCGACCGAGCGTGCTGTGCGGACAAGAGGCAGGCCCGCGACACCTTCTGAACCTCAGTGTCCCCCTCACGCCCCAAGCGCCCAGCTGGTCCGGCACACACCTCCCTGTTCCGAGGTCCAGGGGACAGCTGGGCCATACGTGAGAGGGGGCATGGTGGGTGCCTGGGAGCAGGCGTTCCAGAGAAGGACCGGCTGAGCCGGAAGCCCACGTCCAACACTTACTGTGACCCGGAGCAGGTGACTTCCCCTCTCTGGGCCTCCCTGCCCTTCTTTGGCACCGTGGGAAATCCTTGAACGGATAAATGAGAAATAACCACCATCATGTCAGGGGCTGTCAGTCCATAAAAACGTCATGACCTCTCCCCTGTCTGGAAGTCCCGTGCCATAAACCTACAGCAGGAAAAGGATCTTGCCCTAGGGCCTCCTGAGGGAGGACCGCCTGGCCAGCACCTTGATTTGGGTCAGTGAGATCCACCTTCGCCTTCTGGCCTCAGAACCGTAAGAGAATCAGTTTGGGTTGTAAGCCACTACGTTTGTGGAAATGTGTTACCGCAGCAAAGGAAACATGCAACAGCCTTGGCGCACACTCAAGCCGGTCTCCTAATGGCACCGTGGGGCACCAAGGCCCACGTTCCAGGCCCTTCAAGAGCCTCCCCTTTGGGAGCGTCTTCAAGGGCTAGTGCTCCCCCCATCCATTACAGAGGACCGCTGACCATACAGGGACTGGCTGGCACCTGGGGAGCAGAGAAGGTGAAATGTCCCAGGGGAAGCTTCTGGGAAGGGCCTCAAGTTTATAAGCGTTTCGGGGTGCAGGCAGCACCCATCCCTGTCTTTAAAGCTACAGGTGAAGCTTTCTGCTGGGGATCATTTCGGTTCCTGGCCACCTCCCCCCACTCCCCTTTCCTCAAATTGGCCTCTGCTTTCTGGCCGTACAGGGAGGCCCCGGACACGTCACACAGATACGGATGGATGCTTGAAAGTTCCAATGCCTGTGGCCGGCTGCCTCCTTACAGAACGTGAAGGAGCCTGGGCAAGGGGTGCACATTCCCCACAAACCCCCAGACCTCCCACGACATCCACCTGAGTGATGTGGACGCCAGGGGAATAAATACGACACAGCACCTGTGCTTTGCACGGTCACTTTGAAGAGGCAGCAATCCGGACATCCTGAGTCCCGAGCCCGCCGCGTCTTAATGAACTGTGGGTGCTGATCAGGGCCCCCCTTGCCACAACTGTTAGAGATTCTGTTCCCCCAGCAGCCCTGGCCCGGCTGGCCCGGCCCCGGCTTCGTTTGGGTCTCTCTTCCCCCACGCTCTGCGCTCCCTGGGTCCCTCCTCCCCTCTTCCCTCCGAGGCCTGGTGTGGAGCCGAAGCTGCTGCCCAACTCCTCTCTGGTTTGGGCCTTTCTGGAGCGGCTACTAGATGCCAGGGCTCTGGGGAGAACCGGACATTCTGGAAGCAGGCGCGCTTGGGAGTCTCATGGTTGAGCGTGGCCCGAGGAGCGAGTCAGAGACACAGAGCCTCGGGCCGACCTCGAGCCCTGGAGTCAGCGTCTGCATCTGCCCACAGGGCCCGAGGCTGCACACTGGATTTTAGGGCTGGGGTTAGGGCCAGCTCCGAATCCCCCGCCCAGCACAGGCTTCTAGAAGGTCCGGCAGCACCAGCTCTTGGATTCCTGCTCTAGGGCAGATGACGCATCTTCAACCAGAACTCTAACCGTGACAACTTCTCCTGTGGTCCCTAAAACAACCGCACACGAGAAGCGGTCTACGTATGTGTGAGCGCTATGGGTTCAGGGCCGTCCCCCCGACCCCCAGCACATCCCTCTCTGCATGGGGGCGGCAGGGAGCCTGAGGCACGACCGCTGACATCATCCTGACTCATGAACTGTGCTCTTGAAGTTGCTCACGGTGACACGGGACGGCATGGTCACGCCCCAGCGAGAGGAAGACATTGGTGTTCTTTGCCTGATTTTAAAAAAGCAGCTAGCAGCATGTCTCCCCCTAAGCAGGCTCCTAGGGGGCTGTGGGGGGCTGTGGGGGGCTGCTGGGCGCCTAGCTAACATGCTAGCAGCACCATGTTGCCAACCGACCCACAGCTGTTCTTTGTCCTCCAGCTGGTTATAAATGGGAAGTGGGTTGGGATGTTACCAGGATACAAAATACCAACATTTCCCAGATTGCTTAACACAAATATGTCAATTCTGGGGGTCTGTTTCTCTTCAACCATTCTTCACTAAATTCTAAGTCTTCCTGGGGTTGCAAAGTGTTCCTCCCGTAGACAAGGGAATGACGCAGCAGCTCTGACCCCCTCCAGCCTGGGCACGCGTGGGGCCTGCAGGGACGGTGGCCCGGGGTGCTTCCCCGCCCACCCAGGAAGCTCATCAGAGTCCAAATCTTTACTGAGTTTAGGAAACTAAACGATTTTTGATTGTTATTCATTTGGCAGCAAACCCCAACCTTGAACAGACATGAGGCTGCTTAAGATCCTTACATTATGGAAGTTTATGGAAGTGTGAAGAATCCTCCTCAGTTTGCCGCAGAAAGATACATGTGTTTGATTAGCAGGCACTGTTCCATGTGGCCCCATGGTACCCAGGATGGAAACGTTACCTTTCTAAAATCTGAAAAATTCGGATCGCTGAAACATGTACTGAAGCTTTAGGCTTTGGACAGATTTTGGATTTGAATATCACCCCATGTGATTTTTTTTTCTAATAGGATTTATTTTTTTAGAGCCGTTTTGGGCTCACAGCAAAATTGAACAGAAAGCACAGAGTTCTCATACGTTAGTAGGTGAGATTTTTGATGTCCTAAAAATCCTCTGTGCTCTACCTATTCATCCCCCACAACTCCTGACACCACTGATCCTTTTACTGTCTCCACAGAGAGACATTCTTTTCCAGAAGCTCGTATAGCTAGAATCCTGCAGTACGCATCTTTTCAGATCAGCTTCTTTCTCTTAGCAATATGCATTTAAGATTGCTCTGTGTCTTTTCATGGCTTGACAGCTCGTTTCTTTTTAGCACCCAATGACATTCCATTGTCTGGATGGGCCACCATTTGATATATCCATCCCCATGCTGAAGGACAACTTGGTTGCTTCCAACGTTTTTTGGCAATTATGAATAAAAGCTGCTATAAACATCTGTGTGCAGGTTTTTGTGTGGACACAGGTTCGCCGTGTGATTTTGCTTTTTAAGATTTTATTTATTTATTTATTTGAGGGAGACACAGAGAGAGCACCAGTAGGGGTAGGGGCGGAGGGAGAGGGACAAACAGACCCTGCGCTGAGCAGGGAGTCCAATGCGGGTCTCGATCCCAGGACCCCGATATCATGACCTGAGCCGAAGGCCCACATTTAACGACCGAGCCACCCAGGCGCCCCCACCATGTGATTTTTAAAGCTGCAGGATGAGCAGATGTTCAGGGTGCATCTGAGAGACTCTAAAACACCATGTGTTTTGAACATCAGTGACTCCATCACTTCAAGGGAGTGGGGGTCCCGTAGCCCACCTCCCTGCATTCAAGTTACTCCGCACTTGTGTTGAGTTTACCAAAAAGTTATCCTCTGTGGCTTGCTTTTAAGCTTTGTTAAGTGGGCTGAGACCAGCCTTTGGTTTAGGCTAATTTGGTGCCACGCCTGAGGCCACACCCTTCCGAGGACCCTACTCGTGGCCCGTCGGCGCCCTTTATTCTGGCCGGCGGGAACACACACTATTCCTGGGCCCCTTGAGCTTGGAGGATTGCTCTACCCGCTCCTCTCTGGGGACCCTTTCCTCACCTTAATGGCCTCCTGCCCACACCAGTGGCTAATCAGCACCCAGCTACACAATGAGAGCCGCCCTCCTCTACACACTCTGCCCCCCAAGTTCTGGCCTCCCCGGCACCCCCCGCTCCAAACTCTCTCAAACCAGAGTCACCAGGTTCTGGGTCCTCCTGTGCCAGGGCCTGGCCACTGTCCACACAGGGCTCAGTTTCCCCTCTCTCTCTGGGATCCACCACTGTTCTTGTCCAGGGTCCACACGCGCCGTTTCCAACCCTGGCCTGGTTCAGTTGTTCAAGGTGGGAGAGTAATTCAGGTCGGGGTTACTGCACCAAGCTGGGTTCCTTAACCATCAAATCACACCTCAAAGATTAAGAGTACATTTCAGTTCCACATCAGTGAGAGCTGAGACAAGGTGAGAATCGCGGATGATCTGAGACTCCGTGTGAAAGTGAGAACGAAGGCTGAGCGGAGCACGGAGGCACTTCGGAAGCCGCGGGTGGGGAGCGCCGGACCAGTCTCTGCGGCCATCCAGCACGGCGCCCAGCGGCCAGTCGAGGGAGGCGGGCGGGGCCGGGGTGTCCGCACAGGGCAGGGACAGTGTGTCTCCCTCGGAGCTGCTGACCCTGAGACAGGAGGAAGACACGGGCAGGGAGAGGCCGGCTTTCTCCCACAGCAGGGAGCTTTCGTCTGGGCTGTCTGGCGGCCGAGGAGGAGGGAGTCTCTCTTACATATCAGGATGCCAGGCACTGAGAAAATCAACGGTGCCTTCAGAGAAGAATGCCCCTGAAAACCTGGCTTAAGAGGCTACCATTCGCTCAACATCTGCAGTCCGTCACTCTCTCGAGCCCTGGAACATGAACTTGAGCGGGAAGGTCTCCGCAAACCGTGGCAGGGTCACGTCTGTCTGTTACTGCGCCGCCAGGGCTGCTGCTGGCCTTAAGGCAGGGCAAGGCCGAGCACCCCACGTCCTGCGGCCCCGAGCTGCCCACCAGGAGAGGCCTGAGGACCCAGGGGCTGCCCTTTCCACATGCACTTATGTGGCTGAGCGGCTCTCAGAGGGCAACTCCATGTAGTAGTTCCAGGGAGCTGCAAAGAATTCCTGGTCAAGACTCCCAACAGGAGATCGAGGTGCGTATCTAAAGCAGCTCCAAGTTCTACGTCCTTCTCTTCCTCCTGGACACCAAGCCAGACCACTTCCCAGCCCCTCTGGGGCTGAGCTCCGGACACGGGAGTGTGTGGAAGTGTGGTGTGCTCCCCCACACGGGGCCACCACCCACTGGTGTGGCCCTTCATGTGCTTTTCCTTTCCCAGTTGGCTGCTGCAGAGGGGGAGACCAAATGGTGGCCCCCAGAAGGTCTGCCCACATCCGAAGCCCCGGAACCTGTGCCTGGTGCCCAGTGACCTTACTTGGCAAAGGGACCTTCGTGTTCACAATGAAGTTTGGGATCTCATGATGAGATCTTCCCGGATTAAGCAGGTGGATCCTAAATCCAAGGACAGGGTTCTTGAAAGGGAAGAGCAGAAGGCCATGGGAAGAGAGAGGCAGAGACTGAGTTGTGCTAACGTGAGCCGAGGTGGGAAAGGTAAGGAGGACTGTGTGGTAGAGCCCTCAGAGGCGGGACCCCGCTGACACCTGCATTTGGACTTCTGCCTTCAGAACTATAACAGAATTCTGTTGTTTTAAGCCACCACACGTGATAATTTGTTACAACGGGCACAGGGAACCCACACAGGAAGTCACCCTCAGGGAATGTGGAGGCCACAGGATGGAGGTGGCGACTGGCGGGCAGCCGGGGTCTCCGAATGACGGCTGGGACCCCCCCCCCCCGCCACTGACTCGTGCAAGGCCTCCCGGGCATATGTCCCACTGGCCAAAGGGACGTCTCTTGTGCTGAGACGGCTTTTTGACTCTTACGTTCTAAAGTAAAAAATAATTCTAGTTTTAGTGTAAAAAGGTATTGCTTTGTCCTTCAACTTTGCTCAGTTATGATTCTTCAAGGCAAAGCTAACTAACAACACACAGTAAATGACGGAGACATTCTGGGGAAGCCAGGGATAAGCGTTCTGGAACTTTCTGCTTTTTACTAAAGATTGTTTCTTCAGCCTAGAAATCGGTATCAGGACCCCAAGTGTGTAGCTATGAGCCCAGAACGTGGGGTTACTGAACCCAGGCTGAGCCTGGGGCCCCAATCCTGGAATATTAGCTTCTCTGTTCCGATGCTCGTATTAGGGAGGGAGAAGTACCCCAGCGGTGAACAAACTGGACTCTGGAACTATCTTGCCTGGATTTAAATTCTGCTTGTTAAGTTATCTTAACTCCTTGATTTCTGTTTCCTCGTCTGCATTATGGGGATAATGTGGAATTGGAAGGGCTAAATGCGTTGTATCCCTGTCAACCACGTTTTGAAACAGATGAGAAAGGCGAAGCAGCCAGGCAGAGGGGACACACTGAGGCTAGAGTTGGCTAGCGCTGGGCCACTGAGCAGATGGTCGGCAGGGAGGCAGATCGCGGCAGCCTGGCAGGGATGGGAGGTTGGCCGTGGTGGGAGGTTGGCGTGACCCACAAGGGCGTAAGTTTACACGCAGAGACGAGTGCAGGGCCGGCCACCGTGGCGGCTGACACAGGTCCCATGGAGCTGCAGGCTTGCCTGCTGGCACAGGGGTGGCAGGCCCCCCGCTGGATCTCCTTCGGCTCCCAGGAATCCTGGGCCGGCGGCGTGTGCAGCTTCGAGAAAGCACAACTTCTGCAGGCCCCCCTCACGGAACTTGGGGTCTGGGGGCAGCAAGAGACAAACGTGGGTGCCGGTTTATCTCCACTGGTCAGCCTTGCTCTCTCTCACTCCCCATCCAGCTTGCCTTCCCGACCGCCCCCTGTGGCCTGCGGGCCCAGCGCGGTGCAGAGAGGCAGCGGCCCGTGTAGACAGCTAAGCCAGCTCCCGCGGCCGTGCGAGGCCCCACCCTGATGCCAAGGCCCCTCTGCTCTCTCACCCACCGGGCTGTGTCCGACCGCTCTCCCTATCCCGCCCGCTCCGAGCCCGCTCCGAGCCCGCTCCAGCCAGGGCAGGGTGGGCGCTCACGGCTAAGGCCAGCACGCGCAGACGCAGGCCCCGCACACAGGGGGAGCCACAGGGCTGCGAGCGCTGGGGGACGCGCGGCCTGGAGCTCCGGCTGCCCTCGCTGCTGGTCCTGCTGCTTTTACTGGGGTTCCTCTCATGCCCCCTACTTCTCAAGCTCTGCCTCGTCACTGCACTAAAGACAAAAAAGTTCCAGCTAGCTCGCAGACCTGCTTTCTTAATTAATTGCCTCTTACCCTCTTCCTTTCTCTCCCTGGGGCCAACCTTTGAACAAAGGAGATGCTGAGATGGCAAGGAATCTCGAGCTAGAGGGAAAAGCGCGCCCACCTTTGCGGGGTGGTCCTACCTCTTCCGGACACCCCTGCAGCCTCTCCCTCCCGGCCCCGCGGCCTTGTCACTCCCCACCCCTGCAGGAGATCTCCATGGGCAGGCCCCGCCTCTGAGCGCTGGGGAGGCAGGTGCCCTCGAGGACACACGCCCCACAGGGCACGGGGGAGGAACACCACTTAACCTGCGCTCGATTCACAAATAAAAACCGCATGTGCTTGTGGCAGACATGTCTTTTATTCGGGAAATACGTCTTGCCTCCTGGTTCCAGCTCCGCCGGGAGCGATGCTGTGACCGGAAGCACTCTCGCTGAACACCCAGTGGGAGAACGGAGGAGCACCCCCCCGCCCCCGCCTCTCTCAGAGTGTCCCCTGCGCACGGTCATGGCCACGGCCCCGGTAGGGGAAGGCGAGCCCTCTGGCGTGGTCACCCCTGCAGGCGCGCGCTTCCCACTGTGGGGCCAGGGGGGCCTACTTTCCGTAGCCACACATCTCTATTTACTCTCATCATATTGTAGAAACCAGCTCTTCCACGCTAAGATTTACAATAAAAATAAAATAATTTGCTCTGTAAACTATAGTAGAAAGTTTCAAGTGTCTTAAAAACGATCTTCCGTACAACGGAAAAAGGCTTCTGTGTTCTGTTCTGGGTGACAGGCGACCCAAGTGGGCATAGAGAAGCTGCATTGGCGTGTTGCTGGAGACACGGCGGAAGCACTTCTGGAACACGGAGACTTGGAAAGAGGACAGAGCCACTTTCTTCCCCTCGGGCTCGACGTCCAACTCTCCTCCCACCGCGGGCTCTTCCAAGATGCTCAGGGCTGTTCTGCTGTTGCCTGGTCCTTGGCGGCGGCGACCAGCTCTGCGAGGGCAGGGAAGCTCTTTATGTCCT
The DNA here is from genome assembly GCF_037043125.1 of Eumetopias jubatus. Taxonomy (NCBI): domain Eukaryota; kingdom Metazoa; phylum Chordata; class Mammalia; order Carnivora; family Otariidae; genus Eumetopias; species Eumetopias jubatus. The sequence continues at coordinate 71,709,580 of NW_028274823.1, read as the reverse complement.
TTGTTGCCAGGCCCATCTTTTGTATCTGCAAAGGCCACGAGAGCGAATAAAGGCCCCTCGGTTTCAGCTGAATGCGAACAAAAGACCCTTATAAAGGATACTCAGAATATCCACCCCCAGCCTCTATGAACCCAGAAAAAGGGTGCTCCCCAAAGACTGGCAGAGAATTTTTCCCTTCACAGCAAAGGACTGACTCATGGTCAAGCTTCACTTTTGGGGATTAAACATTTAGCATTCTAAGGAGCCGGAATGTTCATTTATCTCAGTCCGTCACACCAGGCTCTTACCAGCATAAGAGCCTCTTTTGTGGGCTGCAAAAGAAAACTCACACAAAAAGAAGAATAAAGTGGACTACTTTTTAAGTGGAAAGTTTTCAAAAAAGCATTGGCCTGAGCTCTTCATTTCTTCACACGCCACCAACAACCTTTTCGCAGAACCTGATGAATTGCAGACACTGTGGCAGAGTGAGCACTGTGGATTACTGCGGTAACCGAGTCATAGCATACCGTGTCCCTGCTCTCGTTAACAACAGCAAGAAACACCACACACACACGCACAGGAAAATCTGGACAAATCTACACCAAGTATGTTGCATCTGCTGGCACGCTGCCGCTCATTCTGGGGACAGTGCCATTTCTATTTGTCCCCATGCTGCTAGCCCCCCCAACCCCTCCCCTTCTTTCTTTGGCTTCTTTGTTCTTCATTTTGCTATAACAAACTGTCTTGCTTATAAAAAGACTCTAAGTTTCTCTTGTGAAATAAAGAAACAGGGCAATGGGCTTCTGCCAGAATATATCTCTAAATTCGCCTCAAAGCAGCAAAATGTGGATCTCCAGTGATGACCCTGATACGCACGCGTCCTCAGTGAGCTAGGAAGCCAAGCATCTCCTGACGGAGATTGCAGGATCTCACTTCTTTTCCTCTAGCAAAAGACCTTCCTGGAGGACCTGTGCTACACAGCGAACCTAAACAGTTTAGAAAGCCAGCTTCTCAAGGACGAGGAGTTTCACGATCCTTGAGCAAGTCACCGCAGTGTGAATAGAGGCCTTGCACAGAACCCGTATCTGCCTCCTCAGTGACATTATGTTCAGTAATACCCATCCATCCGCTGTGACTCTAAAACCTGTGTTTGATGGAAAACAGAAAACTCAGCCAGGGAAGCAAAGAAGTCAGGCTCAGACGATTTCTCGAGGGCCACACCGAGAAATCCATGGGCTGATGTTTTCTAGTTATTCTAACCACCCGATTACGTCTTGGGCACTTTCCAGGCAGTGGACAAACAGGACACCATCTCCATCTGTGAGCTCACACTCGAGTGGGCCTTGTGAACACGAGCGCCCGAGCCAAGCAGAGGTTGTCGGACCTCAGCTGTCAATTTTTAGTATTTGGTTATGCACCTCCTTTTCCTTCGGGTATTCTGGGCCCTGACCCACTCTTCCAGCCCCAGGAGTGGATAGCCCCCGCCCCCTCAGCAGCACACGTGGGCTCAGGTGAGCCACCAAGAGACCGCTGGGCCCGCAGAACTCTCGTCAGATGCACCAGGCTGATGATGGCTCAGGGCTTACCTGCTCTCCCAAGTACTCCACATCCAAGGCCAACTGCAGCCTGATTTTGTCATCATCGCTCATGCCGCCGCCACTGGGACCGACGGGGTTGGCAGGACTGCTTTTCCTGGCTTGCTTCAGCCTTTTCAGGCTCTCCTCCATTTTCCTCACCGAGCTCAGAACGTCTGACACGGTTTCGTAATACCTGGGGCATGAGACACACTCACTGGTGAGACCGAGGTGTTTGTGTATATCCCCAAACAGATGAACTGGCTTTGTAGACCAAAACAAGAGACTTTTAAGACAAAAATTCGTTCCAAAAAAAAAAAAAAAAACCAGCCACGGTAATTATATCAATGTTTCTTAAGACTGAAAATAAGTTTTTTTTTTTTTTAATTTATTTCTGACAGAGAGCAAGCACAAGCAGGGGGAGGGGCAGAGGGAGAGGGAGAAGCAGGCTTCCCGCTGAGCAGGGAGCCCGATGTGGGACTCGATCCAGGACCTGGGGATCACGACCTGAGCCGAAGGCAGGTACTTAACTGACTGAGCCACCCAGGAGCCCCCAAAGGGCGGGTCTTGACTCTCTAGCACTGCATTCCCTCAGAACTGAAGAAATATGTACGTGGACTTTGTGTACAATTTTACTCCCGAACACTAAGAGGAAACTGTGAGCCAAATGGCCTTTCCTACTTGAAGGGTGAGCATCTGGAGCTCATTCCCCAAGTGCAAGTAACAGATTCATTTATAGTCAGTTCTAGGAACAGTTCATCTTTTAAAGAATGGAAGTATTCAAATTTTTAAATAAAACTAACTACCTTCACAATATTCTCAATAAAATTTGCAAATTATAAATGAGTTGCATTTCAAAACTTTGTTTACAAACTGGTTACTTGGCACTTGGAATGTATTTGCCCACAAAAGCAATATTGTAACTCATTGTTATGGTCTAAATTAACCCACAAATGTCACTTAATTCAGAAGCAACTGAAATAAATCAAATACTATTGCAAAATAATTAAACAAAATTCAATAATAAAATTGAATAATATACTTTTGACATAACTCAATGCTGGCATTTGGGCAAGAGTTGATTAAATGAGAAACAAGGAGACACTGAACCATAGGGATGTTGAAGACCTCCTTATATTTTCAAGGGCTGCAGGGTTTTAGACATGGAACATTTATCCGTTGTAATGCTACTTCAGAATGTATGTTTTCTCTTCTAGACTGCAGTGGCCTCACCAGTATAAGCCTTTGATTACGTGGCGTGATCAGAGCCATTTCGGTCACAACTGAGGAGAGAAAGGATCTTCAAAGAAAAAGTAAGCCTGGACTTGCAGAAAGAGGCCTGCAGGAGGCACATCACGGACAGCAAAGCCCGGGTGTGCCCAGGGAGGTGCAGGACCAGTGTGAGCCCCGGGGAAGCCGGGAAGCGGTCTAGGTGGAGGCAGGCGGCTCGACGTGCTCTGGGTGCAGGGCAAGTGCAACGACCACAGCTCAACCATCAACACAGATGGAAGGACTGAGTGCCTATGCCCGACTCGTCCAGCGACACACTGATTTGACAGGCTCACCACCTCGTCCACATGCAACCCTCCGGTGGCCTCAGTGGTCTCTGACTCAGGGCTTTTCTGAGAACGCCTGGAATAGCCTACTTCTCAGGTACTTACTTATGAGTGCTCTCAGAAAGTGCGCCTTCTAGCCACTGCTGAATTATTGCCGGTTTGAGCTTATCCTTGTGCCCACTCTGAAGTTGGTAAAATGGCTTCAGAGCACTGTCCACATAAGAGGAGGCTGTTGTTGGCACCTCCTGGAATAATGACGGGGGTTAAAAGAAACAAACAGAAAAGAACAGAGTAAGTTACTCAAACTTCAAAGAGATGCTACTGATGTACTGGTTTTGGGAGACAGGTACAAACTCCCTCCCTCCCCAAAAGCGCTAATGTCGTCTACAGAAAGATACCTGGAGAACAGGAGGGGGTCAAGTGGAGTAAAGCAAGGGAAAATCATGTTTACAGCCAGAGACGGAGAGAGAAAAGAACAAGCACTGAAGTATGCACCCGGGCGGACGAGGGTTGGAGGAGAGCTGTGTTCTAGACTGTGCATTTCTAACGAGCTCCCACCAGGTGATGCTAAAGCTGCAGGTCGACAGACCGAGAAGCAAGGATCTAGGGTGAGTAATTTGGCTTTCCCTAGTTTTAGTTTCTTCATCTGCAAACAAGGACACTGGCATTCACTTTACAGAAGAACAAATGAGAGTATCTGACCCACAAGCACCTGGTAAATATATTAACATCGTATTGAACAGACAGGGAAAGTTGGTAGCTTACTAAAAGAAAATTAATGTATTTGGGAATATAAAATAGGTCTCTCTCTCCCACTTTGAAGTGGGAGTTTCAAGGCAGACCAGAAAGAGAAAATCAGGAGACAAAGTACTCTTGCTGGAAGCAGCAATCCTATTGCACACCCCAGATTTTAAAAGGAGAAGAATAACCCCAAAGGAGATTTGCTCCAGCTCAGTTCAGCCCTCACTGCCTCCAGAACGCCAAGTCGGACGGGAAGGGGAACACAAACAGGACAAGACGCCCACGCTTCGCACACACAGAGGCTGCCCTAAACCAGGGACGTGTGCAGGAGCTCCAGGGCCACTCCAAAACAGCACAACGTCTTAGGAAATTTTCATAGTTCTTGAAAACAACTTTAGTAGTAAACTGCCTAACATCCAACTCTACAATTGTGAAAAAAGAAAATTCGATGGAAAATTAAGTGACACGTAGCAAGAAGGAAACGAGCATATAAATGCCTGAAAACAAGAGTTCAGGAGGGGAAACTAAACCACTGGTCAAAACGACGCCCCCAAATCGCCATTCTCTGAAGTGTGACAACAGGAGAATTCGACTTTGAACCCCAGTGTGCGTGCACGCTTTTCCATCTCATAAATGCTTTCCATATTCTTCATGCAGCTTTTTAGCAAGTTAAAGAACAGGAGAAAGCAGGTGCTTGCTAGGACAATATGAAGGGAACAAGGTAAATTCAATTTTTTTCAAATATAAGATACAAAGACCAAAAGAGTATAGGAGTTAAAGATATTTTATTAAAATGCTTTCTTTTGAAACAATTATCTTTCCTTAAGGCCAAAGGAATCCAGACATGTCTACACTGTCTGAGTCCAATTCCCAAAGCAGCTGACCAGAACCATCCACCCGTGGGGTCCCCTTCTCACAAATAAAGATTCTTTGGATGAGGCCGATTAGGTCTGCCTCAGGTTATCCCTGGGAACCTCTCTCTGGGTCTTGCTCAACCACTCCCTCCCTCAGTGGCTTTCCTACTATATATTTCCCCACCTCAAAATTTTTTTCAGTGAGTGGTGCTGACCTTATTGGTTCTTCGGTAAAGCCTAGGGACCTCCAGGGCACTTTTCAGGTAACTGAAGCAAGACTCACTTAAGTCTTGAATGATCCTGTTACTCAAAGCGGGAACACAGGCTGCCAGAGACGTCTGGGAGTCCTCCAGGGCTGCTGTTGAGACATAAAGATTGAATGTAACCACTTACTCAGGCCCAGATGTGAATCTTAATTTAGACAGTGTCATAGTATTTAGAGTGTACGACAATAAATCAAATCAAATCATTAGAATTAAACAAAATATCTCATTCAGAGAAGTTAAAATCTCAGAACAGAATATATAAACAACCAAGGATTTACAACTAAAGAAGAAAAGGGTAAATATATCCTACAGTCTCTAAAGTTTTATTTTAAATTATTTCTTACCCAAAGATTTGCTGAGTCTAAAGATTCATTTTTACCTGAGACAGAAGAAAAATTCTTAAAGCCAATCATTTCAAGTTTTGGCTTGATTGTTTCCAAGAGTTCTGGAAGCTGAAATAAATATGCACTTTATATATTCAGTTACTTTTTATAAATCAAAGGAAGAGGCAATTCTGTTTGCATCTATAAACTCTAAAATACTGTTAATGAATGATGAAACTAAACTCAGAACTTTCTGTCATTTTCATCAGAAGAAAGTAAAACTCCTAACGCTTTTAACAGTAACAGAAGCCGAAAACCCGGGAAACAGCAAGTGCACGGCTATTAACAGGCCCAGGGAATATGCAAACCATTACCAAAACAAGCTTACAATGAAGACCATGTTTTTGCTCAAAACATATATTTGTTCAAGCACCATAATATTTATATGGCAGGAAAGCAGAATTATGTCCCAGAGCATTCAAACACAAATTAGGCCCACAAAGCTCTCTTAATTAATGAGAAAGGCCCCAAACATGGACCCCTATCCGGGAAAAACAGAGGGAGAAGTTTTAACAGTTGAGCACTTTCAAAGTACGGCTGACGAAGTATGTGGTCCAGCGGGGTGGAGACAATCAAGCTGCAACCCGTTAGCGATCACGCCGCACGGAGTACGCGGAGCTAGCAAACCGTGGAGCGTGGCTCGCTCGGGGCTCGTGACAGCGCCACTGGAAAGGAGGCAGAGGCCCCAGGTTCACACAGTCCGTGACCCGACTGGTAAGCAAGGAGGAAGAGAGCCCACCTGTAGCAGGGGATGTTGGAGAGACACCTCGGAGGGCAGATGAACACGTTCCCTCGAGGTACCCTTGGGCCCCATGACTCTAAGCCCCACGAGGCCAAATGGCATCAGATCTTTGTACACACTGCTTTCTGTGGCGACACTGAAGCGAGCCCCTGGGACTCTCCCGGGACACAGGCCTACCTGCTCCTGAAGCTTGTCCAGGTCTGCGACCACATATACAAGTTGCGTACTGGAAATGGAGGCCACAGGCTTTGTTTCCGAAGGGGCACTTCCTTGGTCTTCACCATTTCCTTGGGTAACTGAAGGGTCTTTGCTACCAGTTACCGAAGGCTTTTTAATATCCTTGGCACTTTCATTAGAGATGGGCCTGAGTAAAAGCTGAAAAACCATTTCAATGATTATTTTTCCACGAGCAGTATCTCCGAGCTTTTGTTTTTGTGGGTCGAGAACTCACCTAAAGTGCTAGCAATCTACAAAGTACTCACTCCTACCGATGGAAGCACAACAAGGGCAAACAAGGTCAAGCTACAGTCCCGCATGTATTTATCCTCCGTAAGCCTGTGTCTAACTTCCGGTGATAAAAAGTAACTGGCAAAAATAAAATAGGCCCCTAAACTGAACGAAAATGAACTTCTGGAACATCACAATTAAAAAAAAAATTCATTAACTCTATTAGGTAAATCATTTACCAAGTGTGCTTGGTAACTTTATCATTATAATTAGTAAGGATTAAAAAAATCAAAATCTAAGCCTCATTATGCTTCAAATAATACAAATGAAAAGTGTTACTTGCATCATGTATTGTTACAAGGGAAAAACCAGAGAGCAGTACCCTGGCATCAAGAAAAAAATGGAATAATGAATGTTCAAGGCAAAATAATTTATTAGAGACGTAAGAATTACTGGCTGGTAAGAATGCATCAGGCAGCCAACTCAGACCTAACTGAAGAAATCTCACCAACGCCAGAACCGACTGCACAGTGGTCTGCAGAAAGAGCTTGATGGGCACGGTGGTCTGCTAAGACCCTTCTGAGCAAAGGAAGGCAAACGGGAAAAAGAAAACTAGCTTCCACTGAGCTCCCAGCATCTGCCAGACATTTTTGCCAACAATGTGTGGGTCAACAAAAATCTCTTTATTCCTCACAACCACATATAGAAGCTGTTTTCCCATTTTACAGATGAAGAATTTGGGACTCCTAGGGCTAATTTTCCCAAGGTCAGAAAACAGAAAAGTGGCAGAACCTCAGTTTGATTCTGACTAAAGCCTGCACTCCTTCCATTAGAACACTCGGCAACACGACCACATGCTCATCTTCTACTCCAGCTAGGACTGTATTCCTTCCCACACGAGGCTTCTTCGCGTTGTCCCTCTGAGAGCCAACACACGCCTGCGCCGCTTTTCATACTCGTCACACACAATGAACCAGCTGCATGTCTGTCTGTCACCTGAGACTGTCCAGGAGGCAGGGCCTCTCTGAGACCGAGATGCTGGGGTGGGGCCTGCCTGCGAGCTCAGCACTGAGCTGTACGAACGCTTTATGCACAGTACCTAATAAATCTTCGTAGGCATGTAGACATTCAATATATTCAACTACCTGACAAGGACAAAGAGTAGGATATTTTGAAATGAAAGAAAGGTTAACTAATTTTCCTACCTTTTAATCTCGACGATCGCATGAGTTTTTTAAACTTCCAAATACGATTAAAATGCGTGTATTTTTATTTCTACGCCTTTTCATTAAAATGAGCACCTTTGTTTTAATTTGGAGGCACCTCAAAGATTCTGGCTTTGAGGAGGGAAAACGAGCTCGCTTTCCCACAAGACGAAGTGCTGAGTATGGGCCTGTAGACAGCCGTAAAGGCGAAGAGGGAAAAGGAAACAACCGCTGGCTACGAACTGGAGAAACGCGCCCACTGTCGTCCTCCAGATTAACCTCTCGTGACAACAGGGCCTCGTAAAATTTTAGCACGTTTAGCGCCGGGTGTCGGGCATTCCCGACAGCTTGATTCCAGAGGAACGGCGCGGCCAGCCCTCACCTCGCCGACGAACACGGAGTACCGAGCCAGGACCTGCAGCGTGAGCCTCCACAGACGATGCACCAGCACCGGCGAGAACATCTCGTCTGACCAGCACCTCTGCAGGCTGCCCCACGTCCTGTGAGAAGCCAAGAGGCAAAACGAACTGCCAGCTGGAAGAGGAAACGGACACGGAGAGAACCGCAGGCAACTCAAGGCTCAATTCCAGTATTTTCGACGTGTAATTCAAGAGTGAAGAAAGTGGCCATAGTCCAGCCAGGCTACCACATCTTCCGCAGCAATGCGTTTTCTAATTTTACACAATTCCCCCTCCCAGGTGTTTGATAATTATTAAACACAGACAGCATTCAGAAATCATCTGTTAATAGGTATTTTATACCACATCAATAAACGCAAGCAGGGAGTGGCGGACACTTGCGAGGGTTTCGACTTTGGTTTTGAATTTGTCCTGTTTCATTTGTCTGCTCTTCTGTTCCTCTACCTGAACACACTATTTATATACAGGGAGTCAATTACATATGACCATGTTTGGCAAAGACAGGTGAAGACCAACTTTGAGGCTAAAACCGCGCCGTCCATGCTGACTTAGCCACCCAGAAACGAGCAGAAGTCTCACCGGGCAGCCTAGAGATCTATGTGGCTACAGAAACAGCTGTACAGTATGTGAGTGGCCACCAGGAATGACTACATGACACGAGATTAATGAGGCTGTTGAGGAAAGCAAGCATGCCTGGAACCCACCAACCACTGTCACCGGCTCACTATCCCAGGATGGAGGCCAAGGGCTCTGGAGGCCTGGGGCAGGAACCCCAGCTGTGAATCATCCCCCAGGCGGGAAGGGCCATCCTGATGCTTTACCTCTGCCTGGGATGAAAGCAGATGGAAGCCAGTTTGCTACACAAAGAGCTGATCACCAGGGGCTAATCCCCTTGCCATGTTATATTCAGAAACAAAAATAAGGTCTGTTTCCTATATTCTTAAAGCGTTTTTTTTTGTTGTTGTTGTTGTTGTTTTGTTGTTGTTTTGAATTTTATTTTAGGGACGCCTGGGTGGCTCAGTCGGTTAAGAATCTGCCTTCAGCTCAGGTCAAGATCCTGGGGTCCTGGGATTGAGTCCCAAGTCGGGCTCCTTGCTCAGCAGGGAGCCTGCTTCGCCCTCTCTCTCTGCCTCTCCCCCTGCTTGTGCTCACTCTGTCCCTCTCTCTGACAAATAAATAAATAAAATATTTAAAAAAATTTTTTTATTTTAATTCCAGTGTAGTTAACGTAGGGTTGTACTTGTTTCAGGAGTACAATACAGTGATTCAACAACTCTGTACATTACTCAGTGCTCATCATGGTAAGTGTACTCTTAATCCCCATCACCGATTTCCCTCTTCCCCACTCCCCTCTGTGACCATGAGTTTGCTGTCTATGGTTAAGAGTCTTTCTCGGTTTGTCTCTTTTGTTCCCTTTGCTCGCCTGTTTTGTTTCTTAAATTCCACATGAGTGAAATCATATGGTATCTGTCTTTCTCTGACTGACTGAAATCACTTAGCGTAATACTCTCTAGGTCCATCCAGGTCCTTGCAAATGGCAAGATTTCCTTCTTTTTTACTGCTGCAACAACATCCCATTATTTTTACCACGTCTACAAAGAAAGAAGCTCTATAAACAAAAAAATCTGATTTCTTTTAGCCTCTTTAAAATAAGAGAGAGGTTGCATTAGGTCTTTAAGGTCTAACCTACTGTATGACAGGACAAGGTGCAAGTACCCTCAGAATGGGACGGTCTAGGTAGACTGGCTGAGCTTCAGTCACTCCGTGAGTGACATCCTGCCATTGATCACTTTCAGGAAGTTACCTGGAGCATCCTCCAGTACATCTGTAAGTGCTGCTTCTAAGGATCCTGCGATTTCTCTGAATCTGAGGCAAAAACAAGAGCACAGGTTAGGGTTTATGCAGCTGCTAGATGCCCTTCCCGACCTGTTCTCTCTCCTTCCTGAGGACCAGGGACTTCCTCCACCGGCTTGTCCCTCAGTCTGACGCTCTTAGCAATGCCCAACCAGCCCTGGAATGCCTATTCTCCCAAACATTTTTTTTTAACTGAACAAGGAATACATTTCTCTTGATTCAGGCGCTATTATGGAGGGTTTCTCTGTTATTTGCATCTGATTGGGAGTTTTTCAAACTAAACAAACTGCCCATTAAGCCGCCATCAAGAAGCCACGCCCAGCAAGTCCCACCTGCCTGTCCTCGTGCCGTCGTCCCCTTGCGGCCACGAGACTGTGGGTATCTCCACTCCGTCTCCATTCGTGCTATCACAGCAGAATAAGCGTCCCCAAACTAAGGAACAGGGAGGCTGTATTCTGTATCTTTGTTTGCAAGCTTGAGAAAAGCCACCGCGGGGAGCCAGTTAGCACGACGCCGGCCAGCCGCTCATGCTCCGCGGCACCTGCCCTGCTTCCGGTCAGTTCTCCTGCGTCTCAGCTGGCCCGCCGGCCACCGCGACCTCCCGTCCCCGACTCCTGTTTTAATAACTGATGCGGGCACATGTTTAGGACTTTGTGACAGTGAAGTGTGTATTTTTTGAACTAGCTGCTCAGGTAGCACTCTGGTTCCTGGCTGTGTACCTCCCCCCGCCCCCGTCGTACCTTTCCCAGCACGCTCCTGTCACCTGCCAGTTCCCTTACAGCAATCAACCCTGACACATGCTCAGGACTGATTCACCTAACTGGGCGGTTTGGTTTGTTTATAGTACACGTGTGCTTTTTAAAAGCAGTTCAGAGACGGAGCTGAAGGAAACTGAAGGGTGAAAAGAACAGCACGTCGACGGAGAGCCAGCAGCTGTGCCCTCCACGAGTGTGACACGGCCAAGGGCCAAAGACCCTGAGGCCGCCCTGCACCGCTGGAGCTGGCCAGTTCCTGCAGCTTCCTGGAGGCTAGCGGAAGGAACCCTTGCTCCCACTGCCCAGGGAAGCCTGCAGAAGGCTCGTCTCCCCGAGCTGCCGATGAGAGGCACGGAGCGGGGAACATGTGACAGGCAGAAAGGTGGGGTCAGAGAAGGGAGCCCAGGAGGCGAGCCCGAGAATGGCAGCTAAAGGGGGCGGTGTGACCCTGCGCCCAGTGAAGAGAAGGGGGAAGGAGTGCTCTGCAGCGGGGAGAGCACAGCGGCCCCAGGTCTCAGCCTCAGGCCCCTCACATCACTTTTTCCAAAATCTATACAAAATACAGAGTAAGCTCTGATGGGGAAAAGGCCTGAGAGCTAACCCGGCACTGAGTATGGCTGGGAAAACCCGGAAGCCAGCTCCACGGCCCCGAGTAAGGAAATGGTTGCATAACGTGTGGCACATTCATTCTAGAACGTGGTATGGAAAGAAGTCGGCTTGAAGCTACACAGCAATAAGAGCAAATATAATTTAGTAGTAAGAAAAGACAAGAGGACACAAAATTATGTGTACACTCATGCTAACAACGAGAATGCACACGTGAGAAGGTCCCAGAACCAAACGCAGCAGGACCCCTGGCATCTCGCTGCCTTCAAACAGCCCTTTGCCTGTGCGACCAAGTCGGAAGACCCGTGAAAGTACAACCGCCCAGGTCACTTGACAGACTTGTGCCTCCCCAGCCAGGAGCCCAGCACCAGCCCCTCGCGCAGCTTTGCTGGGCAGCTAACTTCCAGGATTGAAGGCACAGGTTACAGTTTTTTTTGCAAAACAGCAAAAAGTTGACGGTGACTTTGGTGAAACTTGAGAAGCCGTGCTGTAGGTAGCACGCGGACCTGTGATGCCATTCTGCTCTTACCAGGATGATTGTAACAAGGGCAAACCCCAAATAAAATGTTTCTAAATTCTTAAATTTGGGTTTGGGGAGGGTCTCTGGACATATTCCTCCATGCATGCTACAGGTCTGCAAGCATCCAAAAAGTGCTTATATAAAATCGATGCAGCAATGAGACACCCCCTCTGCTCAGCAGGATCAGAAATGTTGCAGGCCGCATCTCTATACATCTCTACTTTGTGTACACGCACACTTGAGGGCAAAGGAAAGTGTGTCAATGCTGTAGAGACTCTACATCATTAAGGAGGAGATACACTGTGTTCAGCGTGTACCAAATATAGTATATGCCATGAACGTTCTGGGAGTATGTAATGTTCTAGAAAGATTTCAATTAAAAAGGATCTACAACTTCGCCTCTGGCATTTAAGGGGCTAACACCAGTTTTTAGGTAGCCACTGGCTCATGACAATTTGACACGATTTGGGTATTTTCATTTATTTTCTTCCTATGAGAAACTAAGTCCTAAAGCTACTTTGCAATACACCTTTAAGAACGAGTGAAATGCAAGACCCAGCAGGGGATCAGGAACAGTATGGGGGTACAAGTGTGCTCCCAGAAGGTGCTGGCTGGGAGTGCTACCTTTTTTCCTAAGATGATGGGGATGTAGGCCTATAGTCAGACCAGGAGCATAAACCTGTTCCCAAGAGTGCAATATGAATATTTCTCCCTATAAACATGTCAAAGCATACCACCCCACTGGCTTTTAGCTTCCTTTAAGTGACCCTGAAGTGAATCAGAGAACAATACAACTCTGACCCTAGTCATGTTTGTGGAACTTTCTGTCATCCCTCAGAGTAAACAATTCGATACCTGGTAAAAATCAACAGAACAGTCCTACAAAGTATTACTTGAATTTATTTTTAAAATGGAAAAACAAACCTATCGAATACAAGCTCCACATTTCATAACGCAAACGTCATTTTTAAAAATTTCACAAGTTTTAAGTAAGACAGTTTACAAAGAAAAGTTAACCAATCCCTTTGAATGCTTAATGTTAAAATCTGGTGAAGGTACAAAATCTTTTAGGGAACTGGCTGACTTTCAATGTAGTTTCAGCTCAGTTGCCAGCCCCGTGAGAACCAACCGAAGGCAGGCTGTGCTGTTGCTGTGGGTCCCGGCCTGGATCTGCCCCGAGCTTGGCCGAAACAGCCCCCGGATCTCCAGGAGGTGGGATGACAGTGCCAGAGCGACACGTGTGGGGTCACGGGATTTGGGGGAACTACCAGAAAGAGAGTTTGGAGGCCGTAGCCAGGACGATGTGATGTGATGTACTGGGCGTCTAAAGCAATCTAACTTAAAACACGGCCTACAGAAGAAATGGTACAATGCAGACATCTCTTCTCTACTGCGCTCTTCTACTGTGACATAATGCTGCACTATTTTAAATTCTGCCCCTGAATCAAAAGGGCTTCTTACCCTGGCTTGATCTTGATTATCCTGTAACAACTACTTCCAGTGTGGTCCATGAATACCTTAGATGAACAAATCCTTAAATTTCCTACTCAGAGACAAGCTACGTAGTAATGTGACCTTGGCAAATTAAGCATAAAACACAGTGTAGATGAGAAAAGGCATCTCCCTAACGTTCCGATAACTGTGATTTCATTATCAGAAGATGATTATATACATTCTCAATCACAGCAAGCAATTATAATCAAGGTACCGAATCCTTAATATATTTCCCTGTGATTTTCCCTCAGAACTCTAGGGAAAAGGACTGCATCATAACGAAGGCACTCAGCAATTTAAACAAAAAGCCTATGACTCTTTACAGACCATTCTATCTAAAATACTCCAGTTAATGTCATTCTATGAAGGAACTTACCATGACCTCATTCAAGAAACTCTGCTAAAATGCCTGATCTCATCTATTTTTCTAGCAGAACATACGTTGCTAAGAGTTTATCCCAAATTTCCCCAAATAGTTTATAGAAGCACTTATTTACATACATGCTATCATCATGACATGTTAGAAGCATCACCATTTTCCAGAACAGAGAGAAGAAATATCAAAGATTATAAAGAAAAGCCAAAATATAATTAGGATTCTCATAAACTGATTGATGGAACCAGATATAAAGCATACTTAAGGCTGCGCTTCTCCCCACTCTCTGGGGGAAGGAACTGTCCAGAGAAGCCAACAACAGGTGTGGGCCGGGTCAGCTGTTTGACAGAGGCAGGTGATGAGAAGGGGAAAAGGGAAAGAGTGTGCTGCTCCAGAGCCCCTCCCGTCTGCCTGTGTGTGACGGAGGAGGACATACTAGTCATGTGTGTGGAGCTGGGTGGGCGGGGGGGGGCGGGGGATGGACCTGGGCCCGACGTCCACCTCAGTCCGAGGCTGGTGTTCTCAGCCCTCTAATTACGAAATTATTTTTCTGTCGTGCAGGCCAGAATTTTGGCAATCAAGACACTTCTTGCACGTTTCCATTTTAGATTCTGCTTCCCAAGGAACGGTACAATGATTTCAAAGAAAGGGCTGTTAAGTAGAGCAACACCCTGAATTGGTATTCAAATTCCACTTCAGAAGACTGGGGGTGGGGGGAGGAAATAAATCACTGACCTTATTTGAAAATAAACAGGTAAATTCCACTTATTATTGAAGCTGTGATAGGCAGGATGTGCTCTTAATCTTCTCACACTGGCCTGTGATCCACATTGCCGTTCAAATGCTCTCACAAAATCCATACTTATGGTGTATTTCTAAAGTAAGAACAAACAGGTGGAATTTTCACTGTAAGCAAACTAACCAGAGAAGGGAACATACAGGAAAAGCTATAATCAAGATAAAGAAGGTGAACACTTTGACTCCATTTCCAGAGCTGACAGGGACCTGAAGAGATCGTCCTTCCTAGGTCCTGACTTGAAGATCAGGTCATGCCCGAAGTGGTTCGGTGACCTGCTCAAGGTCTTACGTGACAAGCCCGCCTGGAAACCCCGTGCTCCGTAAACAACAGCTGTCTCATAGTCTAGGGCATCCCTAACCTAGTCCCTTGGAACTAGAAGAAGAGACTGTAGATTAAAGTGGTATCATTTTCACTGCTGCTCCAGAAGAAGAAGTAGAACATTTTTAAAAGGAAAGAATCAAACCAGGTAAGCAATCACATCATTTCTACAGACAGAACTGCATGAGAGCTGACGGGGCGGGGGAGCGGGGCTCACACCACCATGAAGAGCAGCGGCTGAAACTTACTCAGCATTCATCACCTGTGCACTGTGCTTAGAAAACTGTACTATTTAATTTCGCCCACAAAACTACCCTACCAGGTAACTACTGCTAGTATTTTAAGGATAACGTTTCCTTAGGCTCAGAGAGAATTTACCCAAAGACAAAGCTAATAGAGGACCCAGAACCGTGGTCAGTGAGTAGAGCAAAACCATGGATACTGTGAAATGCGCATTCCCTTGTGGGTACTCTAGGCCCCGAGTGCCCAGGCTCTAAGGAGAACCTGTGTGGACCTTCCATATACTTCTTAATTAACAGGGGCTCAATTCTGGCTCACCAAACCATTCACCTAAATATGCTGAAGTCTGTGCTTAGGCCAGAATTGTAGTGCACTCAATACTACACGTTTTTAATTTCTTTCAATTGGTCTGAGCAACACTTACAGAATCCCGAGTGTGCGCTAGGCGTGTGGAGTTGAGACAAAAGTATTATTCACACTTTTGGGATAAAACGTATTCTACCTCTGCACATGATGGGATGCTAAATCCTTTAGCATACACTGATCACCTTCAGTTCTAAAATTCGAGGACTGTTCCACATAAAATCTTGATCACAAACCCTGACACAAAAAAACTTGTCACATTAATGTTTTTTTGTGTGTCCCTGCTTTATTTTGCATTTTTTAGCAAAAGGCTGGACTCTGGATTTCTAGTCACAGACTTAAAGAATCAAATACAAAAATTTTTTTCTCTCTTCACAAGAAGCATGTCACAGCAATGCTGAAAGCTGAACGCATATTTTGAAAGAAACTGACAGATGCTATGCTTGCTCGAGATAAACCCACCAACATTAAGTACTGGTTTAGAATTCTAAAATCAAAGTGCTATGAGAAAATGTCATTTCTGAGCTGAAACATCTCCTGAGCCTAATGTGATCAGTAATTCTCTCGAGCACAGCAAAACGTAAAGGGTCTTAAATGGTTCATGCCTAAGACCGCTATTTCATTCTGCTTACAGTACCTATTTTTAAAAGCCCTATTTTTTAAAATCATAAAAATCACTGTCGCACAATTTACTGAGAGTGACACCAAGTGATCATATTGTTCAACATACTGTTAACATCACACAATGAGTCAAGAGAAGAGGTAAATGGTATTTCTGGAATAATAAAGCTCCAAATTTGTTGTCTTACCTGTTTTTGAAGTCCAAAAGGCCCCAGGTTCACCACACTTACTATCTGCCTCTCTACACTTTAAAAATTAGTAAGGATTTTACAATCCAATCAATACCTTTTGTTTTCCTTAAAAATTATTCACTACAGATCTGCAAACCTAATTTTTCATGGAAAACAACTGCAAGGAGACTGTTTTTTAATGGTCTTTAGGATCTTTTTTTAAAAGTGAGAAAATAACATACGTATCTCGTCACAACGGTGTTTAGACTGGATTTTACTACACGTTCTCAAATTAAAATATTTATTCCCCAAAGTATCAGAAACTATTACTTGAAGGAAGTAATTTTTAAGTAAATGCTCACTCATGAACTCAAATTTTTATTTTTTTCAAAAAAACCACAGAACCAAGACTGTGCAGAAAACATGATTAGTCTCAAGCCTCTGGTTAGTATCTTCAAGAATCACGATGATGGAGGAAAAGGTACCTCGTGAAATGCATCAGGATTCCCAGGATTAAAAAGAGAAGGCAATTTTTCTTCTAATCCTCGTACTATCTCTGGCCAGACAGAGTTCACCAAAAAATCATATCCAGGAACAGTATTGCCTTTTTCACTGTAGGACAAGAGCAAAATCTCAGTCAGATACACCGTGCTCTTCGATGTACAAAGGGCGAAATTCTATTGTGGTGTTTTTACTAGAAGTTCCTCAGCCTAAAACTTATTTCGACCTTTACAAAAAACTCTCTCTGTCCATTAGCTGGTTTATAGCCCCACACTTCTATTTTACTCCTTGATCCCAGTCTCACCTGGAAGCCAGTACGTCCTCTGTACCCTAACTCTTCTATTTATCACACAGGAGAACAAGCTGGTGTCAAATTGCCTTGGCACGATTCCTCCCCTAATTAGGCCACCATATTTACACTCTATCTTGGGAAAGAAGTAGTCTAATAACACAAGAAAAGCAATCTTTGTGTTCAATCTTAATACCGCTAAGCCCTAAAGCGTTGTAAATTATGCTAATTTACCAATTACTAATAGCTTTGTGAAGATGAAGCTATCTCCAAGATCACCTTCAGTTCTAAAATTCTAGGAGACTGTTCCATGTAAAATCTTGATCACAAATCCTGACACAAAAAACTTGTCACATTAATGTTTTTTTGTGTGTCCATGCTTTATTTTGCATTTTTTAGCAAAAGGCTGGACTCTGGATTTCTAGTCACAGACTTCGACGAGAAGCAACGCTGGGATGAAGCATCCACTTGGGAGCCAGAGTGCCTGGGTTCAAATCGTGGGCCCTTTAACCTCTATGTTTTGTTGTCTTCATCTTTAGATGGACATGAAAGGATACGGATCATAGGATCATCATATGGGTTAATATCTATAAAGCATTTAGGCTGGGGCCTAGCATACAGTAAGTGCTGTGTTAGTAAGGCTTATATACATAAATAAGGCAGATTCCTTAAGTTTCTACTGAACTTAAAGACACATAAGTATCTTCGAAGCAATTACCACCTTGATGACTACCCACTCTGATTGCTGTATATTGCTTAATATGCTCTATTTTAAGATAATTTTCTTTAACAATGGTCAGCAATTCAGTATATGTTCTTATTTTAGAAAAACTGGGAGTTTTGTAGCTAAGCTGTGATAGCAAATTGGGATTTACTATGCTGGTATTGAAAATAAACAGAAAAACGCTTTCATAATTTTCCTGCTTAGCAAAAATTATCAGGAAAAACAAGTTATCAAGGAAGCTATGCTTCACTTCCAGAAAGGGATATCAAATAATCTTAACTATAGTTCAGTATTGATAAGAAATCACCGGTGGGTTGGAGGAGGGCTGGGGAGGGCAAAGAAGATGCCTACTTCCCACATACCTGGTACCACACTTCACGGCAGTATATCTACTTTCCCTCATACTAAGAACTAGCTCTATTAAGGTATCTAGAGAAGGAAAGAGTAACATTAAGGATTTTAACACTACAGATGCACAGAGTATAAGCAATATTAAATGACAAGATCTCCTCATCCCCCAAGTTAAATATCTACTTAAAGCCCCAAAGAGAAAATTTACATCCTCAAGATTAACAGTTGAAACAGATGGCAAATGTGAATCCTTATTCTTCGGAAGATAAATTCTGCATGCCGCTGGTGCCAGATTATAAAGGGCACATATAGACGCGACACAGGGAAAAAGAAAAGAATGGACAAGGGAAGCACCGAGCCGAGCGTGTGGAAACCTGAAGGCAGGAGCTAGAGCGAGGGGCGCTCAGGGGCGGCATAATCAGGGTGCTTAAGGCAAATGACGAGGTACAATTTAGATTCCTCAATGGGGCCCCTGGGTGGCTCCGTCAGTTAAGCATCTGACTTTGGTTCAGGTCATGGTACTGGGGTCCTGGGATCGAACCCTGCATCGGGCTCCCTGCTCAGTGGGGAGTCTGCTTCTCCCTCTCCCTCTGCCCCTCCCTCCGCTCATGTTCTGGTTCTCTCTCTCTCCCCTCTAACATAAATAAATAAAATCTTTAAATTAAAAAAAAAAAATAGATTCCCCAAATTTCTGAGGCTTCTACGTGAATTCTGCCACACTGAAAACTATGGAAGAACTTGCAAAGCTTTGAAACCTGACATTTCAGGACCAAGACTAGCCCTGTCAAATCTAATGACTGGCTATTTCCTAACTGTGGCTTCTTTAATTTTACATCATGACTTTTTTTTTTTTAAGATTTTATTTGAGAGCAAGAGAGCACAAGCCAGGGGTCGGGGCAGAGGGCAGAGGGAGCAGCAGACTCCCCGCTGAGCATGGAGCCCGACACAGGACTTGATCCCAGGACCCTGAGATCACGACCTGAGCAGAAGGCAGATGCTCAACCAACAACCACCCAGGTGTCCCGACATCATGACTTCTAAATTCTTACATAAAATCCAAATCCACAAAATCTTCATGATTACTAAATGCAAGTGGCAAAACCAGGCTTTCTCTAAAATCATGTAGTAGAAATAGGGTATTTCAATATGTCAGGTGGCATATTTATTTCCTCAGATTTTTCTTTCCGAAGAACAAAAATTTAAGACCAAATATATTGCTTGCTTACTTCATAAAGGTTAGGGACCTCATTAGCCTTTCTAATGCTGAAAATAGATTAATTCTTCCATGTTGCAGACACTGGGTAGTTGCTATCTTGAAGATGCTGCGCCAGGTGTGGACAGTGCAGAAGGGGAGCATGAGCTAAGCCTATGGACATCAGTCCTCACCAGAGGTAAAAGCCAACGTGTCCTGGAATCCAGAGGACGTGCTTAATGCTGAACATCAGGACAAAAGATGGTCTCTTGAAAGAAGTGGTATCTCAGGCACGCCTGGGTGGCTCAGTAGGTTAAGCATCTGCCTTCGGCTCAGGTCATGATCCCAGGGTCCTGGGACTGAGCCCCATATTGAGCTCCCTGCTCAGTGAGGACCCCGCTTTTCCCTCTGCCCCTCCCTCTGCCTATGTTTTCACTCTAATAAATAAATAAATAATCTAAAAAAAAAAGGAGTGGTATCTGAGCTGGAGCTTCATGTGGAGTGACAGGTCAACAGAAAGACAAAGGGAATGGGAAAGGCAGGAGGCAATGAGGGAAAACACAGAAGCACACAGTACAGACGTTCCTCGACTTACGACAGCTCCCAATAAACCCACTGTTTTTTTGTTTTTAAAGATTTTATTTTATTTATTTACTTGAGAGAGAGAGAGAGCACAAGAAGGGGTAGGGTCAGAGGGAGAAACAGACTCCCCATCGATCAGGGAGCCCGATGCAGGACTCGATCCTGGGACTCCGGGACCATGACCTGAGCCTAACACAGTCGCCTAACCAACTGAGCCACCCAGGCACACCCAATAAACCCATTGTTAAGTTGGAAATCCCATAAGCTGAAAATGCATTTAATACACCTAACCAACTGAACATCAGAGCTCAGCCCAGCCTACCTTAAATGTGCTCAGAACACTTACAGTATTGTACAGTTGGGCAAAATCATCTAACACAAAACCTGTTTCACAATAAAGTATCTGATATCTCATGTAATTTACTAAACACTGCACTGAAAGCAAGAAACAGGATGGTTTGAGTGTGTTGGTTGCTGATCCTCGTGACTGCGTGGCTGCCTGGGAGCTGCGCCCGTTGCCCTGGCCCAGCATCACAAGAGAGGATCCTACTGCAGATTGCCAGCCTGGGGAAAGATCCACAGGCAAAATTGGAAGTACGGTTTTTACTGAATGCATATCACTTTTGCACCATTGTAAAAAGTCAAAAAACCATTAAGTTGAACCAATGTGAAGTCAGGGATCTTCTGTACAAGGTGTGTTAGGGAAGATCAAGTGCTACTGTCTGTCTGGGAACCATAGTGGTATGGGGGAAAGCTCCACAGTAGAAAGTTCTACAGTGGAGAACCACTGAGGACCAGAGCATCAGGGCCTCACAGGCTGCGCAAGGAAGACTGGGCGTTCCTCTATGAGCGATGAGAAGCCACGAAAGACTTAGGAAGGCAGCACAGTTCTGGGCAGATGGGACAGCCAAGGGTTGCAATGAAGAAGGACAGGTGGAGCCTGGGAGACCAGGTCGGGAGAGCCTGCTATCCTGCACAAAAGACGATGACAAAGGTCTGGACTGGCGATGATTGAAGGTAATGGGGTATTCATGAAACAGCCATGGAAATAAGAGAGGGAGGGAAAACTGAACATGGCTTTAATCACAATCAGTATAAAACTTGTTGAATTAAATGGGATTGGCGTTTCTAGACAGATGATGACATCAGAGTAACGGAAGGAAACCAGTCTTGATTTCGAACCTGACGAAGGAGAAAATGTAGAGAAGGGGAAAGTGGAGGCTCTGGAGTCCGAGAAATGGAGCCTTCAAGATTCATCCCACCATTCGTTTCCTTCCCTGTGAACCCAAGCTAGGACACCCGCCTCACAGCACCGGTAGCAAACAGGAAAGTGCCCACATTCCCAGTTCAGACAAGATGGCCAGTGATCGGCAGCTCACTAGGAGCTAACAGGCGGTCACTGAACGGAGCTGAGGGGGACGCACAGCAGTTTCCGTCACCTTGAGATGGTCCCTCCCGTGACTTCTCGAAGAAGGCGGCAGTGGTGAGGAACAAACTCCAGGAGCTTATCATACATGATCTGAAGGCCGTTCGGATGAGACTCGACGATGTGCTCTACAATCACCTATTGGAAGGAAGAGCATTTTTTTTTAAAGCACCTAAAGGAGAAGTATGAATTGTACACTACAGAGAAAAAAATAAAGAAAACCTTACAAATACGCGTCCTCATTCCTCCTCCCCACCTGACATGCTTTCCTAACAGCTGCACTAAAATCTAGGTCCTGGGAGTAGGGGACACAGTTCTGACCCTGGGGGGACACAAAGGCTGGGTGACAGAGACTGGCCTGAAGCTGGAATGTCACACACACACTCAATCTGCTTCCCTTCCGAGCTTGAAAGCAAAACACCGTGTCCCCAGACAACAGCTCTGTATTGTCTTCACCTGGGCCTTGTCATCTACCATCTCCAGATTAGGGAAAGGGTTGAGACAGAGAGTGATGGAAGAAAACACATTTTATTTTGCTTTAGTGTTTTATTTTTTGTGGTAAGGTTGAGTTTCAGGAGGTGAATGACAAGCATACAAACTTAAAATACAAACGTGGCCATAGTTCATTTAACATGCCACTGAAACTTAAAGCACTTCCCTAATTTAGCACCTTTGATTCAGTCCAATGAAAAAGGCATAAGTTAGTAACTAAAATATTTTCACTTAGTGATAAAGAATAATATAATCTTTTTCACCCCCCCCAGAGATGGCTATGAAATATAATAGGATACACACAAAGAACGGACAGATCATTTATTTTTAGTAATCCTAATGAAGCTGAGAGGATTACTGAAATTAATCCTTCAATTTCACTTTCATCAGTGGGATTCACTGTCCCTTTTTAAAACTGGAAGCCTTTCATCCTGAAGTCATGGTGGGGAGCTTTGTACTTACTGGACAGAAAGAACACTCCCACTGGCAGGTGACTGGAAGAAAAGTCCTCAAACACCGAGGACTGGTTTCATGACTTCTATCAGCTTGAACCAGATGAAACTGACACTCTCTAAGTCGGAAATTGTGGAGTGCTGGCAACTCCATACGGAGCAACCTATACTCTGGCTGCTTGGGGGCAGAATATACTTACTCCCTGTATTTACCTATATCCTCAAAGGTCAAGGACAATGGGCAACCAAGTTCCGTGTTTAAGGTACTACCCTGCTAACCTGCCCACAAAAGCCCTTCATCTTTGAATATTCCCTCCCTCCCACCTTCCTGGCCTGGCAAACTCCTCCACGGTTTTCAAGACTTAGGCCAAATCTATTCTGTGAAGACATCTCCCCTCACAGACTTTCCATGCTCACAGGGTTGTCTTCCAGGTCCTCCAGCAGGCACGTGCGCCACAGTGGGGTCATCTGCCTAACTGTTCTATTCGACCCCAGCAGTGTAAACATGCTTTTCAGCAATTTCATTGACATATAATTTACAGACCTTAAAACTGACCTGAAAATGTTCTGATCCATACCTTCTTCCTAGGCAAGACCCTCACCTCTAGGAAATTAAGACGATCCCCGAGCTCTGGCATCACTAGAAGATACCAGAGCGCATGCCTGATTCCTGCCATGCTGACGATAACCAAAAGGGACCGACCCTTTCTTCCAACCGGAAGTGCAGCACCTAGGAGAATCTTCACAGACAGATCCCTGATCTATCTCTCTCACACCCAGGGAAGAATGGAAGTCAGAACAGATGATCTTTGAGTGTTTGCTGCATGAAGAACATGCGGTGCACACACCTCATCCATGTATGGTTTCACCAGTACTTGACCAACTAATGCCTCTGCGTCCCGTGTCTTGTCAATTGTGGCATAGGTCCGTAAGCAGTGCCGTATTATATCAACATTGGAAGTCTGAAGACCTTCTAACAGCAGGCCTTCCAGGCTCTGCTGTAACATGGCTGTAATGCCAGCTATACGCTGCAAGAACAAAGAGACAAGTCAAGAAAGCTCCAGGTAGAACAGTTTCTAAAAATTCAAATATATATATGTATATATATATATATATATATATATATAAAGCGAACCTCTTGTTCTACCAGAATATAATGTAAGATTAATATAGTAACATTTCCTGGAGAGTAACAACGAATCTCTTCTCCCCACGATTTCTTTGTAAGTAAATCTTTCCTTCATCAAAGGAAAATTTAGACAGAATTACCGAAGGACAAAAAGTTATTTTCCTCTTAAGCCACGGAGTAAATCGGACAAGGGTGCATTTAAACCCAGTCAAGGGCTTTGGATAAATGAACTCTGACTACATCATATAATGTGTCAAGATACATGAAATTCAGAATTAATTTTACTCGTATAGTTTGGAGAATATGCTTGTGTCTTTACACAAAATCTACATAGCGTGACACGTTGGAAGCAGGTCCCAAGCAACAGAAACTGAAAGAAAAACTTCAAAGCTAGCTTCAAAATCCTGCAGAGCAGCAATTATCAGGGGCAATGCTGGGTTAAACCATAATCATCCAGGAAATTCGCAAACAGCAAACTGAAAATCTGAATCAACACTTACCGGTCTTACTTTGTCCAGAAGAGGCATGCCTTTGCTCTGAACAGCATGAAACTGTAACTGGTTAAATTCTGTGGCAATTCTCTCCAAAATCTGTCCAGTCCAAAGTGGGCTAGTAGAGACAATTGTAGAAATGTAGTTCCCGAAGTTGTTTAATTTCTGAGAGACCACATCACCCGGTTAGCAACGGTGAGACTTTTAGCGCCCCCCGTGCTGGAACTTTCTTCACAGTGTTTCCAGGGCCCCCCTTATGGAGCTAACGCACCTGCACCTGTGTGCCATCAATTTTCAGGACAAGCTGTATGTGCAGCAGGTTCCAGGTGTGGGGGCGGTGGGAGGGGGCTCGTCCCATAGAAGCACTGATGCGGCCTGGCCCCGGCCACAGGGCTGTTCTAGGTCAGTGTGGGTCCAACTGTGTGTTTCCACCACATTCCTCAGGCTCTCCATTCGTGACCTTCTTCATCCCTAACCCCCTTCTCGCTCTCTGGCCCTGTCCTATCATTCACACGTGAATCCTCTTCTTCTCCGCCTGCCTCATTCTCCCTCCCTCTAAAACACCTCTAATTCTTCTAAAGTACCAACCACTGTTTTCTCCTCAGTCAAATAAAACTGGCTCTCTAGCAGCAATAAATGAAATACCTCAGAATAGCTTACTTTAAGTTTACATTTACCGAATAGCGGAAAGAGCAAGCTCTATGCTCTGGGTGCGAGTGAGAAAACACTCATTGTGAATTTGCCACCAAGTGTAATGAATGCACTTCCCTCCCGCCCCACAAACACATTATAAAGTGTCAACACTGCTCAAAAGGAAGCTACAGAGGGCACGTACTGCATGGAGCACTGGGTGTTATACGCAATGAATCATGGAACACGACACCAAAAACTAAGGGATGTAATGTATGGTGATTAACATAACATAGTAAAATAGAAAATTAAAAAAAAAAAAAAAAGGAAGCTGAATAGTGAAAGAAAAAAAAAAAACTATAAAGCCTCCGAAGCACCTCTGGGCTTTTCTGAGGCACCCTACATCTGATGATGAGCAGTGAGGTAGTGAGGGGAAGACCTGCATCATAAGGAAACACAGAATGTATGGAGCCCAGCGGCAGTGTGCCCAGTCCCGAAGCACCCGAACTAGTGTGTAGAGAAAGCAAGCGCCTGGCCATGACCGAGCCCGAAGCCTAATCCCTAACACTACTGACTAACCTCATGTGCATTTCATATTGATCCTTATCTCAATGTTTCTTGGCCTGGCAAGCATAATGTATTTACTACACACCAAGGCCGCTCTGGCTTTTCCTTACTCTACGGCTCAGAGCTGCTCTTCTCAAGAAAAAAAATCCTCAAAGGTAATTCTGAGCAAGAGTGAGCAGAACGTCTATCAAAGACAGCACCGCAAGGGGACACGGTTATGGGAACAGAGATCGCTGAGATGTTTCTACCAGAGGAGCCCAGCAGCAATGGCAAAGATGGGAAGAACACTGGAAGGCAGGCTTCCCGGGGGCTGAACGAGAACGCGCCTGTAGGGGTCGCGAGTGCTGCCGAGGGCCATAGCAAAGCGGGGCAGCTGGAGACACACGGCCCCCCCCCCGCCCCCCCCCGGTCCAGACTGCTCAGAACAGACACTTACCGAGTCTCTGCTAAGTGTGGGGGACTGGGGGCAGAAGCACGAGTGCAACGGGCTAAAGACACAAACATGGCAAGGACTGACCACTTAGTTACACGCCTTGATATGAAAGGAGGCAGAGACCTCAGACCCGAGAATCGCTTCCTTTGGGATGTCTCCATTCTTAATCTACATCATCAGAGGTGTGGAGCATATGGTCTCTAAAGTCCCTTCCAAATCGAAAACCTTAATTCCTAAAATTAAGAAATGCAACATGCCTTTAAAGGATGACCAAGCCTTTGAACTATGGGCCCATTCAATTTGGATTTGGTCGGTTGGTTTTGCAGCAGTTTATCCAATATTACTCGTGGAAAAATATCATAGCTCTCAATGTGATTTTTAAGAAAAGCTCCTGTTAGATCGAAATTTGACCCATATGAGGGCCTGTGTATGCCGGGTACGGCCGAGCGTATCTCAGTGGTCGGGACAAGCCTGCAGGTGGAGTGACTGTTAGCTGTACGTTATAGAGGACACGGGGCGCCGGACGACCTTGACTTACGCGGCCCAGCTGCTACATGCAGGACAAGACTGTGCTCTCCCCACTACACCACACTGCATCCCACTGGCCTTGACACGATCTAACAACTCATTTTCTGAGTCACTCATCTACCTGGCTGACTGAAAATTCATACCAGGAAGGGAATAAGACGGTCACAGTATAATCATCTTTGTCTTATTTCATACGCTTTTTCTTTCCTGTTTATAAATTTCAACTAAATGTGTCCTATACTGTTTCATGATGATATAACCTTGATGATGTTGTAATACTCTGGGCATGTCTACAAAAAAAAAAAAAATCTAAGAAAGATGAATGGGACACCTTGAAGATCAACAGGATTTTGCTAGTCCTCAGGGAAGGTGAATAAATAAATATTTGGAATAAACACGAAAATTTTCCACTGGACGCACACTACCTCTGACCCCCTGAAAGGGGGCGTGTTGGGAACTGTGACCTCTAACCAAAGGGTTTATAGGGACATATTATAAACTTTACCATTTCATGAGCTCCACTCTCCTGGAGTTACATTCAAAAACACTAAGCCACAGACCTGGATTTTCTTCTTGTTCAGAAATGAATTCTAACTAAAAAAAAAACCCCAAATTAGACTGGATGTCAAGTATAATTTATGTGCTACTTAGTAAAAAAAAATGCTTACCTGCTTGCTTCTAGTGCAGAGGTTTCTTTAGAACTTTGAGAATTTAAGATTTTTTCAATTTTTTCAACTGATCGAATAACTTGTATAAGCCTCAACACACACATCTATAAAAATAAAAATTAAGCAAACAAAAAAAGTTACCATCTTTAACCTTAATCATCTTTATCTCCCATGCTAAATGCAGGAAAATATAAAACCAAAAGTCAACTCTGAATATATAGAGCATCCTACATTCTGGATATTTCTACAAAACACGGAATTCTCAAGAATGCCAATCTTAATTCTGGCTTTCTAGAACAAGCATATTTCAATATTCTATAGCAAGTTTATAGAAAAAAAACCCTGGACTTTTGCTTTCTCATATTCTGTACTCTTATTTCTTCTTTTTCCCATCCTGAATCTATGAGCACTCCATTTCTTTTCTATTTTTTTTATTGATTTGAGAGTGTGTGCACGTGCAGGGGGAGGGGCAGAGGGAGAGAATCTCAAGCAGACATCCTGCTGGGCAGAAAGCCCAGTGTGGGGCTCGATCTCATGACCCTGAGATCATGACCTGAGCCAAAATCAAGAGTTGGACATTTAACCAATTGAGCCACCCAGGCGCCCCTCCATTTATTCTCATATAGCCCTTTATTCATGTTTTAATTTTAGCTTCTGACCATATTTACCCTCTCAGTTTACATGTGCATATACCTATATGCAAGCGTCAAGTCATTAAAGACCTTTTACACTACATATATTACCAAAGAGGTTGAGGGACATTATGAAAACTCTCATCCTTAAAAGAACAAAAAAATACGAAGTCATCCATTCAATGAATAGTTACTGAACACCCCCTGGGAGCTGGACATTCTTCCTGACAGTCGGGACATAAGTGAATAAAACAAGAAAAATGCCCTGCTCTCATGAAGCTTATCATTTTGTCTGGAAAAGCACTACATGAGTTCTTTGGACAAAACCTGAGGAGTCTAAAGGAGAATTAAACAGAAGGCCTCTCAAATAGGCTTCTCCCCCTTGAGATTTTAACAAATATGCTAATAAATACAGAAAGAGAACACAGTATAGAGCAACAGGCTAGAGTTAGAAGTCTGGAATCCCAATGCCCACTGTGCCCTTACATCATTATGATCATGAATAAAGTCGGGGACACGTTACATAGGCGACGGGCACTAAGGAGCACGCTCCCGGGGGTGAGCACCACGGACGTACGGGGCTGTGCCTGTCTTCCACACCCGAAACTAACACACCCGAAACTAACACAACACAAACTAACACACCTGAAACTAACACAACTAACTACCAGGAATTAAAAAAAAATAAAAGTTAACACCAGAACATAAAGAAAACAAAATCAGAAAATAAAATTAAAACCCAGGACCACTTAACAATAAAGGCAGTGCATGCAGAGGTACACGTAAAGGAGGGAAACAAAAGAAACAAACATGGCAGAATGAGAGAGCAACATACTGCTTTCTCTAAAACAATAAACCTGCAGAATACTGAGTTTACTTTAGAAAGCCCATTTCTATCTTAATCTCTAAAACAGGCATATTTTTCTTTACAGGGGCGCTGAAAATTTATATGGTGGTTAAACTGTCAAGTGCTTCACCAACAACAGTTATTACTGTTTCTTGTTCTGGAAAAAGTGAGTGATTTTGAGACCACGTGGGTAACTCTAAAATTCTGTCTTATTATTTCAAGTAGATAATGTGACATTATAATGTGTACAACGCACATGCACAAGAGCTTTGAAAAAAAGGTGAACAGTGCTGACAAGTACCAGGAGACAAGCGGAGAGGCATGCAGCATAAGAAATCTACTGGAGGATACCTTTTTCTTCCTTATGTCCTCTTGTTTACACATTCGTTCATCTACTGCCCGAATTCCTTCACTGACAGATGACCTGAGACTCTTTAAAAGAATAATAAAGAAAATGAATTGTAGAAATTGTTTCGTCACATTATCAAGTTTATAAATCTCATTTAATGCCACAGAACTTAATACCTGCACACCAGTACTATGCAGAGACTGACAAAAATACGAAATACCAGACACAATTGCTGTTGAGGGTACTCATGATTTGGGGGTAAAATGATACAAAGTCAGGGTCGCACGGGCAGAAGAATAATAATACATATCGAGTGAAAGTCATGGAGGGGTCAGGGTGGAGAATGAATGGATAATCCGAAGCAAAGTACAGGAGAGTCTCGAAATGGGATGGGGCTTGAAGCGGACTCTGAAAGCCTGTTTGCTGCCGAGGTCGGGAGGGGAAGTTGAGAAGATGTAAGTGCATATGCAACTCAGGGTCAGGGTCGGATGGGCACACAGTCATGTGCACTGCAGGCTTCCTTCTGGAGAGAAGCACAAATAGGAAGGGAAGATCAACTTAGGAGGACTTCACTCAGATGAGGTCTTTAGATTCTGCACATTGTGGAGAACAAGAGAATGTTGAAGCACTGATGCATCATGATGAAATGTTGTTTTGGAAATATTAGGAATCAAAAAATAAGAACAGAAGGCCAGAAAAACGGAGAGAGCGCATAGGTGGAGAAACATGTCCAGAAGCTAATGAATGAAGGCAAGTATAAATAATTAGGAATTAGGGCCAAAACAAAGGTTAATGGAAACAACTAGAATAAAGTGGACATATCACAAAAATTCTACAGGAAGGTGAATTAATTCACTCCATCAACATTATGAAATACCTCCTGGACATCAGTTTGTGGCAGCCCACGGGGATACAATGAAGAAGACAGAAACAGTTGTATCCCTCAGTGGTCTTAGAATCCCACAGAGTAGCTTCATGAGTTGGGACCAGAAAGGCAGGTCAGGCCTGGGGCTATAAAAGACGGGGCTGTGGAAAAGGGAGGGGTCACGGTGCCGGCAGGGGGCCAGGCTGGAGGGGAGTCTGCGCAAGCCTGGCAGCAGTCAGCAGAGCAAATCTGCCTCCAGGGAGGGGGTTTCGAGAGCTGAGTGGGAAGCCAAAGGAAGGCTGGGCTCAGGAAACAGCACCACCACAAGGCTGCGGGAGGAAGAGGCACACCAAGGAGGAGGCGGGAGAGCCACACAGAGGCTGCTGTGGAATCCAACAGCGGGCCACAAAAATCACTCTTCTGTCCCAAGGACAAGTACCTTAACAAGATTTTGTAAAATTCAAACAAGACATAAACGATGGCAAGTATTGGCTGGCTTAAGGCACAGCTCAAGATTTACCTCTTTCACAAATTCTTTCCTGCCCACCCCTCCCATGGGCTTCTCAGCACCGACATTTCTGTTACTCTGCATTTTTCTCGGCTCTAACCATGCACGGTGTCTTCCCTTAAATTATCTTCTACTTATATTCTCTCTTTAGGTTGCAGGCACTGTGTTAGGGGCTAGATGCACAAGGCCACTCAAGCTAGAGGAGACACCCAAGGAAGGATGGTGTTGTGCACCAAGTTTACGACAGTGCGTCAGAACGGACGGCGGCTGGAAGTCAGGGCACCAGACACGGTTGGAGGGAGGCGGGGAGGACGGGGCAGCAGGGTTTCCTGTTGGAAGTGATGCCAAAACTCCCTCTCCACTGTTCAGCCAGGCGGAGTTCCTATTCCTAAAGGCTTAGAGGTGGGGAGTCCCATTCCCACAGCAGAGATTTTCTGAGCGAAACATTAAAATGTAATATTTATTAGGTATTACATTATATTTATATTATCCTTCAGCTACATTAGGGATTACATAGCTTTTGTAGACCAGTCTAGGAACCTAACCACATGTAAATTACCCGGGGGGAGGGTCGGGGAGGGGGAGGGAGTGGGCGGGGAATACTTACAAGATTAAAAATTGTTAAAATACAAGTCATTCATAAGTTGGAAACCACTTACATACGAGCAAAGTGGCATAATAAGCTGAATTTGGAAATACACTTCCTCTCCCCTGACATTTTAAGCTGTCTACTCTGAGAATCTAAGTCTTCTTCAAATCAAACACGTTTTTCAGGTTGTAACAGCATATGCAAAAATAGAAAATCATTTACAACTTTTCTGAAGGTGAATACTATAATCATGAACCATTAAAAAACAACCACCACCACCACCACCAACCTAACAGATGAAAAGGAATTCTTGGAGAAAAGCCAACAAGGCCAATATGTTTCACAGTAGATTGTTTATCGTTTGGGGACTTACCAGAACTTCTTCCCGTAACTGTCCCAAAGGCACAGAAAGCTGATTGAGGGCTTTGTCCATGCCGACCTAAAGGCAAAATCAGGTTGGCACAAACACATCACAATCAGGAGTAATATTGACGTATCTGTTTAATGATCAAAGCAGTACCAGGCTTAAGTTATTTTTCTGGTACAACCATATTTTGCTAAGTAACTAGCTAAACAACAGAAATGTTATTTTGCCATTAATGTTGCTCACAGAATATGAAAAAATCTGTTGATATACATGAAACTATAAAAATAAGGGAAGTCATGATAAATGAAAGCCTCCTTACAAACAATTTGCCTTTAGATGACATTTTAAATGAATGTGAAAAATTTCCACGGAAGGTGAACAGCCCTCTGTCTGTAATTTATGATACTCAGGCAGCTGATGTGAAAGTCCGAGGGGCTATGTCTCTCCTAAACATTGTTACAGCCCTTGAGAAAAGAACAGAAATAAAATTTTCCAGGTTTCTAATCCTACTGGAACTTTTATCTTAGTGGTATATTTCCCAAAAGCAACTATGCCTCATTAATTTTAATGCTTCTCGAAATTGCCATGGAGCTGCTACTTTCTGTGCTTCTCTGGACAGATTTAAAACAGAATGAAACATCAACAAGGAGACTTTTCTGCCAGGTAATAAAACTCAACATTTCTAAATGGCTTTTACAAACAACTGATATGCTCATTACAAGTCATTCTTATGTTTTTATAAAACCAAACCTTCTAAATATCAACATTGGCCAATGTTCCCTCAACCTAGCTCTGGCTAACACATATACCTGGGAGTAAATTAAATATTTCTTTAAGAGTAGTTGATATTTGCTCCTGCAAATTAGTCTAAACCAAGGAAGACTTCAGGGTAATCACTTAGCAACTAATAAAACAACCACTCAGTTATTATTATCCTTTACTTTTCACTATTGACTGAAGAATTCAAAACATAATTAAGCTAGTGCAGCCTTAAATGAATAAAAACCAAAACCAAAAAAATGTATTCTAAAAAGTTTAGTTCTTTCATTAATGAGATTGACAATCTCTTCAAGTTTCTGGAGGGGGGCGGGGATCAACTGAAAGATTTCTAAAAACACTCTGCACTTTAAATAAGTATGAATGAGAAAGTGTGTTGGGGGCGCCTGGGTGGCTCAGTTGGTTAAGTGGTTGCCTTTGGCTCAGGTCATGATCCCAGGGTCCTGGGATCGAGCCCTGCATCAGGTTCCCTGCTCAGCAGAGAGCCTGCTTCTCCCTCTCCCTCTGTCTGCCTCTCTGCCTACTTGTGCTCTCTATCTCTCCGTCAAATAAACAAATAAAATCTTAAAAAAAAAAAAGAAAGAAAGTGTGTCTGTGTGTGTGTGGGACTTGTGAATTTCAGGTTTACCAAGTTTGTGGAAAGGTTGACAAAATCTGCATAATCCTTGTTGATGAGCTCAACCATGGCTGTTTTAAGAAGTTTATAGTAGAGTTCCAGATCTCCTCTCAGTTCCTCCAGCTGGACACGCTTCCTACAGTCAGACACAAAATGATCGACATCGAAATCTTCCTGAAAATCAAACCAGAAAGAAAAAATGATTGCACTGATAACACATTTCCCACATAAAAATAAAATCAGAGAAAGAATAAGAGAGAAATGCCATTCTATTCATTTAAGAAGCTATATTACTGCAGGGGAAAAGTACCTCTGAGTACACACAGGGACATCAGGGGGTCTGCTCACTTCATAAGGGTGCAGGAAATGGGACCCCTAACCAAAAGCCTTCTCTCCTGTTGCCTAAATTCTACAAGGCATTTTATTTTTTTTAATTATACATTTCAAAGAGGCTCTTCTCAAAACAGAAACAGCTTTTTCTTCTTAATTTTAAAAGTAACAAATGTTCAGTGTCAAACTTTCAACCAACAAAGAATTAATTATATAAAAGAGTAAAAAAAGTCACCCACTCTCTGATGGTCTACAGTTAAAGCACTATTCATTCATGTTTTTCTCCCACTGTTTAACATTGTGATTCACATCCTTCCAGACTTTGTTTTGGTTTTTCTCTTTATTTTTTATTTTTTTAAAGATTTTATTTATTTGAGAGGGAGGGTGGCGGGAGAGAGACAGAGATTGAGAGAACGGGTGGGAGAAGGGGCAGAGGGAGAAGCAGATTCCCCACTGAGTCTGGAGCCCAATACAGGGCTTGATCCCAGGACCCTGAAATCATGACCTTAACCGAAGACAGACACTTAACTGACTGAGCCACCCAGGTGCCCTGGTCTTTCTCTTTAAAATATAAATTACTTTTTAAAAAACTGAGATACAATGGACACGTGTTAGTTTCAGGTGTACAACATAACAATTCCATATTTTTATCTATTGTGAAATCATCACCGTAAGACTAGTTAACATCCATCACCACACACATTTTTGTTTTTGTGCTAAGAACTCTTTGTAAGTTTTAGCAACTTTCAAATATACAATAATATACAGTGTTATTTACTACAGTCACCATGATGTACATTACATCCCCAGAACTTATCTTATTAACTGGAAGTTTATACCATTTGACCCCTTCATCCATTCCCTCCACACCCCCACCGCCTCCAGCAACCACCAATCTGTTCTCCATGACTTCATTTTGTTTTGTTTTGTAGATTCCACATAGAAGGGAGATCATACAGAATTTGTCTTTCTCTGTCTGATTTATTTCACTTAGCTATATAATATCCTCAAGGTCCATCCATGTTGTTATAAATGGCAAGACTTTCTTTTTATGGTTGAATTCCATTGTACACACACATCATTTTCTTTATCCATCGACCCATCGGTGGACACTTATTTCCAAGTCTTGGCTGTTGTAAATACTGCAATACTCACTACTCTGAATATAACTCTTGCTGGCGACTGGAGCCAGGTGATCTAGAGGTATTCCCTAGGTAGCAAATGCAAAACTTGGGGCATCATATGAGCATACAAGCTCCTTTCCAGGAGATACCAGCGAGCAGGAGCGAGGGAGAGGGAGAGTGCAAAGATGGTACCTGCCGGCTCCATCTTTGGAGAATACCTTACTACGCCCCCAGATACATGTTAAATTAGATGCCTGTCCCTCAGGGCTTTGAGATAAGCAAATGAGCCTCTTTTACAGAAAGTCTGAACGCTACTTCTGTGCTGACTTCTGGGGTGGGTGAGTCCACTCACGCAACTGCTTTAAGAACTGTTTCTCAGTTCCCTATAGCCTTGTGGGTCTCCTGCATGCAAGCCCTGATGGCTGTCAAGGCTAGATGTTGTGGGGTCTTGTCTCTCAGATGCAGGTCTTAAAAGTTGGGGCATCAGATGTGGGGTTCAAACCCTTTGCTCCTCAGGGAGAACCTTGGGGTTGTGAGTACCCTCCTGATCGTGGGTTGCTGTGCCAGGGGTGGGATTTATGGCAAGATTGAATCTCACTTCAATGTAGGCTTTTTTCTTATTCACCTAATGTGTAGGACTCACTCAGCTAGTTTGAGGGTTTTTTTCCAGAGGAAATTTTTCCATATGGAGCTATAGATTCAGTGTATCCGTCGGAAGAGATGAGTTCAAGATCCTCCAACACCACCATCTTGAACGGAAACCCCAGACCTTCTCTATGTGTGTACACACACGTACGTACACACACGTACGTACACACACGGAAGCTTAATACTCATGCTCTTCTAAACTATTTTCCATCTAAAAATATAACTTCAATGTCTTTTCATAAAACACATTTCTATTAATATTTTATGTGGATGTTGAGTGCTCCATTGGGCAGATGTTCCAAATCTTGCATAATCAATTTCCAAGTATTGGTCTCACAGGATTAGCTGTGCTCTGTTTCCCCTCTGTAACACCGTGATGCCCCTGGTAGGCTAATATGCTTAGAGGCAGCAAATTGCTACCTACTTCGCCCATGACTTTGCTACTCATTGAGCTGCTTAGTCGGCAAGAATCAGACATGATAATTCCCAAACTAGTTAAGGCCACTTACACTTACTTCATAATTATATAATTTTATTAAACACTATGTAAAACAACCAAATATGAGTGCAAAAAGATAACTGTTCTTATGAAAACTAAGGCAGGTACTTTGGAAAGACTTGATACAAAGAAATCAATAAGAAAATGTGGTAAATTAGGTATGGGTGAGATGACCATGTACCAGGTAGGGAGGGGGTGATCATAGGATTCTCATTCAATTCAGTTAAAGAAACTGAAACTGAATGCAAAAAAGACAACATAGAAATCTTTTTCTTAAAGACTGTGTTTATTCATCTGAGACAGAGAGAGAGAGCATGAGCAGGGGCAGAGGGAGAGGGAGAAGCAGACCCTGCTGAGCAGGGAGCCCGACGTGGGACTCAATCCCAGAACCCTGAGATCATGACCTGAGCTGAACGCAGACGCTTAACCGACTGAGCCATCCAGGCGCCCCGACAACTTAGAAATCTAATCAGCAGACCAGCTGTCAGAGAATAGAGCCTGGCACTACTTCAAGGGAAAATAAATGTACGTGTATGTATATATATTTTTTTCAAATAAAATGCTAAGAACTATATGCACCATTCCTTAAAGAGTACTTCTTTAAACTGACTTTCTTAATCAACCAAACACTGACCCTGATAGTGTCAGAGAAGAGGACTTCATACCAAATCGTAATTTCACAGTCATCTACTGAAAACCATCTGCTTCTTAAACTGGGGCCAGAATTAGCCTGGACTTTTGTCTCTTGAGACCATCTCAGACAACACCATACATCATAGTTATGTAGCACATTAGAGAAAGAACATGGGAGCAGGACTCAGCTCCTAATCCTGGCCGTGCTACTCACCAGCTGTATGCCTTTAGGTTGATCATTCTGCCTATCTCAGTTATATATTCCTTGAAGTTCTGAACTTCATGATGGCATTCTAAATTGTATAACTCAGCCCTACTGAACAAATGCTATTAGTACTCAACTTACCATTTATGTATTTGTTCTCAGATAAACAAATGTTGCATAACACAAGACTAAATAACTGGGAACATCTGTGAATACTGGGTTAAGGCAGCTTTTGCTATGACAACAAGCAAGCCCAAACTCACAGTGCCATAATACGGACACATCTCACTTACCAGGAATGGTTTTACTTTATAAAGTGTAGATTTACCAAGTATTTAAAAAGAAAGTATTTACAACCCATACATTTATGGTCAACTGATTTTTCACAAGGATGCCAAGACCATTTAATGGGGGGAAAAAAGTCTTTTCAAGTGCCTCCTACTGGGACAAATGACTATCTATACGCAGAAGAATGAATTTGGAACACCAACTTCACACACACCACAAAAATGTAACTCAAAATGGATCAAAGATTTAAATATGAGAGTAAAAACTGTAACACTTAGAGAAAACAGGTGAAAGTCTGTGTGACTTTGGGTTGGGCAAAGCTTTCTTCGATATGATACAAAAAGCATTAAGAAATAATAGATACACTGAACTTGATCAAAATAAAAACTTGTGTGTCAAAGGTCAGTACTGAGAAAATGAAAAGACAATTCACAGAACGGGACAAAGTGTCTGCAGGTCGTCTACCTGACAAGGGTCAAATAACCAGAAAATGCAAAGAACTCTGACAACTCAACAATAAAAAGACAAATAACCTAATTCAAAAACAAGCAAAAAACTTTTGAAGAGACATTTCTCCAAAGAAGATACACAGATGGTCAACAGCACATGTAAAGATGTTCAACATCATTAGTCATTGGCAAAATGCGAAATCAAAACCACACTGAGATACCACTTCACACCCACTAGGATGGCTACAATAAAATAAGAAAAAGAAAAAAAAAGATGACAAGTGCTGGCAAGAAGGCAGAGAAGCTGGAACCCTCCTATACTGCCAGTGAGAATGTAAAATGGTGCAGCTAACGTGGAACGCAGTTTGGCAGTTCCTCAAAAAGTTACACATACAATTACCCAGCAATTCTATATCTAGGGGTATACCTGATAGAACTAACAACAGATGTTCACAGCACGACCTGTACATGAATATTCACAGCGGCATTGTTCATAACAGCCAAAAAGTATAAACCCAACGTCCATCAATTGATGAATAGATACTTAAAATGTGGAAGGGCCTCTTACACAGCCATAAAAAGGAATAAAGTACTGTTAAATGCTACAACATGAGTGAACTCTGAAAACATTCTACTCTAAGGTTAAAGGAAGCCAGAAGCAAAAGGTCAAGTATTATATGATTCCATTTATATGGTATGTTCCAAAATAGGCAAATCCATAAAAACAGAAAGTAGATTCATGACTGCCAGGGAATAAGGGGAGGGGAGAACTGGAACTAACAGGTTGTGATGGGAGTGTTCCGGAATTAGACAGTGGTGACATATGCACCACATACGTAGTAAATATACTAAAAACCAGTGAAAAATACATTTTAAAATGGTAAATGTTATGCTTTTGAATTTTATCTCAGTGAAAAATGAAACGACTTAAATATCAACAAGTTAAATGTTCAGATACATTAAAAAATCTACAGTAACGCTAATCACAAGAACACTGGAGTAGCTATATGAATTTCAGACAAAGCAGATTTCAGAGCAAGGAAAATTATCAGGCATAAAAAGGAGCATTACATAACGATAAAGAAATCAACTGACCAAGAAAAGACAATAATCTCGCACACCTGGGTGGCTCAGTCGGTTAAGCCACTGCCTTCAGCTCAGGTCATGATCCTGGAGTCCCGGGATCGAGTCCCACATCAGACTCCCTGTTCGGCGGGGAAGTCTGCTTCTCCCTCTGACCCTCCCCCCTCTCGTGCTCTCTCTCTCTCTCAAATAAATAAATAAAATCTTTAAAAAAAAAGAAGACACAATAATCCTTAATGTATATATGCCTAATCAACGAAGGTTAGACAAAACCTAACAGAACTGCAGGGAGAAATAAACAAATCCATCATCATGGCTGGTGACTTCTCCATCAGTAATGGGCAGATCTAGCAGTAGGGCAGTAAGGATCTGAGAGATCCAGATATTTAGTCAAGACATAGCTCACTCAACACTACCATCAATTAAAATACAACAGACATCCACAATCAACTTCATCCAGTAACAGTGGAATACACATTCTTCTCAAGCTCATATGGAACATTCATCAAGACAGAATAATTCTGGGCCACAAAACACAACAAATTTTTAAAAATAAAAATTATACAAAGTATGTTCTCAGACCACAATGAAATTAAGAATCAGTAACAGAAAGATAGCTGAAAAAGTTCAAAATACATGGAGATTACATGACACACTTCCAAATAACACATGAGAAAAGTCTCAAGCGAAATAAGATATTTTGAACTAAGTGAAAATAAAATACAACATAGCAAAATGTGTGGGATGCTGCTTAAAGGGAAAATATAGTTTTGAATGCAAGTATTAGAAAAGAAAAAAGACTGAAAGTCAATAATCTAAGCTTCCATTTTAGGCAACAAAAAAAAAAACAAACTAAATCTAAAGTAAGTAGAAAAAAATTAGAGCAGAAATCAATGTAAATAAAAAGCAGGAAATTTTTAAACTATCAATAAACCCAAAGTCTGGTTCTTTGAAAATATCAGTAAAATAGACAAACCCTTAGCCAGGTGAACAAAGAAAAAAAGGTAGAAGACATAAATTACTAGTATCAGATGAAAGAAGGGCAACCACTACCAATACCAATCACTGGTAAATTCAACCAAACATTTATGGAAGAAATACTATACAACTCTCTACAATTTCTTCCAGAAAGTAAAACTAGAAGGAATACTTCCTACCTCATTTTAGGAAACCACCATTACCCTAATACCAAAACCAATACTGCACAAAAAGAAACTACAAACTAGTATCTCTCATGAACACAGATATAAAAATCTTCAACAAAAATTGGCAAATAAAAGCAAACAGTATATTAAAAAATTATACACCAAGATCATGTAGGATTTATTCCAGATATGCAAGTCTGGTTCAACATTAGAAAATCAATGTGATCCATCACATCAACAGAAAAATCACATGATCATATCAATGGAGGGAGAAAAAAACATTTAACAGAAATCACACCCCTTCATTATAAACCCTCAGGAAAACAGGAAAAGAAAGAGGACTTCCTCAACTTGATAAAGAATTTCTACAAAAAACCCACAGCTAACATCATATTAATACTGAGAAAATAGAAGATGGGGAACAAGGCAAGGATGTCCCTCTTACTACTATTCAACACTGTACTGGAAATCCAAACTAATGAAATAAGGTAAGAAAAGGAAATAAAAGGCGCACAACTTGGGAAAGAATAAAACTTTGTTCATGGATGACATGACTGTCTACAGAAAACACAAAGACTTCACACACACACCCTCCTGAAACTAGTCAAGTGATTATAGCAAGGTTGCAGGATACACAGTTAATATATATATGTCAACTGCTTTCCAATGACATATCAGATAAAGGGCTAGTATCCAAAATTTATAAAGAACTTATCAAACTCAACATCCAAAAAAACAAAAAATCCAATCAAGAAATGGGCAGAAGACATGAACAGACCAAAGACATCCAAATGGCCAACAGACACATGAAAAAAATGCTCAACATCACTTGGCATCAGGGAAATACAAATCAAAACCACAATGAAATACCACCTCACATCAGTCAGAATGGCTAAAATTAACGACTCGGGAAATAACAGATGTTGGCAAGTATGCAGAAAAAGGGGAACCCTCTTACACTGTTGGTGGGAATGCAAGCTGGTGTAGCCACTCTGGAAAACAGTATGGAGGTTCCTCAAAAAGTTAAAAATAGAACAACCCTATGACCCAGCAATTGCACTACTAGGTGTTTACCCAAAGGATACAAACACAGTGATCTGAAAGGGCACGTGCACCCCAATGTTTATAGCAGCAATGTTCGCAATAGTCAAATTATGGAAAGAGTCCAGATGTCCATCAACAGATGAATGGATAAGACACACACACACACACACACACACACACACACACACTAGAATACTACTCAGCCATCCAAAAGAATGAAATCTTGCCATTTGTAATGACATGGAAACTAGAGGGAGAAAGACAAATATCATACGATTTCAGTCACATGTGGAATTTAAGAAACAACAGATGAATATGGCGGAAGGGAAGGAAAAATAAAAACAGATGGGGAGGCAAATCACAAGAGATCCTTAACTACAGGAAACAAACTGAAGGTTGCTGGAGGAGAGGGGAAGGAGGGAGTAACTGGGTGATGGGTATTAAGAAGGGCACTTGTTGGGATGAGCACTGGGTGTTGTATGCAACTGATGAATCACTAAACTCTACCCCTGAAACTAATACTACACTATATGTTAACCAAATTGAATTTAAATAAAAAATTTTAAAAAAGTCAATTGCTTTTGTATATACCAGCAATCTACAAGTGGAACTTGAAATTAAAAACACAAGACCATTAGCAGACAAAAAAAATTTAAATACTTAGGTACAAATCTAACAAAACATGCAAAAGACCTATATGAGAAAAAGTACAAAATTCTGATGAAAGATGGCAAGGAAGGTAAGATCTAAAATGGAAAGATAGTCCACAATCTTGGAGAAGAACACTCAATACTGTGAAGAGGTTGCTTCTTCCCAAATTGCTCCACAGATGCAATGCAATCCCAATCAAAATGCCAGGAAGTTATTTTGTGGATATCAACAAGTTGATTCTAAAGTTTGAATGGGGGGGCGCCTGGGTGGCTCAGTCACGCGTCTGCCTTCGGCTCAGGTCATGATCCCAGGGTCCTGAGATTAAGCCCCTCACTGGGCTCCCTGCTCAGCGGGGAGCCTGTTTCTTCCTCTCCCACTCTGCCTGCTGCTACCCCTGCTTGTGCTCGCGCTCTCTGTCAAATAAATACTTTTTTTTTTTTTAAAGAAAAAGGTCTGAAAAGATGCTCAACATTGTGTCATTAGGGAAATGTAAATTTAAACAAGATACTATTACATATCAGTTAGAATGTCAAAAATCCAAAACACTAACAATACCAAATGCTGGCAAAGATGTGGGGCAACAGGAACTCTCATTCACTGTTGGTCAGAAGGCAAAATGGGAGACATTTTGTAAGAGAGCTTGGCAGTTTCTCACAGCTAAACACACTCTCACCATAAGTTCCAATAATTGTGCTCCTTGGTATTTACCCAAAAGAACTTAAAACTTATATCCACATAAAAACCTGCACACACATGTTTACAGCAGCTTTATTCTCTAAGTGCCAACACTTGGAAGCAATCCAAATTTCCTTCAGTAGGTGAATAGAATACTCTGTGCCACATCCACACACTGGATTATTCAGCAATTAAAAAAGATGAATTATTAAGCCACAAGACCTGGAAGAACCTTAAATGCATATTGCTAAGTGAAAGACCAGTCTGAAAGGCTAAATACTATATGATTCCAACTATATGGCATTCTGGAAAAGGTAAAAATTAACCAGCATTTTTATTTTTTATTTATATTTTTAAGTCATCTCTACACCCTATGGGGGGGCTGGAACTCACAACCCCAAGATCAAGAGTCAGATGCCCTAGTGACTGAGCCAGCCAGGTACCCCTGAAAAGGGAAAAATTAGACAGTAAAAAGATCTGGGGTTGCAGGGGTGAAGGAGGAGGGTGCAGACAGAGGAGAAGAAATGAATAGGTGAGGTACAGGGGTTTTCAAGGCAGTGAAACTAGGTTGTAAGATACCAAAAGTAGGTAAATGACATTACACATTTGTGAAAACCCACAGAATTATAGACAGAAGAGTAAACCATGGACTTCAGTTAATATTGTATCAATAC
The DNA here is from genome assembly GCF_037043125.1 of Eumetopias jubatus. Classification (NCBI taxonomy): domain Eukaryota; kingdom Metazoa; phylum Chordata; class Mammalia; order Carnivora; family Otariidae; genus Eumetopias; species Eumetopias jubatus. The sequence goes on along the minus strand of NW_028274823.1, from coordinate 71,667,845 downwards.
TGGTTCATCAGTTGTAACAAATGTACCACAACAATGTAAGACATTAATAATAGCAGATACTGAAATTAGAAGAAAAATAGCTTCTCTTTGTACTCAGGGGTATTACCTATTTGAACCCAGGTGAAGTATAAATCCCCCAAAAGGCCAGAAGCTGTGAAATCACAAGAGGTGTTGGAATACAGGAAAAGAAATCAGCAAACCAGGCAAGTTGCAGGCAATTTAAGTACCATTAACCATCAGAGAAGCAGTGACATCACTCAAAATTAAAACCAAAGAGAGTTTTAGCTTTTTTCAGGCAAGATAGTGGAGGAGTAGGAGACCTGGATTTCGTCTGGTCTCAGGAATTCAGCTGAATAGGGCTCAAACCATTCTGAACACCTACAAACTCAACAGGAGATCGAAGAAGAGAGTAGCAACAACTCTCTGAACAGAAAAGCGACCACTTACTGGAAGGTAGGACGTGCGGAGAAGTGAATCCGAGGCGATATTCGGGAGGATAGACGGCGGGGGAGGGGGCCTCCCTCGGCCGCTTCTGGCAAGTGCTAGAGCCGCGGAGCACAAAATCGGAACTTTGAGAAGCCGGCTCCGCTGAGGGACGTCACTGCAGTGGCTAAGCGGGGGGTGGACCCTCGCGGGACAGTGTGGTCTCAGGACCCTCGGGGTCACAGAAAGACCGGGGGTGCCTGAGTGCGGCAGAGCTCCCAGGTATCGGAGCAGGGAAGCCGGCTGCAGAGACGGAGCCGAGGCGCGGGCTCTCAGCTCGGGGTGGCCATAAACTGTGATCCGCGGCCCAGTCGGGCCACTGCTCCTCCAGCAGGGACCCAACAAGCAGCAGAGCCGGGGAGACTCCCCTTCCTCCCCCCGGGAGGAGCGGCGCGGGAGCGCACAGCAGGGATCTGCTGGGTTTGGAGACTCCACACGGGGTCGGGTGCCAGAGATCGAAATGCTCGGTCACAGGCCAGGTGAGCACGGAGTGCGGCCAGAGACCGGGGACACGGGAGTGACTGCTTTTCTCTGGGGGCGCACTGAGGAGCGGGGCCCGGAGTTCTCAGCTCCTCCGGATGGAGATTGGGAGGTCACCATTTTCACCCTGGTCCTCCAAAGCTGTACCAGAGCTTGCAGGGAACAAAAGCTCCTGAGAGCAAATCCGAGCAGCTTGCTTAGCCCGGACCCTCAAGGGCAGGGCAATTCCGCCTCCGGCAAAGACATTTGGGAACCATGGCAACAGGCCCCTCCCCCAGAAGATCAGCACGAACAGCCAGCAAGCCAAGACCAAGTTTACCGATCAAGGAGAACGGGAGAACTCCAGCGCTAGGGGAATACTGCACATAGAATTCATGGCTTTTTTTTTATCATGATTCATTAGTTTTTCAAAGTTAATTTTTTTAACTTTTTTTTTTAATTTTTCTTTTTCCCTTTTTCAACCAACATCTTCTCAATCCTTTTAAAAAAAAACATTTTTTATTTTTCATTTTTAGAGTCATATTTTATCCCTTCATAGTAGTTACCCTTATTTTTGGCATATATATACAAGTTGTTCTCTCTTTAAAATTTTGAGATACAGTTTCTTCTAAAAGGTCAAAATATACCCTAAATCACTAGTGTATGGCTTTGTTCTAGTCTCCTGCCTGATCACATTCTCTCCCTTTTTTGGGTTTTTTTTTTAATTCTTTTTTCAAAAACTTCTTATCAATTCCTTTTATAAAATATTTTTATAATTTTCATCTTTACAGTCATCTTCCATCCCTTCATTGTATCAACCCTTATTTTGTACATATATGTCTTTCTTCCTTTAAAATTTTAGGAGGCACTTTTTTCTAACAGACCAAAATACACCCAAAATCTAGTGTGTGGCACTGATGTATGCACTAGCCTGATCATATGTGATCATATTCTGTTTTTTTTGTATTGCTCTGTTTTTGTTTTTATCTTTATCTTTTTTTTTTTTCTCTTTCTCTTTTCTTTCTTTCCCTTTCTTTTCCCCTGGTTTCAGGTCTTTTCTGATTTGTATAGTGTATTTGCTGGGGACGTTGTTAACCTGTTAGCATTTTGTTCTCTCATTCATCTATTCTCTGGACAAAATGACAAGACGAAAAAAATCACCTCAGCAAAAAGAACAAGAGATAGTACCGTCAGCCAGGGACCTACTCAATACGGACATTAGTACGATGTTGGACCTAGAGTTCCGAATCATGACTTTAAAGATACTAGCTGGGCTTGAAAAAACTGTGGAAGTTATTAGAGAAACCCTTTCTGGAGAAATAAAAGAACTAAAATCTAACCAAGTCGAAATCAAAAAGGCTATTAATGAGGTATAATCAAAAATGGGGGCACTAACTGCTAGGATAAATGAGGCAGAAGAGAGAATCAGCAATATAGAAGACCAAATGATGGAAAATAAAGAGGCTGAGAAAAAGAGAGAGAAACAACTACAGGATCACGAGGGCAGAATTCGAGAGATAAGCGATACGATAAGACGAAACAACATTAGAATAATTGGGATCCCAGAAGAAGAAGAAAGAGAGAGGGGGCAGAAGGTATATTGGAGCAAATAATAGCAGAGAACTTCCCTAATGTGAGGAAGGAAACAGGCATCAAAATCCAGGAGGCACAGACAACCCCTCTCAAAATCAATAAAAATAGGTCAACACCTCGACATCTAATAGTAAAATTTACGAGTCTCATAGACAAAGAGAAAATCCTGAAAGCAGCTCGGGAGAAGAGATATGTAACCTACAATGGCAGAAACATTAGACTGGCAACAGACCTATCCACAGAGACCTGGCAGGCCCGAAAGGACTGGCATGAGATCTTCAGAGCACTAAACGAGAAAAATAGGCAGCCAAGAATACTATATCCAGGGAAGCTCTCATTGAAAATTGAAGGAGAGATAAAAAGCTTCCAGGACAAACAAAACTAAAGGAATTTGCAAACACGAAACCAGCCCTACAAGAAATATCGAAAGGGGTCCTCTAAGCAAAGAGAGAGCCTAAAAGCAGCATAGATCAGAAAGGAACACAGACAATATACAGTCACAGTCACTTTACAGGCAATACAATGGCACTAAATCCATACCTTTCAATAGTTACCCTGAATGTAAATGGGCTAAATGCCCCAATCAAAAGACACAGGCTATCAGATTGGATTAAAAAACAAGACCCATCCATAGGCTGTCTGCAAGAGACTCATTTTAGACCCAAAGACACCCCCAGATTGAAAGTGAGGGGGTGGAAAACCATTTACCACGCTAATGGACACCAAAAGAAAGCTGGGGTGGCAATCCTTCTATCAGACAAATTAGATTTTAAACCAAAGACTGTAATAAGAGATGAGGAAGGACACTATATCCTACTTAAAGGGTCTATCCAACAAGAAGATCTAACAATTGTAAATATCTATGCCCCTAACATGGGAGCAGCCAATTATATAAGGCAATTAATAATAAAAGCAAAGAAACACATTGACAACAATACAATAATAGTGGGGGGCTTTAACACCCCCCTGACTGAAATGGACAGATCATCTAAGCAAAAGATCAACAAGGAAATAAAGACTTTAAATGACACACTGGACCAAATGGACTTCACAGACATATTCAGAACATTCCATCCCAAAGCAACAGAATACACATTCTTCTCTAGTGCCCATGGAACATTCTCCAGAATTGATCACATCCTAGGTCACAAATCAGGTATCAACCGGTACCAAAAGACTGGGATCATTCCCTGCATATTTTCAGACCACAATGCTTTGAAACTAGAACTCAACCACAAGAGGAAAGTCGGAAAGAACTCAAATACATGGAGGCTAAAGAGCATCCTACTAAAGAATGAATGGGTCAACCAGGAAATTAAAGAAGAATTAAAAAAAATTCATGGAAACCAATGAAAATGAAAACACAACTGTTCAAAATCTTTGGGATACAGCAAAGGCAGTCCTGAGAGGAAAGTATATAGCAATACAAGCCTTTCTCAAGATACAAGAAAGGTCTCAAATACACAACCTAACCCTACACCTAAAGGAGCTGGAGAAAGAACAGCAAAGAAAGCCTAAACCCAGCAGGAGAAGAGAAATCATAAAGATCGGAGCAGAAATCAATGAAATAGAAACCAAAAGAACAGTAGAAGAGATCAACGAAACTAGGAGCTGGTTCTTTGAAAGAATTAACAAGATTGATAAACCCCTGGCCAGACTGATCAAAAAGAAAAGAGAAATGACCCAAATCAACAAAATCATGAATGGAAGAGGAGAGATCACAACCAACACCAAAGAAATACAAACAATTATAAGGACATATTATGAGCAACTCTATGCCAGCAAATTAGATAACCTGGAAGAAGTGGGTGCATTCCTAGAGATGTATCAACTACCAAAACTGAACCAGGAGGAAATAGAAAACCTGAACAGACCTATAACCACTAAGGAAATGGAAGCAGTCATCAAAAATCTCCCAACAAACAAAAGCCCGGGGCCAGATGGCTTCCCAGGGGAACTCTATGAGACATTTAAAGAAGAATGAATACCTATTCTCCTGAAACTGTTCCAAAAAATAGAAATGGAAGGAAAACTTCCAAACACATTTTATGAGGCCACCATTACCTTGATCCCAAAACCAGACAAAGACCCCATCAAAAAGGAGAATTACAGACCAATATCCTTGATGAACATGGATGCAAAAATTCTCACCGAAATACTAGCCAACAGGATCCAACAGTACATTAAAAGGATCATTCACCATGACCAAGTGGGATTTATCCCTGGGCTGCAAGGTTGGTTCAACAACCGCAAATCAATCAACGTGATACAATACATTAACAAAAGAAAGAACAAGAATCATAGGATCCTCTCAATAGATGCAGAAAAAGCATTTGACAAAGTACAGCATCCTTTCTTGATCAAAACTCTTCAGAGTATAGGGATAGAGGGTACATACCTCAATATCAGAAAAGCCATCTATGAAAAACCTACAGCGAATATCATTCTCAATGGGGAAAAGCTGAGAGCTTTTCCCCTAAGGTCAGGAACGCGGCAGGGATGTCCACTCTCACCACTGCTCTTCAACATAGTATTGGAAGTCCTAGCCACAGCAATCAGACAACAAAAAGAAATCAAAGGCATCCAAATCGGCAAAGAGGAAGTCAAACTCTCACTCTTTGCAGATGATATGATACTGTATGTGGAAAACCCAAAAGACTCCACCCCAAAACTGCTAGAACTCATAGAGGAATTCAGTAAAGTAGCAGGATATAAAATCAATGCACAGAAATCAGTGGCATTCCTACAATACACCAACAACAAGACAGAAGAGAGACAAATCAAGGAGTCGATCCCATTTACAATTGCACCCAAAACCATAAGATACCTAGGAATAAATCTAACCAAAGAGGCAAAGGATCTGTACTCAGAAAACTATAAAATACTCATGAAAGAAATTGAAGAAGACACAAAGAAATGGAAAAACGTTCCATGCTCATGGATTGGAAGAACAAACATTGTGAAGATGTCAGTGCTACCTAGAGCAATCTACACATTCAATGCAATCCCCATCAAAATATCATCCACTTTTTTCAAAGAAATGGAACAAATAATCCTAAAATTTGTATGGAACCAGAAGAGACCCAGAATAGCCAGAGGAATACTGAAAAAGAAAAGCAAAGCTGGCAGCGGCATCAGAATTCCGGACTTCCAGCTCTATTACAAAGCTGTCATCATCAAGACAGTATGGTACTGGCACAAAAACAGACACATAGATCAATGGAACAGAATAGAGAGCCCAGAAATGGACCCTCAACTCTATGGCCAACTCATCTTTGACAAAGCAGGAAAGAATGTCCAATGGCAAAAAGACAGTCTCTTCAACAAATGGTGTTGGGAAAATTGGACAGCCACATGCAGAAGAATGAAACTGGACCACTTCCTTACACCACACACAAAAATAGACTCCAAATGGTTGAAAGACCTAAACGTGAGATAGAAGTCCATCAAAATCCTAAAGAAGAACACAGGCAGCAACCTCTTCGACCTCAGCCGCAGCAACTTCTTCCTAGAAACATCGCCAAAGGCAAGGGAAGCAAGGGCAAAAATGAACTCTTGTGATTTCATCAAGATAAAAAGCTTCTGCACAGCAAAAGAAACAGTCCACAAAACCAAAAGACAACCGACAGAATGGGAGAAAATATTTGCAAATGACATATCAGATAAAGGGCTAGTATCCAAAATCTATAAAGACCTTATCAAACTCAACACCCAAAGAACAAATAATCCAATCAAGAAATGGGCAGAAGACATGAACAGACATTTTTCCAAAGAAGACATCCAAATGGCCAACAGACACATGAAAAAGTGCTCCACATCGCTCGGCATCAGGGAAATCCAAATCAAAACCTCCATGAGATACCACCTCACACCCGTCAGAATGGCTAAAATTAACAAGTCAGGAAACGACAGATGTTGGCGGGGATGCGGAGAAAGGGAAACCCTCCAACACTGTTGGTGGGAATGCAAGCTGGTGCAACCACTCTGGAAAACAGTATGGAGGTTCCTCAAACAGTTGAAAATAGAGCTACCATATGATCCAGCAATTGCACTACTGGGTATTTACCACAAAGATACAAATGTAGGGATCCGAAGGGGTACGTGTACCCCAATGTTTATAGTAGCAATGTCTACAAAGGCCAAACTGTGGAAAGAGCCAAGATGTCCATCGACAGATGAATGGATAAAGAAGATGTGGTATATATACACAATGGAATATTATGCAGCCATCAAATGGAATGAGATCTTGCCATTTGCAACGACGTGGATGGAACTGGAGGGTGTTATGCTGAGTGAAATAAGTCAATCAGAGAAAGACATGTATCATATGACCTCACTGATATGAGGAATTCTTAATCTCAGGAAACAAACTGAGTGTTGCTGGAGTGGTGGGGGGTGGGAGGGATGGGGTGGCTGGGTGATAGACATTGGGGAGGGTATGTGCTATGGTGAGCTCTGTGAATTGTGTAAGACTGCTGAATCACAGATCTGTACTTCTGAAACAAATAATGCAACATATGTTAAAAAAAAAAGTAAAAGAAGAAGATAGCAGGAGGGGAAGAATGAAGGGGAGTAAATCGGAGGGGGAGACGAAGCATGAGAGACGATGGACTCTGAAAAACAAACTGAGGGTTCTAGAGGGGAGGAGGGTGGGGGGATGGGTTAGCCTGGTGATGGGTATTAAAGAGGGCACATTCTGCGTGGAGCACTGGGTGTTATGCACAATGAATCATGGAACACATCAAATAAAAAAATATATGGCTCAGGGGCACCTGGGTGGCTCATTGGTTAAAAAAAAAACAAAAAAAACAAATAGAGTTTAAAAGTTTAGCTACTTTACTAACCATTTGCGTTCAGGGATGGCAAACAAAGATGAATTCAAAATAATTTGGGAATTAATCATTTAAAACTTACCAAAAATCCAGATATTAGTATTTTTAACACTATGAAAATTACATAGAACTTTGGAAAGATCAAAGTTCTCTAAGCCGCCAAGAAGTAAAACACTCCACCCCAAATACATGGACTTATAAAATCACTACATACTCTCCCCACAACAGAACCAGAATCCCCCTGGCACCATCAAGCTGTATCTGTAATTATGCGAAGTACTAAGAGGGCACATGAAATTTATGATCTCTGCCCTAAAACATGTCCCATTTCATTGAGACAAAAAAACAAAATAGTTAAGCATTAACCTGCATACTACATAGGGGTTGAAAGACATAAGAAGTTAGTGTGAGCTCGTGTGTGTGTGTGTGTGTTTCCAACCATTCTTGAAGACCAATGGACAAAAGAGATGAGTAAATGCCCCTGTATATCCCTTAAATATTACTTAAATATTTATCATGCAACTCCAGCTCTGCTTTAAGACCTGGGGACACAGTCATGAAAAGGAAAGACAAGGTCTCTGCTCTTAAGGAGCACATATTCTAATGCAGAAACGAGAAAATAAACATGTAAGCAAATAAACATGGTATTAATGAATAGTGATCAAAGCTAAAAGAAAACAGGACATTATAAAGGTGAGTGACAAAGGGGATGTACTTTAACTTGGATGACCAGGAAAGACACTTATAGAACAATGATATCTGAGTTGAGATCCAAATGACACAAAGGAGCTAGCCACGGGAAGTGTGGGAAGAGCGCTCCTGCCTGAGGGATCAGCATGTGTGCAAAAATGTCCCTGGAGCTCTCCCCTCCCGCCCCTGCCCTCAAATCTCTCACCCAGGTAGGTGGTGACATAATCTAGGACTTGTGTCTCCCAAAACTCATTCTAAATCTTTATTTGGTGACTAAATTATTCAAACTTGAGAAATTAAAAACATATGCTAATGAAGGGAAGTAAGTCGGAGGGGGAGACGAACCATGAGAGACGATGGACTCTGAAAAACAAACGGAGGGTTCTAGAGGGGAGGGTGGTGGGGGGACGGGTTAGCCTGGTGATGGGTATTAAAGAGGGCACGTTCTGCGTGGAGCACTGGGTGTTAATGCACAAACAATGAATCATGGAACACTACATCCAAAACTAATGATGTAATGTATGGGGACTAAGATAAGACTAAAAAAATAAAAAATAAATAAACCTCTAAAGTTAACCGGGGGGGGGGGGGAACATATGCTAATGAGTTCTTCCCACCATCTATAGAGAGCTCATCTTAAAAGTATCATGAAATAGTAACACTGAAATTCTAAGGTACTTCTAACATTTTAATCAATTTTGTATCTAACTCCTTTGCTGAATTTATATACCTTTTGACATACTTATGAAGAGACAAAGAAAACTTATATTCTGTAAATTTATTCATCCATCTAACAAATATTTGAGTACCTAATTACACTCTGTTCCAGCTGATTTCTTCTCTTTATCTCTCCTTTTCCCCCTCAATTTAACACCAATCATAATCTACATAGGCTTTTAGTTTGCTTTCCCAACTTAATTTCTTGAGCTATTAAGTGGAATTACCTAGTTCCAGAGTTCTCAACACTGGTTGCACATTAGAATCACCTGAGGAACTTTAAAACAAAAAGCCCAAGAGGCACTTGGCTGGTTCAGTCAGTGGAGTGTGCAGCTCTTCATCTCGAGGTGGTGAGTTCAAGTCTCACGCTGTGTGTAGAGATTACTTAAAAATAAAATCTTAAAAAGAAAAAGCCCAAGCCCTAGTTTGTGATTAATTTGTTTAAATGTTTCAAGAAATTTGATGCTAAATGCTATAAAACTAGTTAAATAACAAAAAGATATATTTACATAATGCTTCTTGCTCTCAAATTTTGAACAAAGAAATTACTAATAATAACTCAGTAAGCCAACATTTTATTCAGATGATAAATTTTATAATATTACAAAGAGTGAGTTAGAAAATCAAAAGCAAGGAGAAACAAGTGTGGCATGAACATGGGGAAGCAAAAGAAAACAAGAAAGTGACTATGAAGCATATGCTTAGCTCTGAGATCAGAGGCTTTAAGGACAGATTAAAACCTAAAAAGAAAAGATCCCAGCTCACTCAAGGAAAGAGAAGTCCCCCAACACCCTTCCTGTTTCTTCCTCCAATATAAACACACAGCTGGGCCACCTTACCACATCCTGGTTAATACCGACTTTATCAACCTTTCCATTAAAGCCAAACCTGACCTGGTACAGTCAATGATGGATGGTCTGCATGCCAAGTGTATCCGTTGTATAACTGCCTGTGTAATGGTTGAAACTGAGAAAGTGGGTAAAAGTATCCAGTGGCTCTAAGGATTGCCAAGGATCCAAGATTCAACTACCACGTACACACAAGGGAACCCACGAGGGAACCCACGCGGACAACTGCTTGGTACAAAAGTAATTCAGAGTAATTCAGTTACACTGTGGCATCAGCTGACCCAGATCTGGAGGATCCCTGGAGTTCCCATCATGGACACTTCTAACTATAGGTACAACACCGGGTGAACGCCTGATGCTTAACGGAGCCCCTCAGTTCTAATTCTTAATAGAGTTCCTCAGCCTTCCTTTACTGACTGTTTCTGTCGCCAGTTCACACAAGCAATACGCTATCACACGAATTATTCTACTTAACTATTTCCTGTTAGGAGCTACGGTTAAATACACTCGCTTTTTGATGTTTTGAAACTGGTATTTTGTATCACTTTAAATTTTGTTGCACCTTTTTATAAATCAGATGATCGCTCACAAAAAAAAAAAAGAAAAAGGAAAATCAAAAGCAGGGACAACAAAAAAACACTTCTTTTTGCCAGAACTTCTTCTTACCCAGTGCGAATCAGATAACCTTTGTCTGATGTTACATTTCCTCTATCAACAAGGAAAGTATTTCCCATAAGAAAACTTCTCCGTAAAATGAGATGTAGCCTTACATTCCGTGTTTGGCTAATTCAAATTTTATTATGCTGTCTGTCTCAAACCGATGCAGAAGAGAATGGGATCTTGTCATCAAGACGCGGCATCACTAAGCACCTACAGGATAAGCACTGAGCTCCTGTGACACAAAGGCGGCTCCCAGGGGTGGGGACCCTGGGCAACAGCAGCTGACCTGCCTGCCCGCGGCCATCGGCCATTGTCACTCTTCCCTCTTCCTCCTGTCAGCCACTATCTCTGGCTGCCATCAACAAGCTCCACCTCAAACAGCCATCTCTCCCCGCTGGTCCCGTTTACTGTGGCTAAGCTACAGGCCGAGAGTCCAGATCACCAGCTCTGTCGAAATTTCTTCTACGGTAAGAGGCGGCCCTATTGGTGAAATGCCGGCGCGAAGGCATCCGGACATTGTGCCATCCTGTGGGCTGTTCTTAATACTCTGATTCTCCCACTTCCCCAAGCCCCCATCTGCGGCCTCCGGAAAGGAACATGTTACAGTATGCTTTCCAAGGACTGACGCATGGGGGTCAGGAGATCAGGCCTGTGATTTGCCCCAACTAGCTGTGCGACTTTACAGGAAGTCATGACACCTCAGACCTCAGTTTCCTTATCTACAAACCAGAAAAATGGACTACTGTCCTTTTTTCACAGAAGAGACCGCAAAGATCATGTAGATAAGCACCACCTCATTATACTAAAAAGCAAACAGAAGCCAGGAGGCAAGTGATTTGCCCCAAGTCACACACAAGCAGAGGCAGAGCTGAAAGCGGAACCAACATCTACAAGTCACAGCTAATCAACCCGCACAATACAAAGAGATCTGAGCAGCTGGTCATTTTTTCCCTTTTCCATTTTGTCCGTTATTAGAATACATGCTCCTTGAGAACAAGGACATGCCAGACACGCTTCCTGTTTCAAAATTTCCAATTCACCCAATTAAAAAAGGGAGGAACCTCGATGACTTACTCCCCACCGGTTCTTTAACCTATGGTACATGCTTACAGTAACCACAAGGAGGGCTCCCGATTTCACTTCTCATGAAAAAGGTACTGTATGCCTACCCAGGGTGCCAACGAAGCTGGGGGGTCAGGAGAGGAGCTGATGCAGAGATGTTCAAAGGAGGCAGACTCTGGCTCAGCACAGAAACAAACTGTCTACTAATAAAAAAGACCCCATGGGGGACTGAGTCTCTTTGAAATATGTTCAAATGTGTTGGAAAATATTTTTTCAAGAGCCAGTCGACTAGTCACCTGTTACCTACAAGATCACATATGCATTCTGAAAAGAGTGCCCTGCCTGCAGTGTAGACCACGGGCCAGAAAAAGACAAAGAAGGTGCAAGGAGACTGGGTAAGAAGCCTCTATGGTAGGATGGTGAGAGAGCACTGAGAAGGTACAAGAAGAGATGGAGAGAAGTAGATGGATTCAAGAGGTATTTAGGAAGCGAAATCCACAGGACTTGGTAACAGACTAGATTTTGGAAATGTGACAGAGAGGAGTTGACTTCCAGTTTCCCAACTCCCACCTAGATGGATGGTGAAAGTGTTTACTGAGATAGGCAACAGAACAAGAAGGCTGGTTTTCAGGGGAGGAGGTGCTCATGAATTCAGTCTTGAACATGATGAGTTTGAGAGGCCACAGACATATCCAAGAAGAAATGTCAGCAAGTTCAATATACAGGATTGGTGCTCAGGAGGCATTTGGGCCAGAGATAGGAAATCTGCCTCACCTGCCTATAGTGGTCATGAAGCTGCATGAAGGGTCATCTAGGGAAAGGAGAGAACACGTGGCTGAGCCCATACCCAGCCATTAAATGACTACCAGGAGGAGCATGATTATGCATAGGAGACACATCAGAGAGGTATGAAGAGAATCAGAAAGCAATGCAGAGCATTTGGTCTACTGAGAGGTCAAGTAAGGAGACAGAAAAAGGTCTGCTGGACTGACTTACACCTAGTTAACTTTGGTAAGAACTTTTTAGTGGAACGGTGGGGCCTTAAAAGTGGAAGGTGAGAAAGTAAAGTCAACCCTTGAGCACTGGCTACAATGTGCAAGAATGACTGGGCAATATCTAGAGGCGGGAGGGTCAAGTGGAAGAGGCTAAAATAGGAGCGTGCGCGCAAGCCGATGGGAAAGGGTGCAGGGGAGAGGATCCTCACAGGGTCCTGGAAACGCAGGAGGGCATGGACTCCCGAGCGAGGGTGGAGACTTAACCTGAGGAGGAAGGGGAGCCCCTCCACGTACCAGGTGAGGAGGAGAAGGGTACAAATACGAGAATGGGACTGTGGTCGGCAGAATGAAGGAGCTCCTGTGGGACGGCTGCTAATTTTTCCATACAATTGGAGATGAAGTCGTATGTTGAGATGGAAGGGGAAGGCTATGTAGGATGTCAACCGCACACCCATGTAAACGGGTCCACTTTATCTCTGTTATGCCACTTTCTCTCCCCTACTACCAATACCTGATGTCCTATTCATCTTCGTTGGCTGTCAACACTAAGGATTTTTATATTTCTAAGCTGATAAAGTCTGATGTTGCCACCGCCTCTGCCCCAGGTGACTCTTCCCCATCTGCCACTCCTGCACCTTGATCACCTCCATCTTTCACATACCTTTCCCCACCTCTGTATATCTCATTAGATCTCATAAAAACCACTAACATGACTTTTTAAGTAGTCTCCTGCCCCCAGTCAGCTCCAATGCAACAGATATGACCATGAAACTTCCTGCTTTCAACCTGACTGTAACTCCACAATGAATACTGCATCAACGTAGACCCCCCTCACTGGAGCGTCCAAGGTACAACTGGAAGCCCCACCCCACCGACATTTCTACCTTCCCAGTCTCATTCCAAAACGTGCTGAATGAGACATATATGTAGAACTATAACCCTGACAGCAAGCTCTCCACTCATCATTGCCGCCATGAAACTGTAACTTATAAAATCTCTCTCTGAAGGAAACACAAATTGCAAATAACCTTTATCTCCAGAACCCACCCAGAAAATCAATACAGAACGGATGTTCTATGTATATTTCTTCTCTGTATGAAGTGGTCAGGTTCAGGAGCACTACAAATTGTCTGCTACATTCAGAAGTTTAAGAGCCATGAAAGAACATGGAGTTGCTAGCATTCTAGCCACTTTCCCAGTTTGCTCTCTCCCTACCTCTAAGTCCTACTTTACAACTTCTATTTTGAGATCTCTATTTTCTGAAGCTGCTTTGACCAAAGGCATTCTGTCAGCTCACAGTGAGAAAATGGGCTAGTAAGTCTGAGAAAATGCTGGTGTTAGGCCCAAAGGAAGCCTGAAAAAGTCCAAAGATGGACAAGCTAAAGAGATTTCTGTGATTTGAGATTCTTTAAGTCTCTGTGTGTGCCTTTTCTTCTTCCTATGACCTCTCCTCATCATGTATCCTTAGTTAACAAAAGGTTTCTGGATCAGTGAATTCACTCTGCACTCTTTCAGGCATTCCATTCAAGTTACACCTTTTATTACAGCGGTTTAGTAGAAACATCGCTGCACAAGAACAAGAGTACAATATTCCTCTGTCTAGACAGTCCTACACATTAGAAATGATATGGCCGCACTGCGGAGGATCCAGATATAAACACTTTTTAAAAGCCAGAGTTTGGCAGATGTGATCTGAATGCAAATATCAAAAAACGGACTAGCTGGTTAACCCAAAAAAGAAAGAAACACTGTCTGACTTGAAGTCATCAAAATATAAGAAATTTAAACTCCCTCTTTCAAAATTTTAGGTGCCTACAGAGCCAAAACGTTTTAACTTTTTAACACTGAAACCAGCTACCAAATCCCAATCCTTAGAAATGAAACATATATTTTTTGATAGTTTAAGTACAGACCCAGAGGGATACACAAAATAGATATAAAGTTCCTCCGAGCTCTGATTCAAATCTTGGACATTTTTAAGGCTATGCCTGATGAACCTTTATCGTCAGTAAAATGTTTTCAGTTCAAATTTCTATTCTGTAAGTTTATGTGCTACAGTTATCTGCAGACTAGCTTCGAGTAGACCTTATGAAGAGAGAAGTAGGGCAACTTTAGAAAAGGAGCTTGGTTTGCTTTGTAGTACTGCAACAGAATCAGTAAGGGTAGTACAGTCTTTCAAATCTGTCATTCCAGGAGCTTTAGACGAAAGTTAGGCAAAAACTTTAGGTTAAGCGCCTTTTCACCCGACCCGATCCCTGGGTAAGTACGTGCGTTCAGAAATGTGCTCAACACACACTCGCTGAGCTTCGAGGTGCAAGGCACTGGGAGGCTTCTGTCAGGCCAGGGGACCGGCGGTCTGACTGCACCACACGGTAACAGAGTCGGGTCCTAACAGGGGCTTTTACGTTTAGCTCAAAACCACTTGCCCTGAACTTTCAGGCCTTTCACTCAATGTGCACGATTTCACAGAAGTGCTTTCTCCAGGCTGCACCTACCAAACCTGAGGCCAAGAGACTCACTGCGAAGTGCAGCGAGGTCCCCGCCGAGGGCCCGTCCCGGGCGGGCACGGCCCAGGAAGCCCGCAGGAGAAGCCGGAGGAGAGACCCCGGAGGGCAAAGGAGGGCAGGCCACCCACGGCCCGGCTCCGGGGAGAGGAGCCCCGGCGCGCACCTTCATGAACTCGTCCTTGTCGAAGCAGAGCGTGTCCGGCCCCTTGGGCAGGTTCATCCTACTTTTGTCCATCCCGCCGGCCGCCGCCTCTCAGCGCCGAGACCCGAGCGAGGAGGAAAGGCAGGAGGCTGCGCTCCGCGACGCTGCGGCCGCAGCCACTGCCAGTTTCCACGGCACAGAACGCACGGCTTCCGCCAACATGGCAGCGCCCGCGCCGCGGCCAATGAGCGAGGACGCCGCGGGCCCGCCTCCGCCTGCCGCCGCCAAGAGAGGCGCGCGGACTGCCGCCGCTGAGCCAGCAGGTGGTGCTGCCCCCATGCGGCGGAGGGCGGCACTACGGCCTCGCGCACGTTTCTGCCGGGCCGCCCAGCTGCTGGCGAGGCCCGGTGAGCCCGGGAGGGGACGGGCGGGGAGGGTCAGGGGTGCTCCCTCCCAACCCCACCGTTTCCATCGGGAAGTCGGCCTGCGAGCCTCTGCCAGTGTCTTCTCCCCGAGATTGTTCCGCGGGAAGCATAACCATGGCGGGATGCTGGCCCTTTGGTTCTGAGGCCGGTCTTCCAGAGTTGGGCACATCACCGTGTCAGTCCTCCGGTCACCGCTCGCCGCCGCCGCCGCCCGGGCGCTGAGGCCTCCTTGGGAGCCTGGTCTCCGCCCTTAGCCCCGGCCCCCACGGGCGACCATAGCTTCTCCTTCCCTGGGCTCGGTTCCAGCGATCTGTAGGGAGGACGGTGGGCAGCTGGGCAGCTCCCTGCTCCACTTCGGGCTCAGCTCCAGGGTGGCCAGCCTCTGAGCACAAGTTTGGGTCCTCAAGGCTCTTAAAGGATCGCCTCGCTACCGGCTCACAAAACACAGCCGACAAATAGATGTGCGTGCATGTTAATTTCGAATCTAAGCCGGGAATAGGCGAAATTGTGTTTGTGGCCAGCATTGGTGCAATCGCCACGTCTCCCCCCAATTTCTGAGACTTCCTCCTCCTCCCCCATCCATCCCACATTTGTTTTGAGATTTTCTTTCTTCTTCCCTTGCTCTCCCATTGTCCTCCCCTTTAGTGTGAATGCCATGGTCAAATGATGATGATTCATTTCTCTTTTTTTTTTTTTCTCCTTGAGAATCTGACAACTCAAACCACAAATCTCACTCCTCACTCCTCACTCACCCTGCAGCCTTGCTGTAATAAACCAGGCCTGGCTACTCCTCCCAATGCTGTGTTCTCCTAGAGATAACATTACCCTAATCGTCCTTATAAAGGGATGGAACAGTGGGAGAAAATATCTTATCTTGAGAGTCTTGTATTCAAGTCACTCCAAACTGGAAACTGGTCACTTTTTAAAAACGTAGGTATAGAATCTGAAACAATATATTCCTTAGCAGTGAGCCTGGCAAGCTTCGTTGAAGAAAATACTCCCAGCCAATACCCAGAGAATATGAAAGAGAGGATGAGAGCTGGAATCTTATCTGGAGAAGCAGAATAAATTGCCAGAGGAACAATTATGAAAAGTGCACTCTGTGCCCTGTTACGTTTATTTGGATACAGGGAATGAAAGCCTCATTATTTGGTCTTTGTTTACTTTTACTATGAAAATTTTCAAACATACACAAAAGTGTGGAGAGCACAAGGATCCCGGCCCTTCCATGTTCTCATCGCTCTGCTTCCCCAATCCTCTGTTTCATATGCCCTCCTCCTATCACTTGCCCCTGCGGGGCCACCCTGTATTTTTTTTTTTTGGAGGGAGGAGGTCTGGAATATATTTTAAAGTAAATCCCAAACATTACATCATTCCCTGCTCCCCAAATACCTTGGTTTACACATCAAAGAAGGAGGAAGGATGAAGAAGAAAAGATATTTCTGTACAGGCCCACAATGCCAAAATCAACAGGTCTAATAAGCTATTCCGATTGGCTCTGAGAGGCATGGCTTTTAGCCCAGGGCCACACTGTTAATAAGTCACAAGTGCAAACTCAGGCAGTGCAAACCGCAGCGCCCACACTCTTCACCAAGGCACCAAGAGAGGGGGCGAGGAGGCGGGGCAGACCAAACAAAGGTGTCTGGAACCCCCTGCCTGCCCTAAACTCTAGATGAGCTAGTAGTTGAACTCTTTCTTACCTTCGTTGTAATTCCCTTCTGAAATCATTGCCGGGCCTTTGGTCAAGACATGAGCCTGAACTTGTGCAGCCTGCAGTGCTAATCCTGGGGATGCTGAAGGGAATAGGCGCTAACAAAGAATGAAAATCCCTGCTGCCTGCTCTCCTCCCAGAAGTCAGTAGGTAATAGCCAAGGGTCAGGAGGGAACAGCCAAGACCCCAAACAGTGGGCCACCACTTGGAGCCACAGACTGTGGCAGTGGTGCGGCCCACCAAAGCCAGGAGCAACAGGAAAGACCCCAGTTGCTAATGGAACACTCTGGGGAGGACAAAGAAAAGGTGGGGAGTAAGCTGAAACCTGCCCAAAGGACTTTGCCCTCGGTTTCCACTCGGAGCTGACATTAAGTTGGTACACACCATTTCAGTCACGCAAAGTTTGGTGACTAGCCTCTGGCCAGAGCCTGCTGTGTGTCCCCCTGCTGCCCTGAGCTCTTCCCAAGATCCCTACCATGGCCTCGGGATCCAGCCATTGGAAGGCTAACACGTGGCTCAGCAGGGGTCTTCTGGCCAGCTTTCGGTTGGTTAGTTGTCCGTGCTGTTAAAGATTTGTCTACTGTTAAATGTCGGACTCTCATCTTTGGTGATGACACCTGTTTCATAGGAAACAGGAGCTGGAAGATTAAACTGAAAAGTAGATAGAAAGCTCTTCATCGGTGCCAGACATAATCAGCAGTCAGTGTATCCTAATGTCTCCCCTCTTCTCTGACCTGTACTTTCCTTAATGAGGGATGAAACTTTAAGTTGACATTTTTTATCTTCAAGGCTCTCTCTGTATTCCCTAACTTCTCTCTCTTGCCTTCATTTCATCCTAAAGCTTGTGCTCAAGACTTCATTTCTAAGTAAATATTAACCCCCTTTGACTTTGACTCTCTGGAAAATTCTCAGTTCCCTATTTTCGCTGGCATCATGACAGGTCCTCATTTCTCCTTCCCACACTTCTCTATTTATAGTTTTCACATTTTTGGCAGGTTTGCTACAGAACACTCAAAAATTGCAAAGAGAAATATTGTGCTCCGGAAATTCACACAAGCATTTTCTCCAATATCATCCTTATGTTCTTCTGACCCTCTCTTGAACAGTTGGACAGCCGACTCTTCTACCAGCAACCAGAGTCATCCTTGTTCACTACTGTGGGAACGGAGGGTTCCCATTTTAACCTGCAGGCTGAGCCTATAGTCTGGTGGTCCTTGGGTGCCAGGATAGCAGGTGTGGGGCGGGAGAGACACGGAAGACAAGCATCATGGTAGAGGCCTCCATTTGACCAGGAAAGCTCACCATGAGCCAACAGGGCCATTTCAACATCTTCTGTATTTTTGGTATGCCCTGTTTCATTCCAGAATGGATTTGAGGTCATTTGGTTTGATTCTTAAATATTTCCCATTCCAGCTAAAAAACAGATTCATCCTAGGTTGAAGGTTGCATCCCAGATTCTGCCTCATCTCCCTAATCAATTAGTACCCTAAATCGGGTATGATGGTGCTGGAACATCCTTCCATGTCTATTTTATAACAGACTAACATTTTTTATTAGTTTTTTTTCAAACTAATAAGAATGATAAGTTTTTTGTTAAGCATTATAGGGAAAAATCACGAAAGACTTTGAAATGAACCTAAAAGATTATAGTGTCTTCCAAGGGAAAACAGGTGTAGTCTCATGTACCCTTCTGGGCTAACTGATTCTGTGGGATATTCTGTGCCTTTCTTGTCTTTGAGCTATTTTGCAACTCCATAGATCAGACATAATTGATATGGATGCAGATGATCTTGTCTAGAAATATGCAAATGAATTTTGTCCACTGGAAGTCCAGTTGACCCCCTTTCCTTTGGTAGAAGTCAATTTTGCATCCATTTGCATTCTATCTGCATATCTATTTGCATCTATCAAAGCAAATTCATTTAAGTATTACTGATTGTATATGTGTCTGCTCTTGAGATTCTCTCTTGAAGTGGTGGTAACATCTTAGTGGTTCCCTTGCTAATGAATGAATTAAATAAAATCTCTACAAGCGTTCATCTTATATTTGTAAAAAGGTCATTATTTAATCTTTTCAAGACAGTGATACATTAGCAGCATGTCAAATAATAAATTGTGATAGGATTCTGGTAAATGCAAAGTGCAGAGAAATCAAATCAGAGCGGATTTTAGAATTACCTTCTGTGTGGCCAGGCTATGCCAGAGGGGGAGAATGAATGAAACTCAAAGACCTGGCATCTGGTCCTGAGCAGTTACAACCATCTGTGTCGACATTGGCATGCCTGACAAATGTATATGACTTTCCCATCAGTGTTTCTTGGGGTTCAGTTAACCTTTCTCTTCCATGCTACTCTCTCCTGTAGTGATATCAACTGGGCCCTTGGTTTCAGCTCCCATTCCCTAGCCAACGCCTCTCCCATCGATGCACCACCATCTGTTTCTTTCCTCCCCACCAGACCCATGTAACCGACCACCTACTTGTGCTATTTCACTGTGATGTCCCACCCGTGCCTCAAAACTCAGCATGTTCAAAACTTGATTCACCGTCTTTTCTGAAAGACTGGCTTATCCTCCCTCATTTTGTTTCTTTGGAAATGGCTCCACCAATGCCAGAGGCATGCACTAGAAACCCAGGAATCAGTCATACAACTGAGCCAACCTGCTGTACTTTAAAACACTTGACCACAAACCTCCAGTGGGTACTCAACACCGACTTCAAACTCCCTTGTCTCTCCAGTGGGTTTGCTTTCCCTCTAATGGATGACCATTTCACACCTTCAAGATTTGCCTCAACACCCCCCACCCCCATGTCTTCTGAACAATGCCCCCTCACTCTCAGTTCCTGTCTTACGGTCACACTTCAAGAAAATAAAAGCCACTTGTGCAGGAATTCCCTTATCTTACTGCCATCAAATCAAATCTATACTTGCATTTGTATCCATTTTTATTTGTTTTTAGACATTTACTCATTAAATATTTAGTAAGTCCCTACTATGTACTACATACTGCCCTGAGTGTTTGTAAATCTGTGGTGAACAACACAGAAAAGTTCCCGGCATCATGGAATTTACATGGTAATTGGAGAAATGTACAAGAAACACAGAAAGAGCTGAAGATAGAGCAGGGTTATTGAGAAGAGCAGGGAGAGAATATCCCAGGGGAATATGGGCCCCTGCTCTAACCCACCCACCTGGGTCCCCTTCCTTGTGCTTAGGATTCACTCCCTCCAGCCCTCACCAGGACTCCACTCCCAGGGTTAACATCAAAGTCTTTTCCAATGGATCCTTCCAGTCAGCATACAAATGACCTTTGTCTTAAAAATAAAAGAAAAAAAACAAAACAAAACAAAGACTTCCTTTGACCTTATATCTTCCTACGACAACCTCTATATTTCTTTCCCCACCTCATTCCCAGCACAACTTGTAAAATGTTTGTCTACACCTTTGAGTACCCTATTAGCGTACCATGTCCCCAAGGATACTTGAAAAATCTCTAAAGAATCCTTGTGTGAAGATCATTTTAAGGGAGCCCATTTCCAAATCCAAACTCCATATATGCTCTGTACTATAGCTGATATGCCCAAGAATGGGTCTGATATCACGATACCCCTCTCGCTTCCTGGAAGAACAGCACACTCCTCTCAAATCTTATTAGAGCATAGGACATGGGCTGATACCAAAGTTGAAATACCAGTTTTGTTTCAAATAACATCCTTCTGTGGGTAATCCTGGGGCTCTATCTTTGGGGCTTCCTCTCCTTATTAAGGGTGAAGGTTAGCATTGGAAAGAGGGTATTTGGGCAGATGTTGAAGTGCTCTGAAATCAGAAAAACAACCAGCTTGGGTTAGTGACACTGATTCCTTTATATTTACATTAAACTATATATTTTTAGGGACATAATAGGAAAAAACACAAGTAAGCATTTTAATGATTTCTTTCCATTCCAGTGTAGTATGGTAAATAAAATAACAGAAAACTAGGTTGTCCTGCTTTTAAAAAATAAAATTTTAGCAGGAAAATGTTATTCCAACGAAGTCAATCCTTTCCTATTTCATTTTTTCAAATGTTTAACATTTTCAATGTCTAGTTAATAAAATATACATAAACCGCGATGAAAAGTTTATGATTACAAATTTCAGATGTCCACTTAAAAATGGGCAAGGTGCATGAATTCTCGTAGGGGGTCTGTGCACCATACGCGCCTACTTCTAGCAAACATGGACATACACTCTGCGTCTTGAGGTTCCAGCTTCCTTAGTGCCCTCTTAGTCATGTGGTTTCTCTTTCTACCATCCTGGACGTATATACTCAAACTGCTTCTCTAACTCATCTCTGCACCTTTGAAGCGCTTGATTCTGGGTCTTCTGTGGCCATGCTCAATCAGGGTTTCACAACCTGGCACTCTTGACACTTCGGCGGATTATTCCCTGCTGTGGGGCTGTCCTGAGCACTGCAGGATGGTTAGCAGCATCTCTGGTCTCTAGCCACTAGATGCCGGTAGCACCGACCCAGCTGTGACCACCAAAAATGTCTCTGGATATTGTTCAATCTACCCTGGGAGCAAAACCCCCTGCCTCCCGGTCCCAGCGTCCAGCTGCCTGCAGCATTTCTCCCATGAATATGTAACAGGAGTCTTATTTTCACCATGATTTCTAACCTGCTCCTTTCCCAGACTCCCCAACTTAGTAAATGGCATCCCCACTTACCTACTGGCTAAACCCTCAGCCCCTGGGGTGGTTCCCTCTTTCCCTTATCTCATATCTAATCCATCAGCAAAGCCAATTGATTTTACCTCCAAAACAGAAGTCAGACTTGATCACTGCTCTTCACATCCACCGCTCCCATTTGTATCCAAACCCTGAAATTTTTTTGCACTTCAAATACTGCTAACAGGCTTTGGTCCCACGACTACACCTACACAGACATTTTACAAGATCGCTAATCACCACCACATTGCCAAATCCAATGATTAATTCTCAGATCTCAAATGATTCAACCCGTCAGTCCTAAATGACACAGAAGTCCCTTCACTTCTCTCGAAATATTCTATTTTATTCATCGAGATTTTGGCTCTCCGTTCTTCCTCCACACTTGTCAGTGATGGCTCCTTTCTTTGCTGGGTTCTCTTGAGCTTCCTGACCTTTAAACATCAGTCCTGTGCTCTGGGACTCAGACCTTCAGTCTGAGTTTCCTGTTGTGTTAAAAAAACAAAATTCAACTGAGTAAATTTTAAAGAATCTATTGGCTTTATCCAATGATTCATGAAATGGGCAGCATCTGATCTAGCAGATTGAAAGGACCTCCGAGGAGCTGTACAAAATGAAAGACTTTTATAGGCACAAGGGAGGAGGAGCAAGGAAGTCACATTAGGCAAAAAAACAGGTTGGTAATGGCAAAGTGACTTTGCTTCAGGGGATGGCAGGGATCTGTCAGGCAGATGACCTAACAAGTGAGGATCAGGTGGGGCCTGATTGACTAGTTTCAGATTCCATTTCTGGGAGAGCTGAAATCATAATTAAGTCTCAGTTGGGTGACGTGGGCCTTAGCATAAACAACTCCATTTTGGGCCCTGTCTTGTTTATAATAGTTACTTCATAACAAATAATAGCAAGTTTAGTAGCTTTAAACAACTCAGTTTATTATCTTACCATTTCTGTTTGTCAGGAGGCCAGGCACAGCTTAATTGGGGTCCTCTGCTCAGGGTCTCACTCAAAGGAGAAGAAAGGTGTCAACCAGGCTGTGTTTTCACCTGCAGGCTCCACTAGGGAAGACTGTGCTTCCAAACTCACTCAGGTTGTTGGCAGAACTCATTTCCTTGCACCTGTATGGTTTAGTGGGTGGTCGCGGGGAGATTCTCCTGGCTGTTAACTAGAGACTATCCTCAGCTCCCAGAGGCCACCTGCTATTTCCTGCCATATGACTCTTTCCACACGTGGCTCAAAATATGGCTCTTTGCTTCTCAAAGACCAGCAGGATAGCCTCTCACTCCAGTCAGTAAAAACAGTCTGATTTAATATAATGTGATCATAATAGTGACATCCCCTTACCTTGCCAAATTCTACTGGTTAAAAGCAAATCCTAGGTCCCATCCACACTCCTGTCCACACTCACAGGACAAACACCAGGGAACAGATATCATGAAGCTGCCTTAGCATGCTGCCGAGCACACCTCTGTCCATACTCACTGCATAGGTCAGACCATCCCTTCTCAGGGCTGGAAATATCACCTATATCCTAATGATGCTCATATTTATGTCTCCAGCCTGGACCTCATCCCTGCACTCCAAACTCATGTATTCAACTGCCTGCGTGGCCTCCCCATGTGGATTCAACCGCCCTCTCCAATGTAACATCTCCCAAACCAAACACCTGTTTCCCATCAAACTGTAGTCTTTCCCGTCTTAGCAAATGGCAACTTCATTGTTCCAGTGCCTCGGGCCCCCAAAATCATAAAATCATCCCAACTCATCTTTTCCACATGCTCCGCACTTAATATATCTACAAGTCCCGTGTGTTTTGCCTTCACGATACACCCAGAATCTCACCACTTCTCCCCAGACCTGCATCTACCACTCTGGTCTGGGCCAATACCGCCTCTCACCCAGATTGGTGGTCCTCAACCAGGAGAGTTTGTGCACCTGCCCCCCAGGGGACTTTGGCAGGGTCTGGAGACACTTTTGGTTGTCACAACTGGGGGAAAGGGTGCTACTGGCATCTAGTGGTCAGAGGCCAGGAGCCCAGCTAAACATCATGCAGTGCACAGGACAACCCCTCACAGCAAAAAAAAAAAAAAAAAAAAAAAGTTGGCCCAAAATGTCAACAGTACAGAAGTCATGAAATCTCAGTCTACATTAATGCAAATAGCCTCCTAACTGGTCTCCTGCCTCCACCCTTGCTCCCCATCCCACAAGTCTGTTCTGCCCACAGTAGCCTGAGTGATTCTTTCTAATCTGAGTCAAGTCAAGCCTCTTCAAAACCATCCAAGGGCTTCTCGTCTGGCACAAAGTTAAAGGCAAATCTTAAAATGGCCTCTGAGGCCTTATGTGATCTGACCCCACTACCTTCCTTACCTCTTACCACTTGCCCTCTTGCTCATATTTTGTCCAGCATTATTGGTCACCATGGCATTCCTTAAACACACCAGATGTGCTCCCACCTTGAGCTTGCTGTTGGCTTTCTTTTGAATGCTCTTCTCCAAATAGCACAACTGTTCATTCCTTAATTTCCTCCAGGTCTTTGCTCAAATGAGGGGGACTTCCCTGACACAATCCTATAGAAAATACCAACCTGCTCCTTTATACCTCCACCCTCTATGTCCCCTTACTCAGCTTTACTGAGTCAACACCTGACATATATGTACATTTATTTGCTTATTTTCTCACTCAACAACTAAAATGGAAGCTCCATGAGGGCAGCAACTTTATTTAGTCTCTTGTTAACTATTCTATCTTTAGGGTCTAGAACAGTACCTGACACATAGTAGGTGTTCCATAAATATTGAAGAATGATTTGTTTTGATTTTTGCCTTCATTCTACCCATTCTCTACACAGCAGCCAAAGTGACCTTTTAAAAATGCAAAAGGAATCCCATGACCACCCTCCACTTACCAGTGTAAAACCCTTCAGTGGCTTTTCATTGCGCTCAAGCCCCAGTTGACAATCTACAGACCAGGCCAGATTAAGATTTCAGAGTTCTCAATCACCAAAAAGATTATGGTGTCGTCACCACCACAGATCATTAAAAATTTTTTTAAATATTAGATCCCAAAGTAAGTGTATTAAAATCCTAATAATTTTGGATTTCACAAATTCAGATTTCACAAAATCTCATTAATCTTCTCATCTTGTGTATGTTTAATCTTTCCACTGCCCCTTTTTCTCTTCTATTTCAGGCACTCACCATACCCTGCCGGAATTACTATAACAGCCTTCCAATTTGTTGTCTCATCTCCAGCCATATGCCTCTCTACCTCCCCTCCCCACACCAAGTCATCCTCTAAACTTACTCCAGGTGTTCACTATAAAATGCACATCTTATTATGTCCTTCTCCTGAAAATTAGTATCTCCTAAGGATGTGCAAATTTCCTCGGTGTGGGATTTTTGCAAGACCCTTTGGTAGCAAGTGACAGCAATCTAAAGAAAACCGGATTGAACAAAAGGGAAAAGCCAACAAACAAAACAAAACAAAAGAATGTTCAGGTTCGGGTAGGGAAGGATACCCTGGTCGTTCATAAAATCAAAAGAAGAGCTGCAGAACTAAAATTTCAGAATCAAGAACTAGGGACTGGAAACCAGCAGAACACTTTTCTCTCTGTCCATGTCTCATGTTTACTTGTCTCCATGTGGCTGCTTTCTTCTCTGGTCAGAGTCTCTTCAAGTGTCAGGGAAGATGGCATTGTCAGCTCCTGAATCCCATCCAGCAAGGCCCGCAACTACGCTAAAAAGAGAACCTCTCCTTCCCATCATTTACATATCAATCCCAGGGAGACTCTGATTGGTCCTATTGCTGTCAGGTGCACCAATCACTGTGTATGTTTATATGTGTGCCCCTCCCCCCCACTACATAAAGCGTGGGCGCAATTACCCAGAGGGAACAGCGTTCAGTCCCCAGAAAGAGGAAGATGAGAAAGCATAGTGGTCAGGCACAACACATAGCCAGCAGTTTCCGCCGTTTACATGATCTCTTCAATTCCACTTTTATCCGCTCCTTCCTCCTGTTCTGTGCTTGAGCCACAGCGAACCACTGTGAATTCTTGGACGGCTTTGGCTTTCTCTTACCTGCAGCTGGCCACACCTACTGCTCTCTGTGCGTAAAACATTATTTGCTGGCTTGTGATACAAAGATAATACTTCCAAACATTCTTCACACATCGTACACCGCGTACATCACCTCCTCCAGGAAGTCTTCGTTTGGACTTCTGGGTTTTATTATTATTTAGGAATAGTAAGACCAACAGACCAGGAGACCATTGCCATTGAAAAGATAGTTGGTAACTCACAGATCACAGAAGGAGGGGGCACGCCAAGCCACCAGGGAGGGGTAGGGGAGGACACAGGGAAGCACCAGGGTCTGTCAGGATGGGACTGAGGGTAAGAGCCTTTACTGTGGTTTCTGTAGGAAGGAATGGGGGAAGCAGGGAGAGCGGGTTAGGACTGGCTGGTTTGAACACTTTCAGCAGGAGCTGGGGTATAGGGGCTGTCCCTGGTTGTCTGATACCTGGCCTTGGGGTGATTAGGACCCTGAGTATGAGCTCCACAGAAGAGGTGATCAGGGATTCAGACTCTGGATTCATTGCTTTGCATCTAAAAAGGTGAGTTGGTAACTCTCTCGAGGAAGTGACCAACCCTGAGAAGGGCAGTCCTTCCAGCATCGGCTAGAACTCTTGATTGTCAAAGCATCAGAATACAGAAAATAAAAGACATGGTTACTTGTCTTCCCTGATATTTTTTTCTTTTTAAACTTATTTTATTTAAATTCAATTAGTTAACATATAGTGTATTAATAGTTTCTAATGCAGAGTTCAGTTATTCTTCCCTGATATTTTTTTCACCCTCTTCCCCTAAAACAGGTTTCTGTGTCTCTTCTTTATGATCCCATAATAATTTGTGCATATTTCTGTCATTGCAAGGTGGCAGCGCCAACAATGATATCCCGAACAGCTCCAGCAAACTTTGACCTTCAAATTCCTTCTAGGGAAGGAGGTGAGAACTTTAAGTCATTTTAATTGTGATGTAATGGATATGTGACCTCATTTGATGCGGATAGTCTGTAAGACCGCACATTTAGTCTTCACTCACGTGTCTTAAAAATATTTTTATTCATATTTTTTATTAAAATGATGACAACAACACTCGAGGTGTGCTATATTCTGAATTTCCACCACCACATTTACTTATGCAGCCATTGTTGATTTATCCTCATGCAGACTATTGAATACATTTTTTTCCTCTGCCTTATTGTGCCTATATTCGACCTTCCAAATACACAATTAATTAGGAAGATTTAAACTCTGAACTGCTCTTTTAAAAAATTCAGGCCTGTGAATGTCCGTGCATATAAAATCGAAACTATATGCGTGAATACATAATTAATTACCCCTCACACTGCTGGCTATATGGTGCCTTATTATCTTTATATGATGCCTGTGTGGGGATTAGGAAAAGAAGCTCCTTCCTTTGGGCAGATGCAGCTCCATGCTGTGCAGACTGCTTGGGGAGCAAAGCACAGGTTGGTTTTTAGCCTAAAGTGTCTCTTTCTGATAACCCTTAAAACCTTAGGCAAAGATGCTAAATGTGCACTCTGTTGCTCCAATGGGTGTATTTCGATTCATATTCTTCCCTGGGATATTCACGCTGTCTACGTACGGGACATGACAGCTGTTATACAACAGCAAATGAGGGACTAACACATCACAGTGTAAGTTTCAGCTGCTTTAATAAAATGTTCATGTTTCTGTTTAGGAACGTGAACACGTATTTGATGTTCTTAGTGATTCAACTTTGAGGCAAAGATTTTTATCATCTTTTCTTCAAACCTTTGGATTAAATTAAGGAGTGCCCTGAGATTTTAAGGCAAATTGTCATGAGTCAGCATTTATCTACAATTGCTTACCTTTATAATCAAAATTTTCTCAAGAAATACAAGTAAACACAAAATAAAAACACAGATGTGGTTTGGATGCTGACTCAAATTGTCAACCATACCTGCTGATTAAACATTTTTTTTATCACCCCAGGTGATTGACTATATTAAGTAAATATTACACATTTGCAGTTATAAAATAAATCTATAGTAATAAAATACACTTTCATTGTTTTTTACATTAACAGATTTTAGTTAATTTTTCCCTATTTTTTAAAAGAGAATTTATTTAGGTTCTGCTATAGACTGAATGTGTCCCCCTTCAAATTCATATGTTAGAACCCTAATCCCCAGTGTAATGACACTTACAGATAGGCCTTTGGGAGGTTATTAGGTCATGAGGGTGGGGACCTAATAATGGGATTAGTGCCCTTGTGGGAAGAGACAGGAGAGAACTAAATTCCTCTTCCTCTGATCTCCAACATTAGTGCTGAATTATATTCCATTGTGTGGTTGTACCATAGTTTATTTATCCACTCACCTATTGAAAGACATCTTGCATTTTCCAAGTTTTAGCAATTATGAACAAAGCTGCTATCAATATTTTTGTGGGGGTGCCTGGGTGGCTCAGTTGGTTAAGCGTCTGCCTTCAGCTCAGGTCATGAGATCGGGGTCCTGGGATCGAGCCCTGCATTGGGCTCCCTGCTCAGTGGGGAGCCTGCTTCTCCCTCTCCCACTCCCCCTGCTTGTGTGTGTGTCTCTCTCTAAAACAAATAAATAAAATATTTTAAAAAAATAAAGCATGTGGACATATGTTTTCAGCTCATTTGGGCAAATACTAAGAAGCATGATTGCTGGATCTTATGATAAGAATATGTTTAGTCTTGTAAGAAATTGCAAAATCGCCTTGCAAAGTGGCTGTACCATTTTGCATTCCCACCAGCAATGAATGAGGATCCCTGTTGCTCCACATCCTCGCCAGAATTTGGGGTTGTCAGTGTTTTGGATTTTTGCCATTCTGATAGGAGTG